>NW_026857357.1:0-368668 GCF_026571515.1 Ruditapes philippinarum
TTTTTGCTTTTTCTTTCTTTTGTCTATTCGTCTAGTCACCTGAAACAGTGTGCAAGTCAAAATTTAGCTATCATACCTTGTATTATTAAACTCTCATTATAAATTATGTATATTAAGCCACTCTATTTATACGTTAAATCCAACATCACATGAAAGTAAAGTTACGAAATGTTTATAGTTTGCATACACATGTACATATAATCCCCGCGATGATTTATTGAAAACGATGTATGGAATACCGGGTATTATTCCTTTCACTCCGTAATCCCCCATTTCATAAAGTGAATATTGAGTTAAATTCAATATATTCTTACTGAAAAGAACATATTTTGCAGTCAAAGTAAAACATTTTACCGTGGACCGTGTTGCCATTATAGCTTTCGTCTATATTTGACTATTTCGACTGTTTCCGTCAAACTTCGGACATGTTCAGATCCAGCCATTCCGGAGTCGGTTTTGTTGACATCTTGACTGAGAAATGTGTTTAAACTAGCAATATTTAGCTTGAAAAGTCGTTTGCGAAAAAAAAAATGTTGAAGGATAAAGATTCAAATCTTACTCAATTACATATGTGTTTTAAATTTATAAATTGATTAATTGACTTATTTTACAAACGGTAAAAATTATCACTTCGTCAAAGATCTGATAAATTGCGAATCATCAAAGAGAAATATTTGTAAATATTATATATGCGGACTTTTCTGGAAATTTTAAAAAATGATTATTTTATGAAAGTAAAATGGTGCGGATTCTTTGAAGAATAATAGAAATAAAACAGTTCTCAAATTGATGAAACATTTGACATGCAACTTTGAAAACTATATCAAAAGAACTGCTGCTATGGTATCTGCTATATTTTAAGGTGAAGAAACTTAATTTGTATCAGCTTAAACATTAAACCATACGTGTACATAATTATGTGTATTACAAAATGAAACGCACTTGAAGAAGAATGACGTCACAGTTATGATGATATCAAGGTAAGAAGTATATTTCTTTTAAGTCAGCATAATTATACATGTATATTTTATTGTATTGTAAGTATCATATGGAATCGCATATTCAACAAAAACATTGATTTTATTACTGTTTAAGATGCATTTCTGTATTTCTAGTGTACTTCTATATGTACAATGATTCTATAGATATGTACAAAGGGGTCATTGACTTCAAACCACTTGACTTTCACCGTTGAAGGCTCGAGCCGCGCCAGCGTCATTGAATTCTAGCATGTAAGAAAACTATACAGCTAGCTTACGGAACGTCAGCGGTTCTGCTAAGGTACAGAGGTAATGGACAGAGGCGCACCTGAAGTCTTCTTCCCACCAGTTAAGCTGGAAAGTCGTTGTATGACCTTTACCATAGTGGTGCGACGTAAAACCCCAAAATGCATGTACAAGTATTTAGTATTTATAGCATAGTTTATCTGAGTTCGGTTGGTTTCCATGTGGTTTACGTTAGGTTTTGTTTAATCGAATAATCTATGATTTGTTTTGTTTCTTTTTCTTTAATTTCAGGTTTATCATGAAACGAAATAATTTTGTTTTGATCGGCATTGTTGTGGTAGTTTATCTCTTGACAACCATATTGTTTTGAATTTCTAACGCATTACAGCTATTCCAACGCTTACGCTGGAAAACATGGATATTCTGGTCCAGCATCCAGCGACCAGGATCAAGAACACGCAAAGTCCATGCTTCAGCATTTATTATCTGTATCCACAGTTATACGCGATAACAGATTTGTAGACACGTCGATATTCTTGATTCAAGAAAAAAGTAAATCGGAGAAAACATTTACCATATCATGGATGAATAAGCCAAATTGGCTGAGTTTGCAAAGTCTCAACCATTTTCTCGGTCGCCGGTGTAAATATAAGAACTGCAAAATGACAAAATATAAACATAACACAAGTCACCCTGATGCACTCGTATTTAACACGAAAAACCAGCTACCTAGTTCGTCTTTATCAGTGTTTAAACTCCGTCCTGGAACTCAAGTGTGGATTTTCTTCCAGATGGAGCCACCGTCGCGAATTACAACGAACTGGTTCCGGCAGGAAAGTTTTAGGTATGCTTTTAACTGGTCCTGGAGCTATCGTCTTGATTCAGATATTTTTAGACCAATAGGAACATTTATAAGGAACACCGGGTTTTCAAATATAAGCTATAGTGCAATATTTCAGAAGAAAACCAAAATGGCGGCTTGGATTGTGAGTCATTGTGAGACACAAAGCCTTCGTGAAAAGTTTGTCTCTAGTCTAATACGGGAAGGTGTGCAGGTCGATATTTTTGGAAGATGCTCAAACACGGGACAGCGGGAAAAAGCCGACTATATCATAAATAGGATAAGTCATGAGTATAAATTTTACCTTGCATTTGAGAACAGCTTTTGCGAAGATTACGTCACCGAAAAGTTTTTCACTTACTTCAATCTAGATGTTATTCTTATTGTGAGAGGAGGGCTTAACTATTCCAACTTTTTTGATAAGTCAACGTTCATCGACACTTCGGACTTTGGTTCTGTAAAGCAGTTAGCGATTTTCTTGAAAGAGCTTGGCGGCAATGAAAATGCTTACACTCGGTACCTGCTCAATAAAGAGAGGTTCACACTTGGGTTTAATCAATGGGACACCATGCAGTATTCTAGCTGTGCACTATGTGCCAAACTTAATAATGTAAATACATTTCCAAATATATATAGAAATATAGAGGCGTTTGTGTCGAACGATACTTGTACTACGCCAAATGATTACTATTAAAGTTTGCTTTCCGATATCATGCTTTTCTTTAAGTTTATTCATTTGATCAAATACTGCCAGTATCATAAGTTTCATCATCATCATCATCATCATCATCATTATTATTATCATCATCATCATCATCTTCGTCGTCGTCAACGTCGTCATCATCTTCATCATCATCAACAACAACAACATCATCATCATCATCATCATCACAACAACAGTATCATCTTTTTTAATTAGCTTTACTGCTAAAAGTAGTTCAGTTAAAACCAAGACTTTAAAATTTAATGTTTAAATGTATAAATGTTGACTTTAACGACGTCACGATGCAACTGTGTTTTTATGATGATAATGCTATAATGATACAAAATATAACGATGACTCGTTTGAAGCATTGACCCGAAAAGCCAGTTCGACAACACTTTCAATTGCTTGAACTTGCGAATATATATAACACAATTTTGTCGTCTGCAAATGTGTATTCTCATGCCGTTAGTGTATCAGTCAAATGCATCAGAGTTCATGGAGTTTTCCTTTTCATGAAAAATGTTGCTCGTTGTGCTACCAACGACAGCAAGCTGTTGTGTGACATAGATACGATCGTTGTAGATAGTAAATATTAGAATTCACGTAATGAACAATGACTCATGCTAAAATGAACGCTACGAACTTTTCTATAGGGGATGGGGGAAACATATTTTGCAGCCAATTGTTAGACTTGTGGATAAGATATTCTGTTAGTTTGGAGGTTCTGCTTTACAACAGTGTAATACACAGAATTCTAGCCCGTTGAGATTTCCGCATTGCTTGGTTGTTGTTTGGACCGGCGATTTGTTCTTTCCCGATATAAAATGATCTAATTTTCGTAAAAAAAAAAACACTATTTGCTGGTACCAACCGTTGAAACATCATTTGTGTGATTCTGTTGCGGATTAGAAGCTGCACAAGAGCACTAATCGACATAATTGTTTCCGATCAAAATTCCAAATACGGGAGCCAAAAAAATTTAAACCGTCCTAATATAGAAATCAATAAACGATTATGAACTAAGAGCCCCATTTAGATGAATAGGGACTTGTTTCTTAAAAGTGTCAGTATGTGCATCCCAAACGCCCTTTGGTACAGGGGATATATGTTTTCCCGAGGTATAACAACGTTACGGTTACTGTGGACCTTATAGATCTTGGAAATAAGTTACCGGTTGAATTGACGTAAGTAATATTGAAAGATATATCGTGAGTAATTGAAACAAAGCGCGATTTACTAGCTCTTTACGGTAAGGTGATAATGCCATTGTGTTTTTTTTTCTATGTTCCAGAATTGTTGTTCTAATGTGAATGTAAAAAAGTTATGTTCATAAAAGTTCGCCGTTAATTCTGTTCATGATTTGCGTGAGATCATTCACGTATAAGTCTCAGTCCACACACAGAAATATGTAAAAGAAACAAATATTTAAATACATAAAAGTAGAACAAAACTTATTTTTCTTAAAAATAACCCGGATGTAAGTCATAATAAAATAAGCTCAGATTATCTTATGTTATGTAAATTGTATAAGCAAAAAGAAAAAGAAATAAAAAAAAATAGGTCTACTTAAAACTTCATTCAGAGCCGATTTTGGTCTGTGAATTCTACAACTGCAAACGTTTACAGTTGTAGAATTTAGAAAAACGGCTCTGAATGAGGTGTTCTTTAGACATTTAAGAATATATAAACAGAAAATCACCTTGAGAGAACATTTAGGATTTGTTAATAATTATCTTTTGCAGGACTAGATTAATCATTGGCATGGCCATACTATATTTACAACTTGAAAAATAAGCGTGTATGAATTGGCCGGTATCGGTTATTTATATGTTTCGAAAATAAGCAACAAGGTTCTAACAGTCAAATTTAAGTCATATTTCCTAAGTCATATTGTGATCTAAAATGACATTAATGATAACAATATAGCATTCATTACTATAGCTTTCGTCCGAAAACAATGAAGGAGACCGACATTCGCAGAAATGGACAGGCGAACCAACCCACAGGCTCACTTCTATATACTCCCTAAACTTCGTTTGTTGGGATATATTTATGCAAACGGCTTTACTGCCTTACCACAATGTAGAAATAAAAGAACACATTTTCTTAAAGTATATTTACAATATACACCCATGTAACTCACACCCCCACCCTGGGAACCTGAACTCAGACCCAAGGGGCTATAGATTTCACAATGTTGAAAAAAATCTTCCTCATCATAACTTTGTACATT
The DNA here is from genome assembly GCF_026571515.1 of Ruditapes philippinarum. Classification (NCBI taxonomy): domain Eukaryota; kingdom Metazoa; phylum Mollusca; class Bivalvia; order Venerida; family Veneridae; genus Ruditapes; species Ruditapes philippinarum. The sequence continues at coordinate 5,007 of NW_026857357.1, forward strand.
ATAGAGCCTGAATATCTAAATATTCAGGTGGCAAAGGTCAATCACTTCCAGTTCAAGTAGGTTAAAGGCACATTATGCCTCAGAAATAAATAAATTGCCCCAAAAAAACCCAACAGGTGAAAACAGATAGTTTAGGTAATTGGCAATCTTACTAAAGTTCAGATGTACTTATTTCTTTTATATAGATCTATTGACGACCGTATATAATTTGCCTTCATTATAATTCGGATTTCGCGAGAAATCTATTTTTAGCCATGCAATCAAATCGGCGTTTACATAGGCATTAGAAGAAATATAAAAATTCCGTTATCCTTGGATAAATTGTTGATTTCTGTTAGAAAGGAAATGTTTGAAGTATTTTTTAACAAGTTTTCTTGAAAAAGTTAATTTTTAAGGGACAAAATTCTTTTGCCAGTTTACCGGCCGTCTATATGGACAACACAATGTTTGTTCTCGAAATCGTGAAACTTTCCTTCACGTCATTGGGTTTCCCAGGTTTAATATTTGAAACAACATCGCTTCAAAATTATGAAAACTCGCCGATGATTGGATGTGTGAAAGGTCACCAGACATGACTTCGTATTTGATAATGATAAGATGTAAAAGCGGAGCGTTATTTAGAGCTAATTTTAATAAGAGTGAGGTAGACCCTAATTGGCTAATGACTAACGTTTTGTATACTAAGAAAGTGCACCGAAATTAAGAGAAATAAACATAAATGCATTAGGTTAACAATAACATTTCATGTCAAACATTTTTTGCTGAATATGAATATTTCTATGTTCTCGTGTTCTGTATATACAGTATAGAAGTATATCTAGTCTACTAAATGCATTTATAATTAAAAAAGCTAAAATTCTTTATTTATTTTCAAATATAAGGGAAGTAACTAAAGTATGAAACGTAACCAAATGCGTACGCAGTGGTTTCCCTTTGCTACCTTACACAAAGCGTAGTTAAAAGTTTCATGCGAAGCATATTCTTCTCCCTAGATGGATGCTTTGAGCAAATGTACGATTAAAAGGTTTTGCAAAATTACAGTAAAAACAAATGTATATATATGTTGAATTATGTACAAAATAAAATTCTATTTTTAAAAACATGTTTTTTATCTTTAACACACGTAGATGCGTTCATTTACACACGTAGGGAATTTTATAATGACGTTGGCAATGTCACTGATGCTGAAACGCATATCTCTACTACTATGCCGTGTGTTCAAATCCTACTGAAGTTTGTTGAACTCTTCCGTATTGGGACATTATAATAATTATATGTTCTTATTATAATCTACGCAATGTTAACGACGTTGATTTACATTCAAGTATATCTATAGACATATGAAAATATTCAGTGGCAACTCGGTCCAGATTACTGTTTGGGGGTTATATTTTGTAGAAGATAGTGATGTGGTGAAATAGATAATTATTTATGTATCCTTTTGTCATCAAATCGTTCAATTTGCCAAAAATCGATAGATAAAATTAATAAAAAGATATGCGAAGTATATTTGACAAATCTTTTTATTTATTTTATTTTAAAAATGCATGTGTCGGACAGCAAGTACAACACGTTTTATCAAGTTTTTATCACATACAATATATTTAAAAAATCGATAGAGTTGATAATCAACCTTGTGCATTACCTCGTTTAATGTTTTTTAAAAGCCTAAAGAGAACCCTGATATTCGTCTTTATATTACTACTTTCTTAATTCATTCATAACCAAAATATATAAATAGATCATTAAATATTGTATTGCATTAAGCTATGAGTTGTTGAATTGTCATTGGCTAACAGGCCTGCAGCTTTTTTTTTAAACCGGAGCGTGAATATATATAGCATTGGAACTTATGATTATCAAACTATCTAATTTTAGGGCAACAAGGATGCAATATGTTGTACTTGCATATGCTTTTATTACGGGTACATACATATTCTTTTATTTTAAAAAGGTAATCAACACCATTCAAAATACTGTTCTTCAAAACAAAAAACACTTTAGTGCCGTACACTTATTAGCTCGTTGAAACGCAAGTAACAGTGGTTTATCTATTCATACAACTATAGATGAATTATTTACAAACTCACAAAAGTTGCCATATATTTTATGTTTGACAATAAATCATTACAATTTTTTTCTGCCATGTAATAACTAATCGACGCTAGGTCTGCCCCTATATAGCTGCGATATTGCAAAATCAATAGATGGCAATATGGAAAAAGTACATAGGAATAAATCCTGAACAGCAAATCCCTGCACTCTTTCTAAAAGATTGATATTACCGCTATATAAGGACAGCGTATCGTGTAAACTATCACAGCGTTAGAAATACTTTCATCTGCCTTTAAAGCGTAACGCATGGTTTAAATACGTATATGATTATGTCTCATTTACAATCAAAGATTCATGAATAACTCTTCAATAGTAGGATTGATATGATAATTGTATTGCGTCCCTTTATTAGCTCGACTATTCGTTAAGAATAAGTAGAGCTATTGTAGTTACCCGAGCGTCGGTGTCGGTGTCGGCGTCGGCGTAACCACTTATGTTCAAGTTTTTGTAATACCTCAATTATTTTCAAAGTCGATTGATATATGGCTTTGAAACTTTGCACACTTGTTCACCATAAAGACCCCAACGTGTAGACTGGAGGAGGTAACTGTATCAAGCATTTTTACAGAATAATGTCCCCTTTTCGACTAAGAATTTGCGTTAAAGTTTTTGTAATACCTCAAATATTTTCAAAGTCCATTGAAATATGGCTTTAAAACTTTGCACACTTGTTCTGTTAACCATCATTACCCTAACCTGTAGACAGGATGAGGTAACTGTATTAATCATTTTGACATAATTACGCCCCTTTTTCGATTTAGAATTTACATTTAAGTTTGCATTCCACCTAAGATATTTCATATTCTATTGACATTTGGCTTTGAAACAAGTTGAAATTTAATACTCTTCTTTGAGAGCATAAAAGGACTCTCTCCAAGGCCTTAAACTGTAAAAATGATTTAAAGAAAAACCTTGTCCTTTTGTTATTAACTCAGAACATTTTACATTATCAAGAATCTTTTACTATCAAATACTAAGAATAGTCGAGCGTTGCTATCCTACCGACAGCTCTTGTATGGTATTAACATTGTACGCATACATAATTAATAGACGTTTCGTGAAAAAGTTAAATTGATATAATAATTGTATTGCTTTCCTATGAACGATACTTATCATTATTAATTTTTTATCAATTTATCGATTTGATACCGGATGTGTTGAGGCGTGGTTCTATACATGTTTAGCTTTTAAATTAAATGAATTCTAAATGGTCATATATAACCATTGAAATAGCATAGACTTTTTTTACTAACTATTAAAGGGAAGCAAAATAAATCATTTAGAATTGTTTATTGAATATTCATTGTATTTGATAAATATCTTAATTGCTTACATTTATAACATTAAGTTGGTATATGCTATACGCATGGTATCAAAAAGAAATAATATCAAAGGTTATTTTATTTTTTTATTAAAATTTAGTCTAAAAAAGTCGTCGTGATAGGCAAATTGCTCAAAGCAGGAAATTTTAGACGAATTTAAGAACTCAAATGCTGAGATAATCTATCTATGGCGACCTATAGCCATTATAGCGTGCAAGGGAGCGAAATTGTTTGCCTTCATAAACATTTTAGTACGCGAATACTTAAATTGGTTTGATTATAATATAATTGTTTATTATCAATATCGGTCAATTGTGCCACTGTGATTTCATTGGAAAAAAAACATTAGACAAATGAAAATTTTGCACAATTGCAATACAACTACATTCAAAACACCGTAAATGGATCGGCAAAAAGACACTTTATCGTAAGTAATATATTTTTACTCATCTATCATTTATGTTTATGTCGCAGTCAACTGATTGAGTATTTCTATTTGTACTGTTTTTTTTTCACCTTTTTAATCAGACATTATCTTTTTCACAAAATATCAACTGTCTTGTTTTTTTTTCTTGTTTTTTTTTTAATTTTATTTCATTTTTCATTTCAAACGTATATCATTGTACCAGATTAAACCACTATCTATAATACATCTAGGATATAAATCAAAGCGCAATTTCTGAATCGTCTGTCAATAAAACTACATTTTCTCGGCACTGGCAGTAGTTCGGGAGTGAAGCAGCAATATCACAAATAATTACTCGAACGCTAAAAGCGGCAAGCAGCGACGATAACAGACTCTCAAATCAGTCACTTTTGGTTAGGAATATTGCCTCTAATATGCAATAACGGTACAAGTTTTTTACTTTGTTCATTGGACTTAAATACTTCAATAATACTTAATAAAATATATCAGATTTGAACTAACAATTTATTTCAAAATAAGAAGAAAGAATGGAAAAGTACAACACGTCAACACTTGAGCTGGTTTAGAATATTTATTTTCTGCCTCATTCGCTTCTATCGAACCTTCACCGGGATGCAAATTTGCAAAAAAAAAATGACATTAAGTTTGTAAAATATAGATATTTTATTGTTACTTAAAATTAAACATTGTGCCAAAATATTAACAATATATCTAAAACTAAATCATATTACTAGAAATCGTCCTATATGTCACTTTTAAATAATTTTGAAAGTTCAATATAATTTATTCATTATTATAAATAAACATAGCAGTTAACAAGTTTAAACAAGTTATTTGCTAGAATGCATTAACTCAAAAATCAATTTAACAATACAATCATAACTGACAAAAAGAATCAAAATTGTAAGCAATCATTTGGGCTTCTTTTTTATGAAAAACCAAACATATTGTACTCATTTGAACACACCTGTGAGGAATTCTTATTCAAAATTCAATCATTTTGTACTTAAGTGTTGAAATCTTGGTGTCGAATGGGCATGATATGTACCAATACTGTTTACAAACAAGATAATCAAACCGAGACAGCAATATTTTCAAGTTTTTTTTTTGCTTTCTTTGCGGAAAATGCTTGATTTTTTTTCTTTCTCTATTTTATCGGCACATCAGATTTGTTTGTGTTAGGTCACAAGCTATTTCTACTTGGGAACGACTCGCGGGTTTTGAAGGAATGGTACTAGCGGGTCTGATTGCAGGTTCTATGGTAACCGCCATATGAACACATCTGCGGTTGCTTATTTCCCAAAAGAATATCCAGTTGAAACCAGTTCTAATTATTAACAGGTTCAATTAAACTGATCTTGAAGTTTTTTTTTTCAATATTGTTGTTCATGAATGACTGAAAGAAGTAAAATTGTATAATATAAAGGTGGTCCAATAAAAATGAAAATACCAAGGACAATATTTAATATATAGCGGTAATGGTAAAGCATTTATGTGAGAATCTTAGTACCTCATTCCATCAAGATCGAATCGTAGTGTTATAGAATATTAAGAGGTGGATAAATCGGTTCGTGTTCAAGGATAGTAATAATAAAACTTTAAATTAACTGAATACAATGTTCGTCTCTGTTATGCAAAAGATGTATGTAGACACAATTTTGATTTATTGATGTAAATTTGTTTTTCTGTTTACCATCTCTATTGTTGCTATTTACAATCTTAATAACATAATAAGTTTCAGTGTTGTATTTTTCACCAATGACAACGGTACTAAATAAAGCTGAAAAGCACTTTTTTCTTATATAGTGTACGTCAAATTCCTGTTTACAATAATTAAACATGATTGCTTTTTGAATGTCAAAATGAATTAGAATGAAATGAATAAGTTAATTAGAATAAAACTTAAATTGTACTTGGGTGAAGGTAAAGCGTAATTTTACCTGTTATTGTAGAATTAATAGGTTCGCATTCAAGGATAAAATAAATCAAACTTTAAATAAATTGCCTACAATATTCGACTCGGCTATGTCAATTACGAACAAAAAATCTTTTGAAGACACAATTTTGATTTATTCTTTTGAATTCCTTTTTTCTTGTTTACAGTCTAATGTGTTGCTATTTACGACACCGTCAGAGTGCTTTTCAATTACATAATAACTTAGGATCTAAAAGCGTCGATAGATAAACATTTTTTAACCAAAAACGGTACTAAATAAAGCTGAGAGAGCAGTTTTATTTCTCACATAATTTAAATCAATTTTTGTAAACATTTATTAAGCATAATTATATGATCATAATGTTTCATAGCGTTAATAATAGCTTTGGGAGTCAAATGATATTAAAAAAATATTTAAGATGTACATAGTTTAAAGTTCATTGTTATCTTACCTATTTATTTGTTCGTATATCATCTTTTAAAATACAGATTTCTTTATTATTTGTTCGTAATGAACAATGATATTTTTGCAAAAAACAGTGGCTTAGGTGAAATCCATGAATCAATTCATCAACTTTAAGATATATATGGCGAATAAGTACAAACTAATATAGATCAATAGACAAAAATTGTTAGATAATTTGATCGTCAAAACTTTGGTTTATGGATCGACCATGTGTCAGTAATTACCTTAGATCAGCCAATCAATTAAAATGTTTTGAACGAACATCGGAACAGATATGGTTGATGTTTTGAAAACATAGTTTCCGATTTAATCAAGCAATTTGAACACAAATTTATATAATAATAGGCAGTAACGTCTTGGTGTTCAATTTAAGTGTGGTTTTATTATTTTCATTATTATTATATGAAGGGGTAAACGGACCGTGTGGATGTCATTTTTTGTGCATTGCCTGCATGTATTAAGAAGAAGTCCCTTAAGCAAAAGACTGTTTTAGTTTGCGTTGTAGTTTGTATTTTATTTTGCTTGACTTAAATCCTATCAATCAGTGACTAGTCACTAAACTAAAACAATTAGAGTAAACAAAAAAAAGAAGATAAAAATGACCACCATTGTCTCCGAGATTAAAACATTTAGCAACAAATCTGGGGTATTCTCTTTCATAGCTCTAACATGTTTTTGAGAAGAATGCTTAGACCCTACACTCGTGTTTAATAAGCAGCATGAAGCATCAATGCTAGTCGGGAATTGACAACAACAACAAAAAGGAAGACAACACAAAAACAATATAATCATCATTTGATTTATTAATCCTAAGTATTGTATAAAGTGTACAATGAAACATGCGTTATTGATTCAACGTAAACATTTTTTGTCCATATTTTAAGGTTCTTGAATACCTTAACCAAGTATAATTAGTGAGCCGCATATTTCGAAACTTAAGGAACTGTCGAGTTGTCAGAAAATAGATTAGAAATTCAAGCAACGAATCATGAATGCTATGATATTTTGCCATAGTCATGGGTTAAGATATAGGTCAAGCCTTACCGTTATAGTTGTTTACACAAAGTGATTACCAAGAACCTACGAGATCAATAAACACTATCAGACTGTTGTGCCCTTTTTATCATAATATTATGATACAAAGCATTAACCTTTATTTAAGCAAACTTAATCTTGTTTATTTGTTCGGTTTGTACTTAAACATGGTTAGTGTACGACCAAAAACCTGGTCATTTACAAAGACTTGTTATCATTCAGTTAATTATTATTTTTGTTTTAAGACATAGATATGTTTTGACATTATGTAGTGCGACAACTCAGGCGTTATTAATAATGATTAGAATATGAGTATTGGACATTGCATGATGAAAGTAATATCAGGAACATTAGAAGTAATAACATAAAAACTTAAAATGGTACCGGTACAAGTAGTTTAAGAACATTACATTATTTACCAAACCAAATGATACGGTTATTTTCGGTCAAAAAGAGCAATATAATCTAATGGTTTTGCTGGTTTCATTTCGGCGAAAAGAGCAGAAAACCTTGACACAATTACTCAAAAAGCATAAAAACTTTAAACAAAAAGTACAAAAATCAATGACACAATATTTACAGACGGTTTTTATAAATTCCATGTACTTGTATAAATTTAAGCATCGAATTATTGCCATTAACCTTATCTATACAAATTTTATAATTGTAAAATCGGCTGAATAAATGAATGTTTTTGAGGCAAAATATTGTCTACACAGACTACTTTATTGTAATTGATCACGTTATTACTTGTTTGTTCTGAGAATAACCGGCTGAATAAATGAATGTTTTTTCGCAATAATATTACCTTTACGGTATACTTTGCTGTAATTTATCACGTTATTACTTGCTTGTTCGGAGTATTACTGGCTGAATCAATGAATGTTTTTCAGCAAAATGTGACATATACAGAATCCTTTTCTCTTATTGATCACGCTTTTAACTTGAAGCTGTTGTTCTTTTGATGATCGAACAATAATCTGGTAAATATGTATGGTTTATAAAGCGTTGTATTTATACTGAGATTGTTTGTATATCGTAATCTATATTTTACTTAAACCAACCCTAAATTTTGAATTTAATATATTTATCAATTTATGTGTGCTCAAAATTTTAGTTAATGATTTTACGATCGTTTAAGTAACATCGTTTTACATCATTAATATTATACATTAAATATCAATAATAAACAAAACAAGTATAAATTTGATACTGGAATAACACTTTTTGGTTTAACTGTTGTACATATTTAATACATAAAATAAGGTTTCTTATACTTAAAACTGTTAACGTTTTAAATTTCACAATCCTTTCTATTAGTTTTCTTACAGGAATGCAATAAATTTGATTTTTTACAGATATCATTCAATTCAATAGAACGTAGTGTGGTAGAAATAAGATGTCCTTCAAAATGTCAGTAAGAAATAATAATAGAAATGTTTGACATGGGTCCTTCGCGGCGTTTCTTTCAATAGAGTTATTCATGTGATGAAAGAAAGCATTGCAAATTTTATACATATTCCTTTTATACCGTGTTTATTTGAACATTAAACTTTTATATTCAATCAAATGGGAGGACCAAATAAGGAGTCATTATATTCATAAATACTTTTTGTAGCTAAGCAAAACAGAAATGTGATATATGTTATGACATATTTACCAACGTTATTTCTAAAATTATTTTTTGAATATTACCTTAACTGTAAGCAAAATGAGTCCCAGAACGGAAAAAAGTAAATGCCAGTTTTATTTATAACACAACTTGAACAGAAAAAAGCAAAGAGATTTAATCTTAGATGATAACATATATTCATTAATCAATATTATTATGTCTGCGTCGTCCTGTTTACATAAATTAAATTAGTTACTTTTAGAAGTGCAGAAGTATTTGAATTTCATTGTTATACAGTTGAACGATTCGTAGGATAGTAAAAATAATATTTAAAACCAAATAGAGTTCAGAAGAAGCATTTGAAGTTCACATTCGGCGCGTAACCGGGTTTATGACTAACACTGGCCTTCCCTCTCCCAAAAACACCCTTTTAAATCCAAACTAGGGAATATTATGATTGATGATTAATCCCTCCAAAAGTTCACAATTAGATTGAAGATAAGTGCATGCATTCGATAAAGGAAAGTACTAATCATATGAGTATGCTAGCAGTATATAAGTAAAAAATTGTACATATACTCTGCTTCAAGATAAGTTGAAAGGTTGCCACAATCCAATTAATGACTCTTTTGTCTTTCCACCTTGTAACAATATATTAAATATCGTTTTTATCAATTTGAAATATAAACATTTTATTGAGGATTAATACAATTTTTTTTTGTAATATTAAATAGATATGTTCTTAAAAGTGACTCAAGATATAACAAAAATCGACATCATTGGCTATTGCTAAATAATGTACTTGTATCCTTTTAGTGACATCCACATCATTCAAATTTTTGTTACACCACATACACATAATTTAAGGCCATGATTTAATGTAGTTCATTTGAAAACCTTTCAGTATTACAACACGTGTATTGTCCATAATGTTGTTATGGATTAGATAATTAATACATAAACTAGAAATGTGTCCATAGGACACGGGTGCCCGCCCCCCCCCCCCCTCAAGGTGCATAAGTACACATGCTGACCAACATTCTTGTAAACTTTCAGGCCTACAAGTGAAATACTTTTTGAGCTATGCATGAACAAGTTGGAAATTGCAAATTCATACTACTGTAAGTCAAGGGCAATAACTCTAACAAAAACTGGAAAATAATCCACATGCAAAGTCCCAGGTGCATAGCTCCACAGTGATGTGAATCATTTTTCCTCTAATTTAGTGATGCTGATCATTATTCCTGTAAAGTTGGTTGATTCTAACTCAAGCACTCAAGGAACATCATAATGAAACAGGTTTTACTAAGTCAAGGGAAATAACTCTATAAATACTGGATAAATCCACAAGCGAAATCCCAGGTGCAAAACAAAATAATGCTGAGCAATTTTCCCGTAAGGTTTAATGACTCTATGTCAAATTTTTTTTGAGTTACATGCGACACAAGTTGAAAATTGCAAAATTTTACTAAGTCAAAGGCAATTACTCTAAAAATACTAAAAAAGTCCAGACAAAAATATCCAGGTGTACAACTACACATGCTGATCAACAGTCCATAAATGTTTCATGACTCTAGGTCAAATTTTTTAGTTATGTGCGACGAAAGTTGAAAAATGGCAAATTTTTAATAACTCAAGGGCAATAACTCTAAAAATGCTAACAGTCGAAAATACCCAGGTGCAGAACTACACATTCCTGTAAAGTTTCATGACTCTAGGTCAAATACTTTTTGAGTTACGTGCGACACAAAAGAGAACGGACGGAAGGACGGACGGACGGAAGGACGGACGGACAATGGTAAATCTAAATGCCCGCCACTAAAGTGGGGGCACAAAAATACAGCCAAAACAGTAACCGTTGTACCTTAACTGGATTGACCATAAACTATTTTGTAAGAACACCATGCAATAAGAAAGCTCAAAATCCGTTTGTTTCCAAGACTTTGATTGTTGATAAGAGGCATGTCAGGCGAACTGTATGGCTTTTCTACCTGAACCTTTGTAAGGATGATCCGACCATATTTTCAGGTTTTAACATTGAAACAATAGAGAGTCCATCATTTCATCCAAGAGCCTTAACATAAGTCTTTACAAAGGAAGCATTTTAGTTAATGATCGCGAAAAAAGGCAGAAACTGGTATTTCAGCTTGATGAATGATGTTCTTGGTTTTCTTGGCTGCTTTTGATATTATAATGGAAGATTATCTACAAAAGTAACAAACAATAAATGACATATACAAATACACCTTAGACATATCGTTACATTTGCATTGAAAACAATTAACTGGAACGCCGCGGTAAAGACAATAAGGATGTGTTGTTTCACCAGGACAATGCCTTATTCACAAGAATACCATAGATATTGCGGTCGTTAACGATCATGACGATCAATTAGCCTAGTGTATTGATCATTTAATCAAAACGCGTTACAATGCCATTATTATGCATTATTTATTTTCAAAATTAGAGTGCTTCGTTTCAAATAAAAATGTTTGTTCCAAAGAAAACGAACGACAATTCTTTCAAATAAATGCGTTTGTTTGGGGATCCGTTCATTAAATGTAGCCCTATCTTGTTCTCATATCTGTTAAAACACTAACATACTGATGGAAGCACAATAGGCTGTCATAGTTTTTTTTATATAATATTTCATACAGACTGAAAATAAGTTTGCACGTTTGAAATACACGTTATTGTGCTGTAATAAATTAAGACCTTTATCACAATTTAAATGTTTAAACGAACATAACCAACATCTTTTGGTTGAGGCGGTAGTCGAAAAATAATTTAGGTTAGTGAACAAATAATGCAATAATTTTTCAGTAACAATGTTGCATTGGTAGTTATGGTATAAGGTAAACAAATCGTTTCAGGTTGGTAACAAAAGCTAAGAAACAAATCATAACAAAGATTTTGAATAGAAAATGCACGAGTGTGGTTAATGATACCTCACATGATTATATTATGTATACAAATACTGAATTATGTCTAATATAAAGTGCAGCACACTACTGTGTTCGGGTGGCCTTGAATCATAATTTGCCTAAGTATGTAAACGGTTGATATTTGAATCGCTGCCGTTAAAACTATTGTGTACTCTCACAAACGTATCAAATTGAAACGATTATGTTATTCAACGGCACAACTATAACAAAAATATATAAAGGATTTACCAAATAATGATATTGACGTATTTGTAAATAATATCAAAAATATTTTCTTTGACGTTTGAAGGTTAAAATGTTCATAGCTAAAAAAAAAGTCAAATTTGAGCAAATAAACATTATATATATTTTATTTTATTTTGATATATGTTTTCATAAAGTTGTATTGAAATAGAAAAATGTTTGATTAAAACAAAAGCAATTATAATAATACGTCAAAGCATATCCTTTGCTTGTCTGTTTAATGATTGTGTTTTACGTCTCAGCGATACTGTAAAGGTCATAATATTATGGCGACGTTCCAGCTTTAATGTTGTAGGAATATCTCAGTTGCCCTTTCGTGCATTATTCCAGGCAAGGACGTGCACCTTAGTAGAACCAACGACGTTCAGTAAGCTAACTGGATGGCTTCATCACAAAAAGCTACATGAACAATCCAATGCAACTGTCGGGATTCGAACCCAACCGACGAGGTGCAAGTTATTTCAAGCATATTTAAAGTCAGTTTTATTTGAAAGCCAATGAAATCAATGATTTTTTTTCGATTTTTGGAATTGTTTTAGAAGGCACAATGTTTTTACGGTTTAGTAAAATTTAGAATATATTTTCACGAAATATGATAACATCCATATATTTGCATGAGCCGGACAAACGAGTAAAGATATAATAAATTTTATAGTGTTGAGTGCTATATTACTATATATAATCCATAAATACAAAAAAAACTTTATTTATTTGAAATAAATAAGTTAATGAAAATAAATCCTGAAGCTATAGACTGTCATAGAAAACATCCGAATGTGTCCCTAAAGATAAATATGAGTTATGACTCCGCTCTTTCATATTCAATTTTTATATTTGTTTTTAACAAATAGGAAGTGTTTATTTGTCTGATGTAGCACTAAATTCCAGAGGTTAAATTAAATATTCTGATTGAACTGACCTGTAAATTATGAATACATTAAAACAATTAATATTTAAATATTCGATATTGTTTTGGTGTTCAGTATGTTACCATGCTATTGCAAAACAAAGTCCAGTCACAGACATTGTTTCTTCTAAATTGAACTTTTAATCGAAAAGTGTTTTTTTTTTTTAGGTTTTTTTTGCTGGACATAACTTGCAAATATACAGTTCATTTACAATAAAAACACATACTATAGCAGACGATTTAACGACTTTTTGTTGATATCACATGATATTCATTTATAAGATACTTTGTTATTTGATATCAATACACACTTGCTTTTTTATATTCACAGTCGTAAAACCGCACATATAATGATATATAGCAGTGTTTTATGTACGACGCATACACTTCTCAAAATATAGCTCCCCAAATAGATTATGATTTTTAACGATGATGTCGATTAAGACATTATTATAATTTAGATGTGTCTAATATACATTTAATGATAAAGGTGATATAAAATGGTGACAACGATGTTGGTTTAGATGATAATCACGATGACTTTAATAATGATGATGTTGATGCCGACAGAAGTTGATGAATTTTTAGACTTTGCTCATGGTAATAACGATGGTGATCCAAGTTAACATTTTGACACGGTGACGATGTTGGTTTTTATTTTACCAATTTCCTGACCGGAAGGTTTATTTGTTGAAGCATTACTTTTGAAGTCAATACATTTTATTTTCAAATAAGGATATATTCGTGCCAGCTCAAAGGATAAAGCTTTAGACCTATATATGTCGAGAGCTACACATGTTGCAACGTCATAAACATAACTTACTATTGCTGGTTTAAGAAGGGGCAGACAATTATATGTATTTCTTTGAATATTTTATATTATTTAATTTTACCCATGGAATATGGTGCTATATGAGTCAAATATAGATATCATATTTTTTCAAAATAAATATGAAATATAAATATTAAAGTGGGCTGAGTCAAAACTCATATTTATTCTAAAGGCCTTCTTTCGCCATTTTGTTGGTAAAATCTGATATATACAAATCAACTTTTTGTTGAATTTTGTTTTGAAAACTATCTAGAATGATAGAAAATGGTCAAACTAAGAAAATTAATCGAACACAAATATCTTTAATTCAGTCATTAACGCTGTATAGACGTTTAAAGAGTTGTTTACATGACGTCACAATGTAGGGCTAAATATCGCGTGCAAAACAAGACAATTATTATTTTACTGCGCGCTGTACAATTGCAGTTGTCTAGCAAACAAGGGGGTTCGTAACAATTTTAAAGAATAAAAAGGTTATTTTTTCATTTTTCGTCCCGGCTCGTGAAAATATGTGGCATTTTTTCATGTTTCTTGAAAATATATTCCATATTTCACTCAAACGAAACAATATCCTTTTAATAATGCCTCTTATATATATCTATACATTATTGTCCTTTTGATGATGAACCATTTGATGATGAACCATTTGATGATGAGCTTTTTTTGTGTGCTTTAAATTTGTATAAATGGGCAGAAATTCATAAATAAGTAAATATGTATGCTGTCCACAAAAGTTACTTTTTAATATTTCGTTAGTTCACTGTAATTGCAGAATCACAGATTAGTTTATAACCAAACTATTAATTTAAACGATAATGCACTACTATTCAAGGGTTTATATTCTGCATCGTTTATTTTTAAGATAAGATGTTTACTGAGCAAATTAAAGAAAAGAAAAAATAGGATCATGATTGATATCTTTGAACAAAAGTATATTTTATATATTTTGAAATTATGTTTGGACAATGCGTTTGTCGAGCAGGAAGCATAACTCGCTTTATTTTTTTTTCTTTTAAGGAAGATTGATTACATTCAAGTATATGAACTAAATCGATTTATTTAAACAACCATGTGCATACACCCTTTGTACGTTTCAATAGACAGAAACATGATGTTCGTCTTCAAGTAACTACTTTTCGTCCTTTATTTATACGTTTTATAATTATATAGAACATTTGATATTGTATTGCCTTAAGGTATAAGTTGTTAAATTTTCATTGGGTTACAAGCAAGCGGCTTTTTCAACCGAAGCGGAAATATAATTGAGTTGTAAATTAGATTCAAAATATTTACATTAAAGCAAAGAAAGCATTGAAAATATAGTACTGGCTTCTATAAGAAGAATAATGTTATCAATTTTCATATAAACTTTAAACCATGAAATCATTTTAAAGATGAACTTTATGTACATTTTCTATAAAACTTGATTCAAAACACCGTGAATCGAATAAAGAAGACATCTTACCGTAAGTAATATTGTTATTTATCGAATATGTGTTTCTGTATCAGTAGAATAACAGTTGTCTCGTTTTCAAACATGTACGAGATTAAACCAGCATAAAGAACACATCTGGGATATGTCTCTGAACGATTTTACCATCAAACCACAATGTCACAGCTATGACAACATCTGAAGGTTTAAGTATCAATGTCACAACTAATTACAATTGATCGTAAATACTTCAACAAAATATTATTAGATAAATACTTTAATATTTCTTTAGATAAGCAATTTGCTAGAGTACATAAAAACAAATATCAATTTAACAATGAAACGTTAATGGAGAACTTGAAGCAAACTTAAACGCAATCTTTTTGAGTACATTCGGTTTTTGTTTCTAACTTATTGTCACACAATTATTGTTCTCGTCGTGTTGAGGCAATAAAAAGTCGCCCGATGCATTCAATCAAAGACCATACTTCGATTATTGAATATCGTTCAGCACGACAGTACCGCTACGTTAGTGTTATTTGTTTGTTATTTTTTGCAGTAAAATTGTTCCAGTATTTTTACTTGGTGTTGTATGATACTTGTTAGGATATGATGCCAGTTTTTTTTCTCTTTAAGTTGTCTTTTAATGCCTTACTTATGATATGACGGCTTTGTAACCTATGATCCCTTTCAAAATCCCATATTTAATTTTTTGCTTATTGGCACCCGTGCCGAAGCGCTACGCCACTTATGGAATGAAATCAGATTTTGTGAAAGGGCAGTTGCAACTTCTCGGGCGTTTTCGTCTGTCATAAAAGCCGATCATTACGATTGGTATGATGAATAAGAGCGGTCAGTGATCACATGTGTCGCCTCATGATGGCCAATTTCATGCTGGGACAAGTTTTGTGACAGACGGACAGACAGACAGACAGACAGTGCACAACTAGACTTGATCATTCCTGTAAAGTTTGGATTAATTTGCACCAGTAGTTTATGAGGAGAAGTCCGGACAAGCTTTTGTGTATCTGGCAACACACAGAAAAAACACCTTTTTTATCAAAGGGCCATAACTCGGCCAAAAATCATTCAACCGGAAAACCCGTGCAAAATGCGGAAGGACTTAAGCTACAGATCAATCCTGTAAAGTTTCATTGAAATTGCATTAGTGGTATAAGAGAAGTAGTCCGGACAAACTTTAAATATAGAAATTATTATAGGGTCATAACTCTGACAAAAATCATTAAACCAACAAATGCTGACAATATGCACAACTAGACTTGGTACTGATCATTCCTGTAAAGTTTGGATAAAATTGCACCAGTAGTTTATGAGGAGTAGTCCGGACAAGCTTTTGTGTATCTGGCAACACACAGAAAAATTCACTTTTTATCAAAGGGCCATAACTCGACCAAAAATCATTCAACCAAACAAGCCGTGCAATATGCGCAACAACTTGAGCTACAGATCAATCCTGTAAAGTTTCATTGAAATTGCATTAGTGGTGTAAGAGAAGTAGTCCGGACAAGCTTTAAATATAAAAATTATTAAAGGACCATTACTCTGACAAAAATCATTGAACCGGAAAATGCTAACAATATGCTCAAGTAGACATGGTACTGATCATTCCTGTAAGGTTTGGATGAAATTGCTTCAGTAGTTTATGAGGAGTAGTCCGGACAAGTTTTGTAACGGACAGACAGACGGACAGACAGACGACGGAGAAGTGATCCCTATTTGTTGCCACTTCTCCGTAGAGGCGACACAAAAATGAAATGTCGCGATATGAATAGCGAACAGGAGAATTTCGCAGTGCAACCATATTCAAATGAAATTATCTTATCCGTGAATTGATCGCGCTCTTAGGTTTTTGATTAATCATTTTGGTTATCATGTGTGTTACTGTTGTTCCTATTTATAAAATGATGACCTTAACATTGTGAAAGTCCGAAAATATATTTAAAGATGTAGTTCTAGTTTAACGAAACGGTCACTCGTGTCGCGCTATAACTGGAGGCTTTTGAAGAAGCATGTTCAAACAATTGATTGCACTCTTTATAAATCTATGGTAAAAATTAAGTAGGCCATGTTTACGAATTGTTGTATCATAGTCAATTATTTTGAAATTGTCTTTTCCGCAGGTCTCTCCAGTTTTCTTTTTTTCACGTACCTGATTGCACCGTGAATATTTAGATATACCTAGTAAGTAACCTTCAATGTCGCTTTTCTTTTGACGTTGTGGTCTAGCAGTAGTATACTATAAAACCTATTCGTTGTTCACAAGGTTCAAGTCTCTTTGGGTAATTATGAAAGGGTAGTTTGAGTGGAATATTCGTTTGCCGAATATTGTGACATTTTAACAACAGAAACTTTCGTCTGCAATTTTAACATGAGTTGGTATGGGTTTATGGATAGGAATGTAAACACTCAGGTTTAAGGCGAGGTTTTTGAAGTAATTCATTAAAATAGAAGATTGACCTCCCAATAAATCAATTAACAGACTTTGTTCATTTTGACTACTATTTTTTATGTTTCAAGGAAAATACGACATGAACTCGAAATTCTAACAAATAACCAATTTTAATGATAATATTCAAAAATACCCTCTTTCAAAATAAATAAACTTATGCAATATAGGAGCGTATATTTTGGATATTATTGACTTGTTTGATAGAATTTCAAGTTCCTGTGGAAAAAATATTTTATACTCTAGCATGCCTATTAAAGTTCATGGTGAACAATGTCTTTTGTCTGCCCATTCATAAATGATATACAATTCTGGTAAAAATCAATTAACCATTGAAAAGAATATCTGCTCATCAGATGTCTACTAGCTCATCTTCAAAATTTAAGTTTTCAAGTTTGTATTGAATATATATCCCAGTTTGCATTACAATACAAAAACATGAGATAAATATATAATTGCTGCATTTCTTGATTGGACGCCTTTTGATGCTTTGCATAAATGCTTTTCATGTTGTATTTTGCATACAACACAAAATTGATTTACATGAGGACGATTCGTCGATTTTTTTAAATGGCACTATCGGACTAGTTCATGGTTACCTCTAAATGAACATTACGTTCATGAGGGATTCTGTTTTTCTATATTCAATTCTTTCTTCCATTTTATTCTAGTTGAAACAGCCAAAGCGTGAGCACTGTAACGTTTATTAACAACTCAGTATCGACAATTCAATATTCAGATGAAAAAAGAAAATTGTTTAATGAAAACGTGGTCCAGCAAAACATGAAAATACCATGGGCCATTTTCAATATATTGCTGTTATTAAATAAATAAGTCTCTTAAATGTGCGTGTTGCCATGTCCTAAACATGAAAGCAAATTGGCGGATTGAAGGATAATAATATAAAACTTTACATTACTTACTTACAATGTTCGTCACTGCTATGTCAATTACTGACAAATGACACAATTTTGTAGACACTCCTTTTAATGATTAATTATTTTAACAATCTACATTATTGCTATTTAGGGTACCGCCGGTGTGCTTCATAATAATGTGGGATAACAGCTAAAGCAGCGACATATAAATAATTTGAATCAATGATTTTTGTAAATGTGTATCATAAAATAGTAGACAAAAGCATACAGCTTTGTTTATTTCCAGTGTTGTAATATTTTATTTCCATAGCAATGGTAGTTAAGACATCTGATATAGAGTTTTTATTTCTTACAAAAATACGTAAAATTTATGTAAGTTGATATACAGCGATCTTATATCTACAAAATATAATGGTTGTAATTATCAGTGTGTATAAAACTACAAATTATTTCTTTTTTACTTCAACGTTGTTTGTGCTATGTGAAGCCGGTAGAAATTCACCTAGTTAGTAGTATTTAAATACTTGATCTTGACATGAAGCTGAACATGTAACATGCATAAAATAGCTTGTAATGTATAAAAAACATGTCTTAAAATACAACAAGTAGTTTTTTTGACGACCAATAGAGTTCTCATAATGTTCTTGTATTTGAACAAAGCAAACCAAACATGATAGTATACAATGAATGTTTCATTCGTTATATTGTGTATATTTTATTGATATAAGAATTTGTGAATGATATGTGAATATTACTGTTGACCACGTGACCTGTACGTTTGTTGTCTATATTCTAAAGTGAATATTTCGTTTTCGTCTAAAACGTATCTTAAGATACCAACATAAAATGGAACTATGTTTCAATTTGTTGTTGGCTGTGATTCGTACATAAGCTATGGTTGCTGATATTTTCTATGGTTGATTGCGTGAACATGTTCTTTATCATGTGAGTATCATTTCAAATGTTTTAGATGTTATTACGTGTCAGTATTTCTCTGTATCATAATAAATTTTAGATAGAAAATTCGATTGCCATCGGAAATATGTGTACAATATTGTACACGATTGTAAAATGTGTTGGATATGATAAAACAATGCGTATGATGTAATAAATAGAGAATATTGAATGGGTGTAAGTGCAATACTAAATTAATTGAACAAGTTGAATAAAATTACACATAATAGAGCATATTCTATTGAATGAAACTGCCTATAAGCAGACTGACGCTCTTCATGAAGTTGATGTGCAGATAGGTGTCTTTCCGTTTGGGAATCGACAACTTTCTCGAGAATTTTGGAGACAAACGGTAAATAAGATACAGGCCGGTAGTTTTTCATAACCTCTTGATTCAACCCTGACTTTTTGATTAAAGGTCTGACTCTAGAACTTTTACCAGCGGGAGGTATATAGGCCCTCTCAAATGAAGTGTTTATGATTTTTGTTATCAATGGTAATAGTTCATTTAAACAATCTTTCATCAGCCATGTTGGATGGGGTCAAGTTCACAGGATTTGCTTGGCGAATTGCAAATAATTTTTGAAATTTCCATATCAAAGACTACTGCAAAGTTTGAAAATTGCTCTCCATTGAAAAGTGGGGACAACATTGTCTGTTTGTTGGTGAGACTTGGTCCTGGCTATACCATTACGTATGCCTTCAACCTTATCCACAAAGGAGTCACTAAAGTCTTGTGCTAGAACGTTTGCAGATTTACCAGATGGCAGCACAACATCTGTGTTTGCACCCATCAAATGCCAGGTTTTTCATATCACGACCACATGACTCTACTTTCTCAGTGTAGCATTTGACTTTGGACATATTTAGAAGCTTATTCGTAACAGCGCATTATAAATAATGAAAAACTTCCAATATGTTGTGGTAGAAGCATAAAGGGATTTAAAACTGTACCATGATATTGAAAAGAACCATCGACAAATGTCGATTCTTTTATACACTGTTTAAACTAAGTGTTAATTAT
Organism: Ruditapes philippinarum; assembly: GCF_026571515.1. Lineage (NCBI taxonomy): Eukaryota > Metazoa > Mollusca > Bivalvia > Venerida > Veneridae > Ruditapes > Ruditapes philippinarum. The sequence continues at coordinate 25,602 of NW_026857357.1, forward strand.
GTCTATAAAAACAAGATTTTTTTCCCATAAAATCGTATAATTTAGCAGATATCGATATATAAATTAATGCAAAGATAAATGATCTCCAAAATGTTTTTGTTTATTTCATTGGTTCGCTGTAGTTGCAGATTATAACAAAGTTATAAATTTAAACGTTAATGTCAGCAAATCAATGTTAAGGTTATATTTTCAAACTCTTTTATTTTTAAGATAAGGTTACAATTGAACAATTAGACAATGAAACAATTTACTGAATGATTTGAAGAAACAAAGTATATTTTGACATATTTTTAAATTAAATACACGTGTCAAACAGTAAGTTTAACTCGTTTTATTAAGTTGTTATCACATACAAATATTTTTTAAAAAATCGATAGATTTAATAAATTAACACTCTAACAGCCGAAACAGAAACCTGATATTCGTCTTTAAATTACTTTCTTAATTCATCATAAGTAAAATCTGTAAACAGACCATATATATTGTATTTTTTGCATTAAACAACGAGTTGTTGAATTTTCATTGGCTAACAGGCAAGCGGCTTTTTTCAACCGGAGCGCGAATATATATAGTATTGAAACTTATGATTATGAAACTATCTAATTTTGAGCATAGCAGGCAAATAATTGTACTAACTTTGACATTTGTGAAAGTTTTGTGATCAAATGTTCCACTGTGATTGCACTTAAACATTTGAAATGAAAACGATTGAAAGATGAACCTTTTGCACAATTTCAATTACATTCAAAACACCTTAAATGGATTAAAGAAGGCACTTTACCGTGAGTAATATATTTTTATGCATCAATCATTAATTTTTCTGTCTCAGGTAATCAGTAGTTTTTCTATTTGTTGTTACCACTAAACAGTTGTCATTCTGTGAAAAAAAATGAAACTTTAACCTTTTTCAATCAGAAATCTTTTTCACAGAATGACAACTGTCTTGTTATTTTATTATTATTACTATTTTATTATAAATTTATCTTTTTATTTATTTATGATTTATTATTAAGTTTTTATTTTAAACGTATACCACTGTACCACATTAAAGGGACACTACTTGGGTCAAAAAGCCTTAAAATATAACATTTGAATTTCTTATATAAATGAGCAAAGATAGTCAAAAAATATACTTCGAAATGAAATGAAAATCGTATTTTTATGCTTTTCTTAGCCCGATTCGAGTAAGCGTTTAAACGCTTTTCTTTTTGGGTCATTTTTTTACAATTTGAATAATAATATCGGACAAAACGAAATGCGCGAATGATCTGAAATTTTGCACAAAGATTAGTTGTCTAAACCTACATCATATAGTACATTTATCTAGAAAAAATATTTTCAGTCCCATCATGGAAAAAAACTCAGTGGAATTGCTTTAAATCAGTATTTATAGTATATTTACCATATAAATACAAGAGCAATTTCTGAATCGTCTGTCAATTAAACTACATTGTCTCGGCTCTGGCAGCAATTATGGAGTGAAGTGCCAATGTCATAAATGAATATTCTACAGCTAAAAAGCAGCAGGTAGCAGACTCTAAGTCCGGTAACTTTAAACCACAAACCTTTAGGAGTCACCTTTGGTTAATAATATTGCCTGTAATAAGCAATACCGGTAAGAGCTTTTTACGTTGTTCATTGGACCTAAATACATCTATAATACTTTAATAAAATATATCAGATTATTACTATCAAGTTATTTCAAAATAAGAAAAAACATGGAGTTTTTTTTTTTAGATTTGTCTTTTGACGTCTAACCTATATTATAAAGGCTTTAAAAACTATGATACCCTTTCAAAATTTCATTGTATTTAGTTATATTTTTACCTTGGGATGATTCGCCGCTTTGCAAAGAATGATACGAGCAGGTCAGATTTTAGGTTCAATGGTAACCGTTATGTGAACATATCTGCGTTGTTTAATTACTCAACAAGAAAAAATGAATACATTCGTATGTTATACGAGGGTTGTTCAAAAAGTAATAGGACTGGGAGTCTTGCGTATTCAAATTTCATTCAATTTAGAATATTTTCATATGTACAGCAATCGTAAAATGTTTTCTACAAATCAAACATATCTGTTTTAATCTATTGTGCTAAACGCGCTTTTCCTTTGCTATTGAATAACCATGGTAACACGCACCCGGCGCAGCACATAAATATAGTTATTGGAGTTAAGTTCTACTTCTAATTTATTCATAAATAACTGTTTGTTTTCCCCTGTGTTCCATCAATACGTTAAAATATATTAATGTGACATTATGTCCAAATTTGACGTCATTCGGACATGAAATGGCCTATTTATTTAATTTTGAACAGCAGCGGTCATAGCGTTAGATGTAGAAATATGACATTCGTTAACAAACAGAAAATGTGTGCCATCGTTAAATTTTGCCAACGATTGACTATAATCATTGTGATACACACAAAATGATTAAATAAACAAAGGACAATTATCCTGCCATCAGGACACTTGTTTTCAGCTGGCACAAGCAATTCAAAAACTGCAAATACAAGATCACAAACGAGAAAGGGCGAGGATGAAAGTTGAAAATTGACGGGACGTTTGTGACGTCAATTGCAAAAGCGCTACAAAAGAATCCACGGTAAACGGTACGCAAACTGTTTATCGTTGTTTGTATCTGCTTCGGGTCTTCTTATTCAGTTTTAACCAAAGGATTGTAAATAAGACATTTATCAACACTATTTTATTGTATTTAACTAGATACACGTGTAATCAATAAATTAATGTAATAGTTAACGGTAATAATTAGTAGTGTTTCCCGAAAACTTGTTTTATTAAACGATAGACTGTGCTAAGTAGAAAAAGATACTTTTCAATTGAGAAATATCTTTATTGTTATGTATATAATCATATTGTTTTAAAAACATACAATGACATAGGTAAATTAATAAAAATAAATTTGCTTTTGCTTTAGCATTTTCAGTTCTATTGAGTTCCAAGGTTACTCAAAAACACGAGAAAACCCTGAGAATGGCCGGCTATCGGGCATTTATTTTATTTTGTTTTTTTGAAACAGTGGAACGAGAATGTGATCGCATTTTGTCTTGCTTCATCTCCACATATGAGGCAAAGTAAAAGTTACATGACTTATACACCTAGAGACTAGGGAGACTACTTTCAGAAAGAATGACGCTTATTACAATTTCGATTTATTTTACGACGTCATGAACAATCAATTATTGTATTGTTAGCGTGCGCCGCGTTTCGTACCCCTTGTCATTTAAAAATTTCACAAAAATTTCATTTGTTTACATTTTGTTTTGATTTTTTCACTGTATATAAAGAACATGTTCCGATATTTGTCTCATGTAAAATTGTGTACGTAAATTTAAAAATGTGAACAGTAGAGCTGCAGTCCTATTACTTTTTGAACAACCCTCGTATACATGTACTAGTAGGTACGATTGCATACTAATTTCTGTGAAGACTGTTATGCATGCTGCATGAAAGATGTCATGTAAAGTGAACAAACATCTCAACTATATTCTATATTGTTAAACATTTTCATGGAATGTAATAAATGTATCTTATTCCTAAAGTTGCATGCCTACAGATGTGGAAATAATTACACGGAATCAAAAAAAGGCAAAAAATGCACGGCTAATTTACTGCTTTATAATATAAACACAAAACTACACATCTTCCACTGAACAGCACTGCAAACCGACTGAAAAAGAAATACTAACGATAACCCCCGTTTTTACTTTGCATAGCTTTAAAAACCAATTTATAATATTAAAGGAAGGATTTCATTGTAAATGATAGTCACAGATTTGCGAAAGTGATTATTACTTTACAAAATCATCATTATTTGTTGTCAATTGGTCCAATAAAAACAAAAAGGTACGGTTTGTAAATCGTAATTACAAGAAAATATTAAAAGGTACTTCCTATCCTATGCTACTCGCCCAGATTATCTATATTAATCATTCCCGCGCTAAGTCGCGGTGGTGCTTGGAATAACCACGTGATACTGTAACGGAAGCCATCTTTCGATAAAAATATGCCTGTCCCACATCGGACAAATTATCAATACACATGAATGTGTGAACTAATTTATTTCTCATGAAAAATATGCCTTTAATTGGCCATTTAACAATTTCATTTACAAATAATTTGATAAAACAATCAAAGAACCATTCAAATTTATAAAAAGCATTGCAAAATGTTAAATGCATATCATTTGTAAATGTGTGTATGACAACTCACCCCCTAAACAAAAACATAATAGACTATGCTTCTAAAGCTTATTATGTAGTTCCATGATTATGACTTGCAAACACCAAATTTAAGAGCTTAACATATTGTAAAAATAATAATATGACCACAGCAGATTTTTCGTACAGAAAAGTATTCAGTCGATACCAGAACTACACACGAAAAGGTTCAATTAAACTGATCCTGAAGATTATTTTGAATTTGCTATTTGTGCGCTCATGACTGAGTCGTCTTTTCCCATTTAATACTTTCTTCCATTACATAACTGTAACTGGCAAAGTGGAATCGTTATCTTTAACGTGTATTCACAACTCAAAATCGACAATTGCATATTCATATGAAAAAAAAAGTAAAATTGTTTAATGTGAAGGTGGTCCAGTACAAAGGGAAATATTTATTATTTTGCGGACTTGTAAAGTCATTTATGTAAGACTGTTATTTCATCAAGATTAAGGTAAACTCGCCTTGGGTGTGCATATCCTATTGTTGAAATTTATTGTTATTATAATGTTAACTTCATAACTAAGTGTTTTCATAATGGCCAAAGGCTAATATGACAGTCTAGGCCACTATGAAAACACATAATTATTGACAATTTGATTAATTAACTACACATAATCTGAAAAGCTAAGTACTAAGTGAACAAAAAACTAATTTGTGAGGTATTGCAAATGAGATTCTTTTTTTTAAATAATATCCCTACCTTCAAGCAATTCCAAATGGTGACTTTTCAATGAAAAAGAAATATGCAGATTAACAATGGCCGAACTGGAGAGCCAATCAAAATTCTCTTTATTCATAACAGCCGAGTTTTCTCATAAAGACCGCACCTTTTTGCATAATGATCTTATTTTATGTGTTCATTATGTCGTGCTGAACTTCATATTAGCCTTACATTTGAAGTGAAAACGTGTCTAATATTGTAAAGTTAATAAATAAAGAATATTAAGAGGTGTATAAATGGGTTCGTGTTCAAGGACAGTAATACAAAACTTTAAATGAACGGCCTACAATTTTCGTATCTGCTATGTCAATTACGGACAAAAGGCATTTGTAGACAAAATCATGATGTATTCGTTTGATTTTTTTCTGTTTACCATCTACATTGTTGCTATTTACGACACCGTCGTTGTGATTCTTATTAACATAATAATGTAGGTTTTATTATGTTATGTTTTTCGCCAATGACAACGGTACTAAATAAAGCTGACAGAGCATTTTAACATGATTTACATAAAATCATTGTAAACAATTATTAAGCATATTTATTTAGTTAGCATGACTTTTTTATAGCGGCAATTATTTGCTTTGAAGGTCCAATTGTATTAAGTAGGAATTCAAGATGTACATAGTAGGTTCAGCGTAATTTTTGCCTTTATATCTGTTCATATGTCATCTTTTAAAAGACAGATTTATTCATTTGTTCTTAATCAACAAGTATATTTATAGCAAAAAAGTTAAGGCGAAATACACGAATCAATGACATTTAAGTTAAAATAGAAATGTCCGATTGAACGTATGAATAAATACAAAATATTATATAAGAGGATATTTGTATGTTTCTGTGTTAGATGAAAATGTGTTTGTTTGTTGTGTAATGTGTACGCCATTCACGAGAATACTGTTTTAAAGCTCAATCGAAGAAATAAAATTACATCTTATATAACAAACTGACACATTTTCATTTTACTTTTGCTTAGTAACAAGTTTGAATAAAATTTCCACAATATTATCTTAAATATTAACATCTGTTTTTCCCACTGGTAGTCTCAATTTCAGACGAATTTATCAAAAATACAAGCAGTCTTGATCTAAACAAAAGTTCAAATGGCTATGATATTATTTAGTTTAAACAAAAATATGAATGATCACTTGATTAAATCATTAAAACGAACATTTATTTTAGGTTGAAAAAGTTACACCATACCAAACATAATTCTGTTATATACAATAATAAAACGGAAATATATATAAGTCTCTATCACGACCGCCATTTTTAAAAGTTGTTTTATTTCAAGCGAAAAATATTATAAAAATGATAAAATAATTTTACATCTATCACAAGCAATTTCTCAGTGTCCAGCAAAGCCAGTCACATTTGCAAACTCTAACATGTTTAAATTGAGTAAAATGTTTAGACTCTACAATCGCTGTTTAATAATCAGCATGTGGCATCATTGTTTGATAATATAAGCATTTGGCATTGCCCGATGAACGGAATATTAGGAACATTTCAATTTATAACATTTAAATCTATATATGTACAAGTCGTTTAATATAATACCATTATCTGCCGAACCGTATAAAAAGTTAAGTTTGTTTCATTTAGGCTAAAAGGGCAGAACAAATCGATACGTAGGTTCATATTCGTATATCGTTTTTATTATTATCCCCCGCCGATGAAATTGGGAGGGGGTATTGTCTTGGCGTTGTCCGTCCGTCTGTCCGTCCCTACAAACCAGAGCTACATTATGGGGTTTGGTCTATTGTTCTCATAACAATAGATGTCTTTGACGTCATTCATTCCGTTTCTCTTGTGGGGTTATTTTCTGCATTGTGGGGTTAAAAAGAACAAAAGAAATAACGAAAGAAAACCCCATAACGTAGCTCTGATAAGAATGTCCGTCCGTCCGTACGTCCATCCGTCCGTCCGAATTTCGTTTCCGCGCTAGTTCTCTGCCACTACTTGCTGGAATTCAATGAATCTTTATGGGAATCATCAATATCAAGAGGAGATGTGCAAATCATCAGCTTGTTCCAGTCAGACACTTTAACTCAGACTTATGGCCCTTGATTAGTTATGCAATATGCAGAGTTATGGCCCTTGATTAGTTATACATGCATAAGAGAGCAAAAATCGTTTCCGCGCTACTTCTCTGCAACTACTGGCTGGAATTCAACGAAACTGGGAACCTTCAATACCAAAAGGAGATGAGCATATCGTCGCCTTGTTCCCGTCAGATACTTTAACTCAGAGTTATGGCCCTTGATTAGTTATGCAGTATGCATATAGAACAATAATCATTTATACGCTGCTTCTATGCAACTACTGGCTGGAATTCAACGCAACTGTATGGGAACCTTCATAACAAGAGGAGATGCGCATATAAGGAGATGGCCTTGTTCCGGTCAGACACTTTAACTCAAAGTTATGTTCCTTGATTAGTTATACAGTATGCATATAGAGCAATAATCGTTTCCGTGCTACTTCTCTGCAACTACTGGCTGAAATTCAACGAAACTTTATTGGAACTTTAAATACCAAGAGAATATGTGCATAATTTGTTGCCTTGTTCAGACCAGACCTTTCATTACAGAGTTATGGCCCTTGATTAGTTATGTAGTATGCATATAGAGCAATATTGCTGTTTCTTTGCAGCTGCTGTATTGATTTAAACAAAACTTCATGGGAACCATGGATACAAAAATGTAATTTACATCTCATTGCCATGTCCAGATATAACTATTTAACACCGAGTTGAATAAGGCTCTTTTATTTCCCTGAATATTTATTATGTACAAAGAAGATTAATGTTTACGCCATGATAGATATATAAATAAAGCTTTATGGTTTCATTTGTTGTGTTAGTAATAACCAGTACTTGTCGGGGATATAAATTCAACGAATTTGCTTGTTTAACCTACCCTTAAATTTGAATTTAATATGTTCACCAATTAATTTGTGCTTATGTTCTTAGTTTGTTTATATAATATATAATTTACATATTAAAGATCAAAATTAAACAGTACAAGTACAAACTTGATATTGAAATAATAATTTTTTTGTTTCATCTGCTTTACATATACGGCCTTTTATACTTAAATCTGTTAACGTTTTAAATCTCAAGATCCCTTCTTTTAGTTTTCTGACAGAAATACACCTTGAATAAAACTGATTTTTTTTACATATATTATAAATTTCAATTGATCGTTTTGTAGTAGATATAAGATGTCCTTCAAACTATTATTAAGAAATGATAAAAATCTGTTCGACAAAGATCCTTTAAGACGTTTTTCTAAATAGAAATATTCATGCGAGGAGAAAAAGCATTGCAAATGAGAATATATTTACTTTTTATGCCGGGTTTATTTGAACATTAAATATTTATATTCACTGAATTGGAATGACAAAAATACGGGCCTTTATATTCATGAATAAACCTTTTGTAATGAAGAAAACAGAAATGTAATATGAGTAAGCACGCATGTTCTAACGTAATTTCTAAACAAATATTTAAATATCATATTATATGTCAGCAAAGCGACGCAGAAACTGTATAATGCATGTATTATGCAACTTTTATTTGTAACAACAATTGAATAGTAGAAGCAAATAGATTTAAATTAAAAAAGATAATAGACATTCATTGATCAATATTGAAATGATTGTGTTGCCATATTCACATAACTTGTATTATATAAACCTTTCTTTTTATTTTAAACGACAACTTGTAGTTAAGATAAACATCAGTATGATATGTGCATTGACATGTTCGCTTACCTATCGGGAAGTGTACACGTGTTTTAACTTCACTTTTGTATAGTACAACGACTCTTCGGATAGTGAAAATAATATTTAAAACCAAACAGAAAACATACTGAGCATTTGAATTTAACGATAGTCACGTTACCGAATCTATACCTAGCACCGTCCGTCTCTCCCAAAGACACCCTTTTACAGCCAAACTGGTAAATATGAAGATGGATGAATAATCCATCCAAAAATCTACATTTAAATTGAAAATAAGTACAAGCACTTATGAAAGGAATATCTTTATCATATGTGTATGCTAGCAGTATATATTAGATAAACCATTGTACTCTGTTTCACGATAAGTTGAAAGGTTGTTTTTATATATATACATGCCGCAAAAGCATATCACGGACACATATTGTCTGCCCATCTTGTAACAATACATTAAATGTTGTTTTTTTTATCAAATTTGAATACAAACATTTATTTGAGAGTTAATACATTTTTTCTGTTATACTAATTAGATATGTTCTAAACGGTAACTCGAAATATAGAAAAATTGACATAATTGGCTATGGTCACTGTTAGAGAATGTATTTATATCCTTTTAGTGACATTCAACATCATTCATAATTGGTTACACCGCATATACATAATTTAAAGGCCTGGGAACAAGTATAAAAGGCAGACAAGCAGAAAAATGGCCACTGCTGTTGAACTCTGTATGCTGTCTGCTAGCATAATCAGAGAGAGATAGAAAAATGAAATTTCAAAATTTAGAGAGACATACCTCATATTATTTGCTATAAATTGGCACATCACTTCTTTATCATGTAAGCAACATTCCTTGAAAGTTACAGATCTCTGTGATACTTAGAAGTACTACTTTAAAACATCTTTTTTTGAAAACAGTTAAAAATTCAAACTTCCCTGTATATTTGATTGACAGATGTACAGAGGTTATGACCTTTCTCTCAGCCAACTACATCTCTCTAGGTATAAACATTCTCACAGTAGAGTTTGACAGATGGCGGGGAAATAAATACTAGGGCAATAAATACTACCAGAGAAATACTATGAAAGCAATGAACTTGAATTTTTATTTATTGATTGTGTTATATTCCATCCCTAAAATCATGAATTTATTAACTTGAAATGACATCACTATAAGTTAATTGTTGATATATTGATTGTTCTGTAAAAGAAACATTCAAATTTATGTATCACCCAAATGTGCATCACTGTCTATTTCCACAAGTGGCCCATGTATGGTTCACCAACTGGATTCGGGAACCGTTCCCTCACAATGTTTAAAACACATTTCGGTATAATATCACGCCTGTGCCACACATATTTTCTAAATCGCCTGTCCCCTTGTAGGGCAGCAGTTTTTGCTTCGACATAACGCAGATCTGACCATGCATTACGATGAAGTAGCATTGTCCAAAAGCGCTTGTATAATTCCTTGCGTAAGCTGCTATTCCTTGAGTTGGGAGGGCTATTTTCAGATTCCCACCAAAGTTGCCTGTTCCTTTCATCTGTTATACATGGCCTACACAGACAGTAAATACACTCTTCTTGGTCATGATCTTGTTGGATCCGAAAGTTTGTCACATTGCTATCATTTTCATCTTCTCTACAAGTTTGAGTTGACACTTCTGAACTTATGTTTTGTCTTTGAATTTCCCTGTAGTCCCAGTCATTATAATTAAACAGTTGATTAATTGTCTCTAATTGCTCTGGTAATAATTCAAGTGTTACCCTGATAGTTTCCTCAGCCATTGAACAAAGTATACAAGTCCAAATCACTATTAGTACACCAATAATTTAAATACATGTAATGTTATAATTTAGATATATATCAGAATGATCTTTCTCTGCAAACTGATTATTGACACACACTGCACAAGTACACAGCATGAAACATGTGTTTCTCATTTGCACTATAGATAAAATCACTGTTATTACTTTATGATCAAGTGGTGAGGTATTGGTCAGTTCTAACACAAAATTGGAATAGTCTATCTAGTGTAATAGGTAAAGTATGTAATCTAAAGAAAAAGTGAAATAAATGCATTATTATTTAGTATATAATTCGACTCTGTTCATGTACACAGTCTAAATTACAATTGAAGCACATCTAAGGTATAATACCTTGAATTTTGTCAATGCCATAATTTGATTAAAATTAATATATTGCCATCTTCCTCACCCTAGATACAGAAGGACTCCCCCAACTAATTAATTACCTAAGATATATACCAAATCCCTATCATAACACTTCAACTCTTTGTGACTAAATATCAAAATAAAAAGGAATATTATACACGTATACAAGGTTGATCATTGGGAATTATTGAACATGAATAGAAGAAGACCACCTAGTTTTAAAATTGAAATACCTGGTAATCTGACAAAAAAACAGGAATTTATGCAAAAAATGCAACATGTAAGGGACAGATTGACAAGATCATTAAACAGAGCAGTCATCAATGATGATATTTTAGATACTGTTCTCAATTATTGGATTGACAGTCATGATCCCAGTGAGAAAGACGACACAACAACTACATCTTTTGCACAAGTGGACAGAAAGGACACTGAAGATAGCCTATTTAAAACGGCATCAACATCGTTGCAACAGCTGGTGACAATATCAGAAAATCATGCTAGGTTATGCAGACATAAACAGAAAATTGTAAAAACTGTGTACCGTGGACATGTAGTGGTAAATACATTACAGTGCGATAATGCAGAGAACCCACACATTACCAAGTGGTCGTCGTCACCCTACCTGCCAAATAATGAATTTCTTGTCAACCACAGAATGCATCATGCAATAACATGTAGTGGAATGCTGCCTGTTCACTACACAAGGTTTGCTGATACAGCAAATATTGGTAGTATAACAAAACCAAAGAGACGAAACATATCAAAGGTCTTCAATCAAAGTGTCAAGGAGGCATATGAATCATCAATTGATGAAGCCTTACTTGAGGAAATCGCCTGGTATGAAGACCTCGATGGCATTGACATCATGACTGACGCTCGGCATGGTTGGAGAAAAGATGCCAAAGACAGCAGCATCGTTGCGCTTGGTGAAAAATCAAACAAAGTCTTTCAATGTGTGACTGTAACAAAGTCTGATGATATTGTGTCACAGAGACATGAGAAAGTGGAACTGAAAAAGCATATGAATACTTTGATTCCAAAGATGTAACTGTGAATGTGCATACACACGACAGGAACATGTCCATTAATAAGATGGTGAAAGACAGGCCTGATACTCTGAACCAGAATGACTCATGGCATGGAGTGAAATCTGTGAAGAAAGCAATGAAAGTGGTATCTTCTGGACCAAAATACAAGCAAGGGAATACTTGGTCGGAGCAGTTGGTAGACAAGGTTGAACCAATTGCCACTCATTTTCACTGGGCAATCAGAAACTGCGCGAGCAATCCGGAAAATCTGAAGAAACTTCTGAAGAATATTACCTCACATTATAAAAATGAGCTGACAGCGATTGTTACCAAACATCCAGATGCAAAAAAGATCCTAACTATGAACCTTCAAGGACAGTCATTACTGACCCAAAAGCAGAAAAAATGTTACAGACTGTCATTGAAAAGTCCGTGATTTATAAATCTCCCCAAGACTATATACTGGCTAGGGACACATCATACGTGGAATCGTTCAATAATGTGATGAACATCTTCCAGGACAAGAGGATTGCATTCAGTGATGACACATATCAAGTCCGGTCAATGCTAAGTGTTCTGCACTGGAATCACAATGTTGACCGGGATCATACATCAGTATGTAATCCAAAAGATCCACGAGCACCACGCAGGCAACGTGGTAAAAAGAATTACAAGCCTTACAACTACAACTACAGAGACCAAATCTGGAATAAATATATGGATACTATCTACCGGCCGCGCAGAGTAAGACAACAACATAGGCAATAAATAAAACAATATACATTGTATTCAAACTAATGGATCATAAGTGATTTGTACATATTATGTGAAAATAATGATAGGTTTTGTGTACACTGTTTCCTAATAGAATTCATTGAAAGTGAAAATGAAACAAACATTTAATATTTTTAACTTTACGTTTCATAACCATAATTTAGTTCACCAGATTTCATAAAAAAATAAGTTTTGTTTCCCAAAAAAATAAAAGAGTCAAGTGGACAAACAGATATATGTAAGTTACATTTTTTCTATATACAAGGCATTTCTAAACAATTAGTATTTACTGTTTGTATATACTGACTATCACCGATTTCATAAATTATACACTTCATTGTAAAAATATGTAATTGCAATATACATCCTGAGAGCACTGCTATTACCTTTTCATCAAATTGCAAAATCATTACCCCCCCAATAAATACACAACTTCTTTATCTCTCCTAAATGCTGAACTCTCCTATACTATTGCAGACCACATGTTTATATTTACAAGCATGCTGACCTCAGGTCATGATAATAAAACCCCGCCTCTTGTACCTAATATGCTTAATGGCCATCCGTACGGATATCTGAGTTCACATTCCCCGGCCTTTAAGGGCAGGATTTAATGTAGTTCGCACACTTTTCAAATGTAGTCTTCACACCTTTTAAAATAAGCATAAATGATGTAATGATGTAGGGATACATTTTTTGAAAATTTGTCTTTATTATCCAAGTTTATGCTAATTGAAATAAATGAATAAGGATGTATTTCTAGATGTTCGGCTGACATCATACAACACTTAAGCATTTTATATAAAACTTATGACACAATTGTAATAAAATAATTCGGAAGTTTGTCAAACATAAATATCACAGACGGCTCATTAAATAATAGAATATAATAACATAAAACAAAATCTAAAACTCTTTCTTTCTTATGACTAGATATCAATTTACCAGTTAAATATAATGTGACGACGTAAGTGGAGGCATGTATAGAGTAGTGTGCAATAACCTCGAATTGCCCATGAAAGCCCGAAGGCTTATTTCCAATGGGGTCCTTTGATATATACTTACATGAATATACAATATAAAAAACAAAAACCTTGAAGCTTGAAGAAACAAAACTTTGGAAACTGGAAGATGTCATATAAATAAAATATTTAACTTTAGTATATCCTTTAACTTTGCTAAAAGGAAAACAATAAAATGACGATCAATATCTAGTCATACTAGTGAATTTAATTATGATTTCCTAACTGTTCTAGTAATTGGGCCTTCACTGAGCTTTTGTAATCTCCTATCTTATTATTTTTTTAATGCATGTAGGCAAGGAATTCCAATCATTAATTGCTTTTTGAAAAAGGTAACATTATCTTTCCCATAACTTATTGGGACCCTAAAATTGTACTGATTCGCCCGAGTTGAATAAGAATGAATGTCTCTAACATGTACAACATTTTCTTTCATATGTGAAGGGCACTGGTTATTAACAATTTTAAAAACATAATTAAGACGTAATTGCTTATTTCTGTTTACAGTTAATAAAGATATATTAGCAAGAATAACAATATTGACACTATCTCTAGGTCCCATACCGTGTATAAATCTAACAATTTTATTTTGACAAATTTGAAGCTTAATTTTAAAACACTTTGTTCAGACTCGGATACCAAGAAGAACATGCATAATCAAGGTGACATTGTATTAATGCTGACCATAAATATTTTCTAGTCCTTTAATTTAAAACATTTGCTTGCCTATACAAAAACTTAAGACGTGAATACACCTTTTTAAGAATACTATTGCCAATAGATTCATCTGACAAAGAATCATCAATATTTAAATCTAGATATTTGACAGATTTTGTGGATTCAATAGTTTGTCCATTACAAACAATTTTAAACTCTTTAACTTGTTTTGATTTACGTTTGGAACCAAAACTAAGGCATTCAGTCTTTCCTAGATGAAGTGACAATTTGTTATCTACAAGTCAAGATGAACAAGACTCTAGTGTTTGTCCAAGTTTTTGAGAAATAATACTTGGATTTTTGTGAACAAAAAGAATTGCACTGTCATCGGCATACATAATAAATTTACATTCTTGATCTATACTAATGCTCATGTCATTAACATAGCACAAAAATAAGAGAGGACCCAGGATGCTGCCCTGGGGAACCCCACATGTAACAGCCATATAACCTGATAAAATATTATTAACACTAACAGTTTGTTTTCTACTTTTAAGATAAGACATGAACCAGTCAGTATTAGAGATACCCATCAGTTTTCCACATAAAATATCATGGTCAACAGTATCAAATGCTTTTTGTAGATCTAACAGTATCATGCCTGTGTATAAACCTTTGGAATTATTGTTTCTGATATGATCCATAAGATGGATAAGACAAGTGTCAGTGGAATAGGAATTTCTAAAACATGACTGTAATTCATACAATAAACCATTATCAACTAAAAACTTTTCAAGTTGAGAATACACTGATTTTTCTAAAAGTTTTGATACAATGTTTGAAATGCTATCAGGTCTATAATTTCCTACTTCAAGATTACTGTTCTTTTTATATAAAGGTTTTACCCTAGCTACTTTCATGTCATCAGGGACATACTTTTCTGAAATAGACATATTTATGATAAAAGTAATTGGTATTTTCAAAAAGGAAGCTGCATCTTTTAAAAATCTAGCAGGAATTTCATCTAAACCAGTACTCTTTGATGAGTTTAAATTCTTAAGCTCTTTATATACAAATGTCTCAGACACATGTTTCAAGTACATTTTATCATTCTTAGTATTTCTATCATTATAAAAAAATCTAACAAAGGTTGTGAGTCAATTTCAAACATTTTGCTACGACAAGGTAACTTATCCACAAGCTTAGACGCAACAGTAGTAAAAAAGTCATTAAAATGAAAAGAATAATGTATGACATTTTTCACTATCAATTTTTAAAACAATATTTTCATTCCCTGTAATTTTGGATTGTTATGTCAAGAACAACACCTGCACCCCTACCTCTAAGTTCAAGGTCGCACTTATGGTCAAATGTTAACAGTGTCTATTGTATGGTATATTTTGTGTCCCATCCATAACTTCTTCATAGATCAAGGGATTTTGAAAATACTTGGAACAAATAGTCAAAATGAAAAGATGATATTACATGCTAACACCCGTGTCCCTACCTCCAAGGTCAAGGTCATATTTAGAGGTCAAAGATTTAAATAGTCTGTTAAAGGGTATATTTTGTGTCCAGTCCTTAACTTTTTCATAGAACAAGGGATTTTAAAAGTTCTTTGCACAAATAATCACAATAATAAGACGATATGTCAGGCGAAAGATATTGGGTCCCTACCTCCAAGGTCACACTAAGATGTCAAATATTAACAGTCTGTTATGGAGAATATTTTGTGTCCGATCTATAACTTCTTCATAGTTTAAGGGAATTTGAGAAAAAAACTTGGCACAAATAGTTACAAGAATAAGCACAAAACCTGCACTCCTACTTCTAAGGTCAAGGTCACACTTAGAGGTCAAAGATTAACATTATAGATTTTTAAATTCCGTGTTATATTTTATTTCTTTAATAATTCATTGTTGAATTTGCAGATCTAGCTTGGTCATAGTTTTGGACAGAAAGTCCTGAGATCCATACTTCAATCTTTTGAAATAGCACAATTTTATGCTTCATATAAAACGTCCCCGAGGCGAGGGACGTTGGTAACTCTGTTACAAATTTTTGTTCAAATAAATGTACATTTGTGCCTTTTAGGTGTAATAATGGAATGATTCTGAAAGGGATATATGTTAATACAATATAAATCTATTTTCCTTATAAACATTTACGAGGATTGATCAAAATGTTCTTGGCCCTATGTACTTCCGATAGTCAGAGAACCCACCTTATGGTCTTACTTTTTAATATAATCGCCCTCTACATCAATGCACTTTGCTCACCTGTGCTCCAAATTGTTACACCCTTCATAATAGAACTCTCTATTTTGTTCCTCAAAGACTCATTGACCGCCTCCATTAAGCCTTCATTGCTTCCAAAACGTCTACCACGAAGCTTGGTTTTTTCAGTTTCGGAAGCATGTAGAAGTCAGAGGGAGGTGGACAAGTCTGGAGAATAAGGGAGAAGGGGAAAAATTTTAAAAGCCGTAGTCAATTGCAGCAGCGATCGCAACGTGGGAAGTGTGAGCTGGCAATTGTCGTGCAGGAGCAGAATACATTGAGTCGGTTTCCCCTACCTTTTATGCGCGGTTTCTTGACGCAGACGTTTCATCGCTGCATAGTAATAACCGTACCACCTTGCTCAAGATAGTCGATCATGATTATCCCCTGACTATCCCAAACAATTGAGGCCATCATATTCCCTGCTGATGGCACTCTTGAATTTCTTCGCAGGGGTGAGCCAGGGTGCTTCCACTGCATGCTCTGTGTTTCCTATTCTGGCTTGATGGGGCCGTGTTTCATCCTGAGTTTCGATCCGGTAATCATCCTCGTAGCGAGACATAAGATATATTGAAATGTCAATCCTGGTCCATTTCGGTCGTCAGTCAACTGCTTGGGACCCATCTAGCGGAAATCTTTGACATGCCATAGACATCAGTCAGAATTGCCTGAACTGAACCAAAGCTTATACCCACTTCCTCAGCAATGCTTCGTAGGTCTCGCCTTCTGTCTCACATGACTAGATGGTATACATCTTGGACAGTTTTATCGTTGGTGACCTCTTTGGGCAGCCCAGGCCGCTCATCATCTCTTATGCTCCCCCTGCCCTTCTTAAATTCAGCAGCCCATTTTCCCACATTGCTATAGGAAGAGGACTCCTTCCCAAGTGTATCCATGAAGTTTTCATGGACTTCATTGTGGGGCATGCCTTTCTTGCAGAGATACTTAATAACGGCTCTGGTTTCAACTTTCTCCTTTGGTCTCAATGACACACCCTTTTACTGATCGTAAAACCGCGTGAAACTCGGTCAGTAATCTTAGAAAGATATCGGTATCTACGTATTGTGTGTAAATGTTAGTGTAGAGGCTGCTAGAAGTGTATCGGGCCGAAAACTTGATCACACCTCGTATTTACGAACATATACTACAACGTTTCCATCGAATCCTTTCATTTTAAAATAATGAAATAACATAATATCAAAATTCATTTGACGTGAATTGTGATGGATTACTATGGAAGTTATTTTGTTTCGAAATAAAAAAATAGATATATATAATAACAAGAGCTGTTGTGTATGATTATAAAAAGTTAATCTTTGTCACGACTTCATGGTTATATAAACGCTTTTTAATAATAATAATAATAAAAATAATAATAATTATAATAAGTTTATCATTATTATTATTATTATTATGAATAATAATAATCAATACTAAAAATAAAAATAATAAAAATAATAATAATAATAATAAAAATAAAAAAAAATAGAAAAAGAAGTAGAATACTCTAGTAAATACTATTATTAAGGTAATTGAATACAAATTGTACCAATCATTTGAAAATAGTTTACAGAACCACACTAGATCTATTTGAACAATTTCAAACTTTAAGTTCTTAATGTTTTTAAAAATAATTTACAATCACAAATCTATTTTTTGGGATGCAACCAAAAAACATATAAAACCAATAATTAAAATTCTATTTGCTGGTAGTTGTTTGTGCTTGAATTAAATTGTGTTCAAAATCTAGAGGTTGTTTGAAATAATGGCGACATTTTAAGAAAGGTACATTTTTTCTCAACGAATATTTTCAGATATATAAACTTTAGCGTCATAAATTAATACTACAATAACATATCATGCATATAAACTTCAAGAAAGCTGCTATAACGTCTATACTTGGGAGTAAATGTGCCTATTGTTTTGGTTCGCCATCTCATGTCGTTCGAAAAACAAAATCACAGAGCAAAGTCGCATAGCAACTGATCTTATCATATTGCAGGGAAAAAAAGATCATGCAAGTCCTTACCTTCTACAAAAAAAATCGCTCAAATAGTTTATAAAATGCAATTCTCAAAATACGTAATTTAATCAATATTTGGACATGTCATCATCTCTCTGAGGCCCACAGGAAGGTCGGGAAACCGGATATGTCATCCTCGTTACATAAAGGCGTTCAATAGAAATTATCCAACCCGACCCAAACTCGATCGACCGACAACCTACCAACCTATTTCCTTCCTTTTTTCCTTCCTTTCTTCCTTCCTTCCTTCTTTCTGTCCTTCTTTCCTTCCTTATTTCTGTCATTCCTTACTTCTTTTCTTCCTCCCTCCCTCTTTCTTTCATTCCTTCATACCTTACTTCTTTCCATTCTTCTTCTTCCTTCCTTCCTTCCTCTCTTCCTTCCTTCCTATCTTCCCTCCCTCCCTCCCTCCCTCCCTCCCTCCCTATCTCCCTTCCTGCCTCTCTTGTTTCCTTTCTTCCTTCCTGCCTGCCTGCCTGTCTTCCTTCCTTTCTTATTTCCTTCCTCTCTTCCTTTCTCCAGTTCTCCTTCCGTTCCTTCCTTCCTACTTACTTACTTACTTACTTACTTACATACTAACGTACTTACTTACGTACTTACGTACTTACTTACTTACTTACTTTTTTACTTACTTACTTACGTATTTACTTACTTACTTACTTACTTACTTACTTACTTACTTACTTACTTACTACTTACTTACTTACTTACCTACTTGGATACATTCTGAACACTGCGTTTTGTAAATTAGTCTTTGTGTAGATATTTAAACTGTTTGTTTTCAAAGTTTAAACAACAGCTGACATGATTCATCATTATGAATGACACCCTCGATTATTATTTAATAAAAAAAAAAAAGTAATTATTAACAAGCATTACAATGAAAGAAATTCAACGTAGTTTTGAACTATTTTTTTTTAATAAGACATTTTTTTAAGTTGTTTACATAGAATAATTATTGAATTACTTTATATTTAGAAAACAGTCTTTGTTACTTGTCATAAATGGGCTAGAAAAATGGTGCCTACATCAAAATAATTTGACAGAAATATAATCTGACAACAAAGTTATTTAAAAGATCGATATAACTAAAGTATAATAACTATTTTATTTTGATTACGTTTAAATGCATATCTTCAAGTATAAGAATGTTTTTTAAAAATGTTTTATTTCTAAATTCTACGTTTCACCCTTTACAGCTCTGGCTATAACACAGATCTTACAGATCAAGAAGTAAACAAAATGGCAACCGGGGGTCAACCACAGTCGCCAGAGGACAACCGTATATTTTTGTTTCGCTTACAAATACTAGTCATTGATGGTGGCCTCCTAGTATTGAGAAATATACTGGATCAGTCCCTGATATCTCAATGCATAACGTTCAGTGCGTGCTTGAATAAAGAAAAGCCGACAATAATTCGTTTGAAAAGCCGCGGCATTATAACCCAGGTCCAATATGACGTATTGTTTCCAGCGGGTGGTAAAGTCCCGACTTCATCAGATTTGGACATCACACTTATTATCTGTCTTCTTAGAAACCTGAAATGTTTCGGATTAAACAAAACATTTGACTGGAATGCAGCACCAGACCCAAAAGATTTGACATTTGAGGCAGACATATGTCGGTTAAAGCATTTTCGAAATAAAGTAAGTGAATTATGGAAAAAGTCAATGCAATATACAAAATTTCTTCCGAAATTTAAATTAGATTAAATAACAATTTAATAAATCATTAAACTTTAAAAAGCACCTATAATAGTATAATTGTCAATGTTGTCAAGACACTTTGCAGTCGTACTCAAAAAGCATTTAAAATGAACATCTTAAGCATTTTAACCAGAATATTTTTATATAACATTGCCGATCAAATATGTCTAGCCCTTATTACTTTCATGAAAAATTTCGAGCATTTTTGTGTCATAAAATAAGGACATAATCCGGAATTGCATCAAATAGGCTATAATATTATTATACTAATGCTATCTTAAACAATAAACCATTACTATATAAACAACCCGAGAAAAAAAACTGACAACATGACACAAAACGAGGTAAAATGCCGTCATGAAACAATCCGAGATAAAACTGTAATCATGAAACAATCCAAGGTAATACTTTTGTAATCCAGCAATCCGATATAATACTGTCGTCATGAAACAATTAGAGATGATACTGCTGTCATGAAACGATCCGAGATAATACTGCCGTCATAAAACAATCCAATAAATAAAGACGTCATGAAATTAACCGAATTAATACATTTGTTACTATATATAGTAACAAAATCGCCTATGTTTTCAACTGATTATGAGTGTCAAGTGACAAGTCAAGTGAGTTTGCGGCCCGGGGCCGAGAACTAGTTATCAGCCCGCCGAACATTTGCATGTGCACAAACTGAAACAATGACGTCATATTTCATGTCATCAAACAGTTTACTGTAAAAGTGAAAGTAGGTTTTAAGCACGGATGGCTTGATTTTATTATGAGAGCTTAAGCGTATTGCGTACAAACACAGTTTAATTGCTTTTGAAATTTAAAGAAACAATACGACAAATTCAATTCAAAAAACAAAAAAACAAAAACTTGTTTCTAGATCCTACAGTAGTATTCTTTTAACACACAAAAAGTAAACAAATTTGTAGAAGTTACTGAACTGTACAACAGAGTCTACAGTAGAAATGCAGACAGGAATTTCAACGAAACAAATTTCAAAGTATTTATTTATAGAAAAAATGCTACTATTAAATCTACCAAGTGTATTAAAGACATTAATACACGTCTCAGTTTTGCCAGAAGGTGATAATCGGTCCTGAAATGAATAATGCCCTCGGGCTATAGCCCTCGGGGCCATTATTCATTTTGCGGGCCGATTATCACCTTCCGGCCCTACTCGGCCGTGTATCAATCTCTTAATAATAGGCATTAACCCGTCATGAAACAATCGGAGCTAAAAGTGCCGTCATGAAACAAGACGAGATAATACTGCCGTCATGAAACAATCCGAGCTTATTTTGTCGTCATGGAAAACTCTGAAATAATAATGTCGTCATAAAACTATCCGAAATAATACTGTCGTCCTGTAGGAAACCGAGATAATACTGTCGTCGTGAAACATTTTCAGCTAATGCTGTCGACATGAGATAATCGGACATAACACTGTCGTCATGAAACAATCTGAACTAATACCGCCGTCGTAAAACAATCTGGTAAAATATTGCGGTCATGAAAAAATCCAAGATTATACTGCCGTCATGAAACAATACGAGATTATAATGTTGTCATCAGAGATAATATTGTCGTCGTGAATTTCCTCAGTTAATTCTGCCGCCATAAAACATTATGAAATAATACTGCCGTCGTAAAACAATCTTGTAAATATTACTGTCATGAAAAAATATAGATGTATGATAATGTAATACTGTCACCATGAAACAATCCGAGATAATAGGATTTGGAAATAAC
Organism: Ruditapes philippinarum; assembly: GCF_026571515.1. NCBI lineage: Eukaryota > Metazoa > Mollusca > Bivalvia > Venerida > Veneridae > Ruditapes > Ruditapes philippinarum. The sequence goes on from NW_026857357.1 coordinate 47,732, forward strand.
ACTGCTGTCAATAATCAGTAATCAGTCCGGTTATAACATTGCAGTAATGAAACAATCCGAGATAACTCTGTCGTCATGAAACAATCCAAGATAATACTGTCGTCGTGAGCTATTTGCAGCTAATACTGCCGTCATGAAACAATCTGAAATAATACTGCCGTCGAAAAACAATACGGTAATAATATTGCCTCCAAGAAACAATCCGAGATACATGTAATACTTCTAGTCATAAAACAGTCAAATAATATTGTCTTCGTGAAATATTTTCAGCGTATTCTGCCTTCATGAAATAATCTGAAATGAAACTGTCGTCATGAAACAATCCGAAGTATACTGCCATCATTAAACAATCCGAGACAATACTGCCGTCTTAAAAGAATCCGAGAAAATACTGCGCTCACGAACCAATCTGAGATATTACTGCTGTCCTGAAACCATCAGGAAAATACTGCCATCATAACCAATCCGGGCTAATACTTAAGACATGAAACAATCTGATATAATACTGCCGTCATAAAACCATCCGAAATAATACTGTCTGTCTTCCTGAAACAATCCGAGATTTAAACTGCCGTCGGCAAACAATCATAATTAATACTGCAGCCATGAAACAGTCTTTGATAACACTGCCGTCATTAAATAAACCGAGCTTATGCTATCTTCAAAAAGAATCCGAGGCAAAAATGTCCCCATAATACCAGCTGATATAATACTTTCTTCATATATCAATCTGAGAAAATACTGCCGTCCTGAAACAATCCGAGATAATTATTCCGTCATGAAAAAAAATACAAGATAATACTGCCGTCCTGAAACAATCCGAGATAATTATTCCGTCATGAAAAAAAATACAAGATAATACTGCCGTTATGAAACAATCCGAGGTTATATTTCCGTTATGAAACAAACCGAGCAAATATTGCGCTGATAAACCAATCTGAGATATAACTGCCGTAATCAAACAATCCAAGATAATACTGCATTCATGAAACAATCCGAGATAATACTGTCGTCATGAAACAAACCCGAGAAAATACTGCCGTCATAAAAATATCCGAGCTTATACTAATTTCCTGTCAAGATCCGAGTCAATACTGCCCCCAGGAAACAATCCGATATAATTATGTGGGTGGTCATGAATCAATCCGAGATAATACTGCCACCTTGAAACAATCCGAGACAAAAACTGCCATCATGAAACAATCCGATCTAATACTGCCGTCATCAAACAATCTGAGATAATACTGCAGTCATGAAACAATTGGAGTTGATACTACTGTCATGAAATAATCCGAGCTAATAATGTCTTCCTGAAAGAATCCGAGCAAATAATGCCCTCATGAAACAATCTGAGATAAAACTGTCGTCATGAATCAATCCGAGATAATACTGCCTTCGGGAAACAATCCGAGGAAATACTGTCCTTCTGAAACAATCCACGATAATACTTCTGTCATGAAAAAAATCCAAGATAATACTGTCGTCATGAAACAATCCGAGGTAATATTACCGCCATGAAACAATCCTATCACATATTGTGCTCATGAACCAAACCGAGATATAACCGCCGTTATGAAACCGTCCGGGAAAATACTGCCGGCATAAACTATCCGGGCTAACACTTCAGTTATGAAACAATCTGAGATAATATTCCCGTTATTAAACAATCCGAGATAATACTGTCTTCCTAAAACATTCCGAGGTAAAACTGTCGTTATCAATCAAACCGAGATAATACTGCAATCATTAAACAATCTGAGATAATACTGCTGTTATGAAAACAATGCCGTCATGAAATTATCCAAGCTTAAACCGTCTTTCTAAAATGATCCGAACCAATACCGCCCTCATGAAAAAAATCGATATGATAGTGTCGTCATCAATCAATCCTAGATAATACTGCCTTCATGAAACAATCTGAAAAATACTGCCGTCATAAAACAATCTGAGATAATACTGCCGTCATAAAACAATCCGAGAAAATAGTGCCGTCATAAAACAATCCGAGGTAATGCTGCCTCCATGAAAAAATCTGATAAAATACTGCTGTCATAAAACAATCTGAGATAATACTGCCTTCATGAAACAATCCGAGAAAATACTGCCGTCATAAAACAATCCGAGATAATACTGCCGTCAGTGAACAATCCGAGAAAATACTGCTTTCATTAAACAATTCGAGGAAGTACTGTCGTCATAAAACAATCCGAGATAATACTGCCTTCATGAAACAGTCCGAGGAAATACTGCCGTCATAAAACAATCCGAGATAATACTGCCTTTATGAAACAATCCGAGACAATACTGCAATCATTATACAATCCGAGATATTACTGTCTTCATGAAACAATCCGAGGAAATACTGCCGTCATAAAACAATCCGAGATAATACTGCCTTCATGAAACAATCCGAGGAAATACTGCAATCATTATACAACCCGAGATAATACTGTCTTCATGAAACAATCCGAGATAATACTGCAATCATAAATCAATCCGAGATAATACTGCCTTCATGAAACAATCCGAGAAAATACTGCCGTCATAAAACAATCTGAGATAATTCTGCCTTCATGAAACAATCCGAGGAAATACTGCCGTCATAAAACAATCCGAGATAATACTGCCTTCACGAAACAATCCGAGAAAATACTGCAATCATAAAAAAATCCGAGAAAATACTGTCTTCATGAAACAATCCGAGATAAAACTACCTTCATGAAACAATCCGAGAAAATACTGCCGTCATAAAACAATCCGAGATAATATTGCCGTCATAAAACAATCCGAGATAATACTGCCTTCATGAAACAATTCGAAGAAATACTGCCTTCATAAAACAACCCGCAATAATAACGCCGTCATGAAACAATCCGAGATAATACTGCCTTCATGAAACAATCCGAGAAAATACTGCAATCATAAAACAATCCGAGAAAATACTGTCTTCATGAAACAATCCGAGATAATACTACCTTCATTGAAACAAGCCGAGAAAATACTGCCGTCATAAACAATCCGAGATAATACTGCCGTCATAAAAACAATCCGAGATAATACTGCCTTCATGAAAACAATTCGAAGAAATACTGCCGTCATAAAACAACCCGCAATAATAACGCCGTCATGAAACAATCCGAGATAATTCTGCCTTCATGTACAATCCGAGAAAATACTGCAATCATAAAACAATCCGAGAAAATACTGTCTTCATGAAACAATCCGAGATAATACTACCTTCATGAAACAAGCCGAGAAAATACTGCCGTCATAAATCAATCCGAGATAATACTGCCGTCATAAAACAATCCGAGATAATACTGCCTTCATGAAAAAATTCGAAGAAATACTGCCGTCATAAAACAACCCGCAATAATAACGCCGTCATGAAACAATCCGAGATAATACTGCCGTCATGAAACAATCCGAGATAATACTGCAATCATTAAACACGCTGAGATAATACTGCTGTCATGAAACAATGCCGTCATGAAATTATCCAAGCTGATACCGTCTTCCTTAAATGGTCTGAACCAATGCTGCCCTCATGAAACAATTCGATATGATAGTTTCGTCATCAATCAATCCCCAATAATACTGCCTTCTTGAAACAATCTGATAAAATACTGCCGTCATAAAACAATCCGAGAAAATACTGCCGTCATAAAACAATCCGAGAAAATACTGCCGTCATAAAACAATCCGAGAAAATACTGCCGTCATAAAACAATCCGAGAAAATACTGCCGTCATAAAACAATCCGAAAAAATAATGCCGTCATTAAACAATCCGAGAAAATATTTCCTTCATTAAACAATTCGAGGAAATACTGCCGTCATAAAACAGTCCGAGATAATACTGCCTTCATGAAACAATCCGAAACAATACTGCCGTCATAAAACAATCCGAGATTATACTGCCTTCATGAAACAATCCGAGATAATACTGCTTTCATGAAAAAATCCGAGATAATACTGCCTTCATGAAACAATCCGAGAAAATACTGCAATCATAAATCAATCCGAGATAATACTGCCTTCATGAAACAATCTGAGATAATACTGCTTTCATGAAACAATCTGAGATAATTCTGCCTTCATGAAACAATCCGAGGAAATACTGCCGTCATAAAAACAATCCAAATAATACTGCCTTCACGAAAGAATCCGAGAAAATACTGCAATCATAAAACAATCCGAGAAAATACTGTCTTCATGAAACAATCCGAGATAAAACTACCTTCATGAAACAATCCGAGAAAATACTGCCGTCATAAAACAATCCGAGATAATATTGCCGTCATAAAACAATCCGAGATAATACTGCCTTCATGAAACAATTCGAAGAAATATTGCCGTCATTAAACAACCCGCAATAATAACGCCGTCATGAAACAGTCCGAGATAATACTGCAATCATTAAACACTCTGAGATAATACTGCTGTCATGAAACAATGCCGTCATGAAATTATCCAAGCTTATACCGTCTTCCTTTAAATGGTCTGAACCAATGCTGCCCTCATGAAACAATTCGATATGATAGTTTCGTCATCAATCAATCCCCAATAATACTGCCTTCTTGAAACAATCCGAGAAAATACTGCCGTCATAAAACAATCCGAGAAAATACTGCCGTCATTAAACAATTCGAGGAAATACTGCCGTCATGAAACAATCCGAGATAATACTGCCTTCATGAAACAATCCGAGGAAATACTGCCGTCATAAAACAATCCGAGATAATACTGCCTTCATGAAACAATCCGAGACAATACTGCCGTCATAAAACAATCCGAGATTATACTGCCTTCATGAAACAATCCGAGGAAATACTGCCGTCATAAAACAATCCGAGATAATACTGCCTTCATGAAACCACCCGAGAAAATACTGTTGTCATAAAACAATCCGAAATAATACTGCCTTAATGAAACAATCCGAGGAAATACTGCCGTCATAAAACAATCCGAGATAATACTGCCTTCATGAAACAATCCGAGGAAATACTGCCGTCATAAAACAATCCGAGATAATACTGCCTTCATGAAACAATCCGAGATAATACTGCCTGCAGTCATGAAACAATCCGAGATAATACTGCCACCATAATAAAATTCCGAGATTATACTGCCTGAGGTCAGGAAACAATCCGAGATAATACTGCCTTCATGAAACAATTCGAAGAAATATTGCCGTCATGAAACAACCCGCAATAATAACGCCGTCATGAAACAATCCGAGATAATACTGCCTTCATGAAACAATCCGAGAAAATACTGCAATCATTAAACAATCCGAGATAATACTGCCTTCATGAAACAATTCGAAGAAATACTGCCGTCATAAAACAATCCGAGATAATACTGTCGTCATGAAACAATCCGAGATAATACTGTCGTCATGAAACAATCCGAGAAAATACTGCCGTCATAAAACAATCCGAGATAATACTGCCGTCAGTGAACAATCCGAGAAAATACTGCTTTCATTAAACAATTCGAGGAAGTACTGTCGTCATAAAACAATCCGAGATAATACTGCCTTCATGAAACAGTCCGAGGAAAATACTGCCGTCATAAAACAATCCGAGATAATACTGCCTTCATGAAAACAATCCGAGACAATACTGCAATCATTATACAATCCGAGATAATACTGTCTTCATGAAACAATCCGAGGAAATACTGCCGTCATAAAACAATCCGAGATAATACTGCCTTCATGAAACAATCCGAGGAAATACTGCAATCATTATACAACCCGAGATAATACTGTCTTCAGGAAAAAAATCCGAGATAATACTGCAATCATAAATCAATCCGAGATAACACTGCCTTCATGAAACAATCCGAGAAAATACTGCCGCCATAAAACAATCTGAGATAATTCTGCCTTCATGAAACAGTCCGAGGAAATACTGCCGTCATAAAACAATCCGAGATAATACTGCCTTCACGAAACAATCCGAGAAAATACTGCAATCATAAAAAAAATCCGAGAAAATACTGTCTTCAATGAAACAATCCGAGATAAACTACCTTCATGAAACAATCCGAGAAAATACTGCCGTCATAAAACAATCCGAGATAATATTGCCGTCATAAAACAATCCGAGATAATACTGCCTTCATGAAACAATTCGAAGAAATACTGCCTTCATAAAACAACCCGCAATAATAACGCCGTCATGAAACAATCCGAGATAATACTGCAATCATTAAACACGCTGAGATAATACTGCTGTCATGAAACAATGCCATCATGAAATTATCCAAGCTTATACCGTCTTCCTTAAATGGTCTGAACCAATGCTGCCCTCATGAAACAATTCGATATGATAGTTTCGTCATCAATCAATCCCCAATAATACTGCCTTCTTGAAACAATCCGAGAAAATACTGCCGTCATAAAACAATCCGAGAAAATACTGCCGTCATAAAACAATCCGAGAAAATACTGCCGTCATAAAACAATCCGAGAAAATACTGCCGTCATAAAACAATCCGAGAAAATACTGTCGTCATTAAACAATCCGAGAAAATATTTCCTTCATTAAACAATTCGAGGAAATACTGCCGTCATAAAACAGTCCGAGATAATACTGCCTTCATGAAACAATCCGAAACAATACTGCCGTCATAAAACAATCCGTGATTATACTGCCTTCATGAAACAATCCGAGAAAATACTGCAATCATAAATCAATCCAAGATAATACTGCCTTCATGAAACAATCTGAGATAATACTGCTTTCATGAAACAATCTGAGATAATTCTGCCTTCATGAAACAATCCGAGGAAATACTGCCGTCATAAAACAATCCGAGATAATACTGCCTTCACGAAACAATCCGAGAAAATACTGCAATCATAAAACAATCCGAGAAAATACTGTCTTCATGAAACAATCCGAGATAATACTACCTTCATAAAACAATCTGAGAAAATACTGCCGTCATAAAACAATCCGAGATAATACTGCCGTCATAAAACAATCCGAGATAATACTGCCTTCATGAAACAATTCGAAGAAATATTGCCGTCATGAAACAACCCGCAATAATAACGCCGTCATGAAACAATCCGAGATAATACTGCAATCATTAAACACGCTGAGATAATACTGCTGTCATGAAACAATGCCGTCATGAAATTATCCAAGCTTATACCGTCTTCCTTAAATGGTCTGAACCAATGCTGCCCTCATGAAACAATTCGATATGATAGTTTCGTCATCAATCAATCCCCAATAATACTGCCTTCTTGAAACAATCCGAGAAAATACTGCCGTCATAAAACAATCCGAGGAAATACTGCTGTCATAAAACAATCCGAGATAATACTGCCTTCATGAAACAATTCGAAGAAATATTGCCGTCATGAAACAACCCGCAATAATAACGCCGTCATGAAACAATCTGAGATAATACTACCTTCATGAAACAATCCGAGAAAATACTGCCGTCATAAAACGATCCGAGGTAATACTGCCGTCATAAAACAATCCGAGATAATACTGCCTTCATGAAACAATTCGAAGAAATATTGCCGTCATGAAACAACCCGCAATAATAACGCCGTCATGAAACAATCCGAGATAATACTGCCTTCATGAAACAATCCGAGAAAATACTGCAATCATTAAACAATCCGAGATAATACTGCCTTCATGAAACAATTCGAAGAAATACTGCCGTCATAAAACAATCCGAGATAATACTGTCGTCATGAAACAATCCGAGATAATACTGCCGTCATGAAACAATCCGAGATATTACTGCCTTCATGAAACAATTCGAAGAAATATTGCCGTCATGAAACAATCCGAGATAATACTGTCGTCATGAAACAAGAGAAAATACTGCAATCATTAAACACTCTGAGATAATACTGCTGTCATAAAACAATCCGAGAAAATACTGCCGTCATTAAACAATCCGAGAAAATATTTCCTTCATTAAACGATTCGAGGAAATACTGCCGTCATAAAACAGTCCGAGATAATACTGCCTTCATGAAACAATCCGAGATAATACTGCCTTCATAAAACAATCCGAGATTATACTGTCTTCATGAAACAATCCGAGATAATACTGCTTTCATGAAACAATCCGAGATAATACTGCCTTCATGAAACAATCCGAGAAAATACTGCAATCATAAATCAATCCGAGATAATACTGCCTTCATCAAACAATCTGAGATAATACTGCTTTCATGAAACAATCCGTGAAAATACTGCCGTCATAAAACAATCCAAAATAATACTGCCTTCATGAAACAATCAGAGGAAATACTGCCGTCATAAAACAATCCGAAATAATACTGCCTTCATGAAACAATCCGAGATAATACTGCTTTCATGAAACAATCCGAGATAATACTGCCTTCATGAAACAATCCGAGAAAATACTGCAATCATAAATTAATCCGAGATAATACTGCCTTCATGAAACAATTCGAAGAAATACTGCCGTCATAAAACAATCCGAGATAATACTGTCGTCATGAAACAATCCGAGATAATACTGCCGTCATGAAACAATCCGAGATAATACTGCCTTCATGAAACAATTCGAAGAAATATTGCCGTCATGAAACAATCCGAGATAATACTGTCGTCATGAAACAAGAGAAAATACTGCAATCGTTAAACACTCTGAGATAATACTGCTGTCATAAAACAATCCGAGAAAATACTGCCGTCATTAAACAATCCGAGAAAATATTTCCTTCATTAAACAATTCGTGGAAATACTGCCGTCATAAAACAGTCCGAGATAATACTGCCTTCATGAAACAATCCGAGACAATACTGCCGTCATAAAACAATCCGAGATTATACTGCCTTCATGAAACAATCCGAGATAATACTGCTTTCATGAAACAATCCGAGATAATACTGCCTTCATGAAACAATCCGAGAAAATACTGCAATCATAAATCAATCCGAGATAATACTGCCTTCATCAAACAATCTGAGATAATACTGCTTTCATGAAACAATCCGTGAAAATACTGCCGTCATAAAACTATCCAAAATAATACTGCCTTCATGAAACAATCAGAGGAAATACTGCCGTCATAAAACAATCCGAGATAATACTGCCTTCATGAAACAATCCGAGATAATACTGCTTTCATGAAACAATCCGAGATAGTACTGCCTTCATGAAACAATCCGAGAAAATACTGCAATCATAAATCAATCCGAGATAATACTGCCTTCATGAAACAATCTGAGATAATACTGCTTTCATGAAACAATCCGAGAAAATACTGCCGTCATAAAACAATCCAAAATAATACTGCCTTCATGAAACAATCAGAGGAAATACTGCAATCATTAAACAATCCGAGAAAATACTGCCTTCATGAAATAATCCGAGATAATACTGCCTTAATGAAACAATCCGAGAAAATACTGCCGTCATAAAACAATCCGAGATAATACTGCCGTCATAAAACAATCCGAGGAAATACTGCCGTCATTAAACAATCCGAGATAATACTTCCTTCATGAAACAATCCGAGATAATACTGCCTTCATAGAACAATCCAAGAAAATACTGCCGTCATAAAACCATCCAAAATAATACTGCCTTCATGAAACAATCCGAGGAAATACTGCCGTCATAAAACAATCCGAGATAATACTGCCTTCATGAAACAATCCGAGAAAATACTGCCGTCATCAAACAATCTGAGATAATACTGCAGTCATGAAACAATTGGAGTTAATACTACTGTCATGAAATAATCCGAGCTAATAATGTCTTCCTGAAAGAATCCGAGCAAATAATGCCCTCATGAAACAATCTGAGATAAAACTGTTGTCATAAATCAATCCGAGATAATACTGCCTTCAGGAACAATCCGAGGAAATACTGTCCTTCTGAAACAATCCATGATAATACTTCTGTCATGAAACAAATCCAAGATAATACTGTCGTCATGAAACAATCCGAGAAAATACTTCCGTCATAAAACAATCTGAGATAATACTGCCTTCATCAAACAATCCGAGGAAATACTGCCGTCATTAAACAATCCGAGATAATACTGCCTTCATGAAACAATCCGAGAAAAATACTGCAATCATAAAAACAATTCGAGATAATACTGCCCTCATGAAACAATCCGAGATAATACTGCCTTCATGAAACAATCCGAGAAAATAATGCCGTCATAAAAAATCTGAGATAATACTGCCTTCATGAAACAATTCGAGGAAATATTGCCGTCATAAAACAATCCGAGATAATACTGTCGTCATGAAACAATCCGAGATAATACTGCCGTCATTAAACAATCCGAGATAATACTGCCTTTATGAAACAATCCGAGAAAATACTGCAATCATTAAACACTCTGAGAAAATACTGCTGTCATGAAACAATGCCTTCATGAAATTATCCAAGCTTATACCGTCTTCCTTAAATGGTCTTAACCAATGCTGCCCTCATGAAACAATTTGATATGATAGTTTCGTCATCAATCAATCCCAAATAATACTGCCTTCTTGAAACAATCCGAGAAAATACTGCCGTCATAAAACAATCCGAGAAAATACTGCCGTCATAAAACAATCCGAGAAAATACTGCCGTCATAAAACAATCCGAGAAAATACTGCCGTCATAAAACAATCCGAGAAAATACTGCCGTCATAAAACAATCCGAGAAAATACTGCCGTCATAAAACAATCCGAGAAAATACTGCCGTCATTAAACAATCCGAGAAAATACTGCCTTCATTAAACAATTCGAGGAAATACTGCCGTCATGAAACAATCCGAGATAATACTGCCTTCATGAAACAATCCGAGGAAATACTGCTGTCATAAAACAATCCGAGATAATACTGCCTTCATGAAACAATCCGAGGAAATACTGCTGTCATAAAAACAATCCGAGATAATACTGCCGTCATAAAACAATCCGAGAAAATACGTCCGTCATAAAACAATCCGAGAAAATACTGCCGTCATTAATCAATCCGAGAAAATACTGCCTTCATTAAACAATTCGAGGAAATACTGCCGTCATGAAACAATCCGAGATAATACTGCCTTCATGAAACAATCCGAGGAAATACTGCCGTCATAAAACAATCCGAGATAATACTGCCTTCATGAAACAATCCGAGACAATACTGCCGTCATAAAACAATCCGAGATTACACTGCCTTCATGAAACAATCCGAGGAAATACTGCTGTCATAAAACAATCCGAGAAAATACTGCCTTCATGAAACAATCCGAGAAAATACTGCCTTCATAAAACAATCCGAGGAAATACTGCCGTCATTAAACAATCCGAGAAAATATTTCCTTCATTAAACAATTCGAGGAAATACTGCCGTCATAAAACAGTCCGAGATAATACTGCCTTCATGAAACAATCCGAGACAATACTGCCGTCATAAAACAATCCGAGATTATACTGCCTTCATGAAACAATCCGAGATAATACTGCTTTCATGAAACAATCCGAGATAATACTGCCTTCATGAAACAATCCGAGAAAATACTGCAATCATAAATCAATCCGAGATAATACTGCCTTCATCAAACAATCTGAGATAATACTGCTTTCATGAAACAATCCGTGAAAATACTGCCGTCATAAAACAATCCAAAATAATACTGCCTTCATGAAACAATCCGAGAAATACTGCCGTCATAAAACAATCCGAGATAATACTGCCTTCATGAAACAATCCGAGAAAATACTGCAATCATAAAACAATCCGAGAAAATACTGCCGTCATCAAACAATCCGAGATAATACTGCCGTCATCAAACAATCCGAGATAATACTGCAGTCATTAGACAATCCGGGATAAAACTGCTGTTATGAAATAATTGTAGCTAATTCTGGCTTCCTGGGAAAAAAATCCAAGCCATTACTGTCCTCATGAAACAATCTGATATAATACTGTCGTCATGATTCAAGCCGAGATTGTACTACCGTCATGAAACGATCTGATATTTTACTTCCGTCATGAAACAAGCCATTAGGGAAAAAAATCGAGGTATTGTTGAAGGCTTCCATTGATCAAAGCTAATGCGATAGAAAATAAAATTACACTCGAGAAAACTTTTTCCCTTGATAAATTGAACGCTGATTAATTGAATATTCGAAACAATAAAAACGCTCTACCCTTCGGAATTATTGAGAGAAAAAAATACCTACTCGTTACAAAAACTACACCTAGTGAATTCCTTAAATTTGTATACCGCTACCTTTTTTGTACTTAGTCGAGTGAAAGGTAGAACAGATATTTATCTGAAAAAGACAGGAAATTATATGTATATATTTTGAATCTTAACCGTAAAGAAATAGGCTCGTTTATTTGTCTAAACTGTTCATGTGGTCTACACCGTTGCATTGAAAATTTGCAAAATACATTTATACACATATTTAACAACTACAACAGACGTAAGAAATGATTTAAAAAAAGACACTACAAATTGCACCGAAAACATAAGCATATTAAACTTATAATGACTACAAACACTGTGAGATCAACGTTTATATTCTCATTTTCACCATTTTGAAATGTTTAGTGCAAGATATCTCAAACATAATTACAATAATTTTTTTTTCTATACGGTACAAAGACTCCAAACAACCTTCATACATGTTTTGCTATATGAATAAAAACCAGACATTTCCAAGTAAAAATGTTACAAATGAAATTTGAGACACCTACCTTTTACTACTTTAACCGTCCGCCATATTTGAGTTGTATACACATTTACGACCGTACAGCTTACAACACATTACACATTTACGACCGTACAGCTTACAACACAGTGCACATGCTTGGCAATCATTTTAATTCTGAAATATTAATTACACAAGAAATTCACGATATCATTTGTCTTATTTTTGCTGATGATGTAGCAAGTTAAATTACAACAACAACTAAATGTTGTCGAAGTTTTTTTGTAAACAAATACTGGGATGGAAGTTAATTAAAACTAGAACTGTGTACAAAGGACACGGATGCCCCCACTGACAACATATATATGGTATATAGTGAAAAAATCAACAAAGGGCCATAATTCTGTTAAATTTGGTCGCAGCAAAAATTCCTTCCTTAACTACCATCTACACATTAAGGTTGTTCATCCCTGGAAGTTTAAGCAAAATCTGACATCCGGTTTAAGAGGAGTTGCGTTCACAAGATTTCGGGACGTACAGACAGACGGACAGACGGACAAGTGCAACGCTATTCGCACCCCACTTTGTGAGGGCATAAAAACAGAAATTATGTTATTTAGAAATGAGGGACCGCTCAGACAGTATGAAAATTGGCATTTCGAGGTTATACATACAAAGTTATACCAGTTAACAAATGTATGGGACTTTTATTTACACTTAGTTATCATTGAGTGCAGCACAGGATAAATTGTGTGCACAAGCAAAACGTGTAATACTTTCTATCTATAGTTATAAGATACCATATGGTTATTTTCCGACGCATTCTTCATTCTGTTTGATATTATGGTTAAACCTCTTCTATGCTATCAATCTTAGATATGGGATTATGAATTTCTTTATTCTATCAAGGAAATTCAAAAAAGTATAAAATAAAAAACAACATTTGAAGAAATACTTGTATAGTTTTAGGAAAATGTGGACGTTTGCAATTGTAAACAAGCAATTATCATAGTATTGCAAGCAATCCATAAGTCCCCTACCGGTAAGAGCCCAAGCAACATTCTGAAGGGCCATTCACTTAGGTTCCTATTTTAAGTAAATTTGTTGAAAAAGTCCTTTAAAAGTGATCACAGGAAACAGTTTTTATGTACAGACAGACGGACTGAAAGACACTCTAAAGTTATTTTTTAAACATCCCTGTTATCAAAATATAACATTTTTAAAATCCTATCATGATTGTAGAAGTTGGAGTAAAAATTACCAATTTCTCAAAAAAAAGTCTAAGTTCAAAAGGGGCATAATTCTGGAAATAGTCTTGCTAGAGTATTGAACACTCACAAAATTTAATGTTGAGTGATAATAAGAAACATTTATATGAAGTTTGAAGTAGATACATTCAGAAAAAGAAGTTATTAAAAAAAAAAACAATGTTTTTTTCATGAAAATTTAAAGTTCAAGGGAGGTAATTCTGAAAAATTCTGTGCTAGAGTTGTCAACCTTGTCACATATGATGTGGTTGATGACAAGCAACTTATATTTAAAGTTTGAAGAAAATACCTTAAGAAATAAAGAACTTATAGTGAAAAAACTTAAAAACTAGAACCAGAAATCTTGAAATTCAGTCTATTTGTTGCCATAGCAACCAGAATTTTCAACATAGGAAGATAAGAAAAGGATGTGCATAATTTCCATACTGCCATCTACCCATATGTCAAGTTTCATAAACATATTTTCAGTACTTTTTGTGTTATCACTGGATCCAGGTTATGTGTAAAATTTGCCATATTTTCAGTCTATTTGTTGCCATAGCAACCAGAATTTTCAACATAGGAAGAAAAGAAAAATACGTGCATAATCTCCATACTGCCATCTATCCATATAACAAATTTCATAAAAATATTTTCAGTACTTTTTGCGTTATCGCGGGATCCAGGTTATGTGTAAAATTTGCCATATTTTCAGTCTATTTGTTGCCATAGCAACCAGAATTTTCAACATAGGAAGAAAAGAAAAAGACGTGCATAATCTCCATACTGCCATCAATCCATATATCAAGTTTCATTAAAATATTATCAGTACTTTTTGCGTTATCGCGGGATCCAGTTTTGTGGACGGACGGACTGACGGACGGACAGACGGACGGACTGACGGACGGACGGACGGACAGACGGACAGACGGACGGAGGGTAAACCTAAAGTCCCCTCCGGTAAACCGGTAGGGGACTAATAACCTATTATGAAAACTGTGAAAAATGCTTGAGTAAGTTGATGCCGTCCTAGATACCCGAGACACTGTTACACAATATTATCTTTAAGTCCTAAACGAGGTCGGCCGAATTTGTTGGGCATCAAAAAATAAAAATACTTCTTCTTTGCTTCTAGTTTTGGATTTGTATGGATTTCACTATTAAAAATCGTAAACCACTCTCCACCTTAAGTGCCAAATTTATATCGCATAATCGAGTTTTATGCGACACCTCTCTTAACATTTCTCTCCACTACTTTCGAAAAAAGAGCAATGTACAAATTTAAGGAATCCACCAGGAGTAATTTATTTTGTACGAATGTCTTGTTCTTGTTCAATAGTTTTCTTTGGCACATTTTTTCCAAGAAAATCCGAAGGGTTATTTTTAAGCATTTCGTTCACATCTCCAGAGGAAAAGGTTTACCCAAGTTTAATTTTTTTTCATCGCAACAGCTTATATAATTTGAAGCCTTCAATATCCTACATGGAACTACATTGATCTATCTTTTAAAAAATGCAACTTAAAATATTGACAATACATGTTCTTACCGTTTAAATAGTCGTTTCGCTCATCGTTGGATATGCCGTTCGATTGTTTTTCCGTACACAACATTTGAATACCGTTCTATTAAATGGGTAGACAGCCGTACTCTTATAAAACATGTCGGTAGTAAAACATAATTGACGGACGATAAATATTTATCTTTTTTTTAAGATAACCCAATTGTGTTCAAGTAAATCAATGTTATGGATTCATAGTCAACATCTAACGGAGCCTGCTTACAAATGTCTGGCCCAATGCAAGCTTAACTTTACTTGAATTTTGATTGAAGTATCCAAATTCACGTACTACATTTAAATCAAAATTCACGTACAAAAGCTTGCACAAAACACCTTTGCAAATGGAACTTTACAGCATTTTGGAGCTTAATGTGCCTTTTAATTGTCATGACTTTTTGATTTATTAAACAAATTTATAAATACTAAGTTGAAACAATACTCATCATCAATTCAAGTATGACCTTAGTTTTAAATGAATTTAACAGTCAATATCAAGTTATTAAAGTTTGCATAAATTGGCTACTACCTTTAAACGACCTTGACTGCAACAATTTATTTAGTGGATTTTATTTATATTTTCTTTAATTCTTTATTTACGAATTTTATTCAGATTTCAACCAAAACAATTATGGACATTTTGAGATTGAGATATACAAGTTGTTGACAATAACGAAACTTGAGTTAAATATATATATATATATATATATATATATATATATATATATATATATATATATATATATATATATATATACAAACAATGTTGATGTCTTTGACAACGTTGCATTCATATTTACATTAACGTTGTTTTGCACAATATTGTATTGAGCTTCCTTTTGTAGTTTTTACGTTTAATATAGTTTGGCTTTAAAATTTTAGTTGGTTATTATATCTCATTCATAAGAAGTATATTTTGTGGTTCCATGCACCTTGTCGAAAACAAAACCTGTATACCTTTATACATGTATCACCAAACATGGCAACATTAGCATTCTGCCTACTTATTACTGCGGACGTAAAATTGGTCTTAGAATTCTACCACAAACCGGCATTACTTTTATTTTCAAAATTATCAATACCTTCATTAACAATACGGTATTTGTTGTAGTTGGTTTTGGGTCTTGAAGGAGAAATGAGGGTAGGAGTTGCTTTTTAATTATTATTTCATGTAAGTCATACTGAGTTTTTATTTCAGATAAGTCATATATCAACAACGACTGCAATACAAGAAAATGATTTTACAACTTTGTGGAATGATATTGAACAGGTGAGCATAATTCGCCATAATTGTATTTTCGGTTGTCTTTGTAACCTTTTAATCCATTTTTAAATGAAAAAAAGTGTATTGTTTACAGTAAATAATGTCTTATCTATAAACATTTAATGGGATATTAAAATCATATTTTGAAATATAATCCATTACTACTAATATGATATTTAAAATACATATTCAATTAACACTAATGAAATATCATCAAAGGCCGAAACGTTACTGATAAAGTTGTTATTAAATTTCGATTTTAGATACTTGTTCGAAGAAGTTATCCAGCTGTGAATATTCAGCAAACAATTGCCAAATTCAAAACTTGCCCTCTTGATTTGGAAGAAGAGAGAAGGATACTGGAAGAAATAAAAAAGTGGAAGGACTACGAAGCCGATATTGACCGACTGAAACAGGTAATGACAGACGTGAAAGAAAATGTAACTGACGTGAAAAATGACCTTGAAGATATAAAGACAAATTTGACTGAAGTGAAGAAAGACCTTGAAGACGTAAACGAAAATGAATCTGCATTGAACAGAAACCTTAATGGCATGAAAGAAAATAATACTGCAGTGAGGAGAGACCTTGAAGAAATAAAAAAAATTGTAGCTGAAATGGAGAAAAATCTTGAAGACGTAAAAGAATACAATACTGCAGTTAAAAATGACCTTGAAGACATTACAGAAAATGTAACTGAAGTGAAGAAAGAACTTGAAGAAATAAAAGAAAATTATACTGCAGTGAAGAGGGACATTGAAAACATTAAGGGAAATGTAACTGAAATGAAGAAAGATCTTGAAGATGAAAAAGAGAATAATACTGCAGTGAAGAAAGACCTTGAGGTCATAAAGGAAAATGTAACTGAATTTCACAAAGACCTTGAAACCTTCAAGGAAAATATAACTGAAATAGGAAAATACCTTGAAGACGTAAAACAAAATGATACTGCAGTTAAAAAAGACATTGACGACCTGAAAGAAAAAGTTACTGAAGTGAAGAAAGACCTTCATGTCGTAACAGAAAATGTAACTGAAGTGAAGAAAGACGTTGATGAGAAAATACGGCAATTGACAGGTTTGTTATTTTTTAAGCTTTAATTGTTTTATTTTTGTAGGAATTAATTGGACATCATTCAGATATATTTTGAAAGGCAGAGACAACTAATATACAAGAATACGAACAATGCTATGCCATTTTTATGCCTCACAAGTTCTCGTCAAGAGATTTAATTCTCAAAAGCCATTCTATCAATAAATACTTTTTAGAATTTTGATCAGATTTTACAAGGTATCCTGAAATTCAATAAACTCGTTTATTTTTCATATCTAAATCTTTTGTCAAACTTGACAAATATCATTTTGTATGTTAGAGAAGGTAGATAATTCCCTTCACAGACAATTGTCAGAGATATTACTAATATAATAGTATTTAAGAAAACGGAAAAACTGGCCATCTCTAAGAATAATGTTATCTGTCATATTTACAGTTCGGATCGGTAATTCGTCCCGAGGGTACCCCGTCCTAAGGCGGTTACGAGGCTTGCCGAGTTACCGCCCATGGGCGGTTACCCGAGGGACAGATATTTCTATAGTAACCGCAAACATACGTCAGATCATTTTTCTTGCATGTTCTGCTGTATTCTTTCATATTTAAAATGGTTTGTCTGAATAAGATTTTTCGTTCATGGAAATATATTTCCGCAGAAGCTTTTAATGTAATAATTGTAAAGATACATACATACATAAATATCAGGGATTGTACGAGTTATAAATAACTATTGAATAAATACAACAATTTGGAACCGTCTTGTGTCTTAAATGCCTTTATAGATCCTGTATGTAGTAATTGAGGTTGTGTACCACCCTTAAGTTAAATTATATATATGTATATAATTAAACTTATAAGACAATTTTCAAACTTCGAAGGATATGTAAAATATGTACTGCAAAAATGTGAACATATTATTTGTAATCATTAAAATATATGCATTTTTTTATTGAAAAATTTGACTCAGATTTTATAGAACTTTTGGAACTTACAAAATATATAAATCTTAATTTGAGCATTATATTTATGATATAAAACCATAAAACATTTGTCTTACAGGATCTTTAGATGAACTATGAACGTTTGACACATTATAATAAACACACAATTCGTCTATTATTAATACACTTACATTGTACACCTCCTGCATTGATCCATGCATTTACATGCATATTTGCTTTTTTGTTGCACTACCATATTTTTCCATATAACCCCTTCAAACTGGACATCCTTATTCATTTATTATGTTAATAATCCTTTGATATTGAGATTCATGTACATAAATAAATGGCCACTCATGAATGTACTTTAAATGTTGTTATTATATTGATACATCCCGCACAATAAAAATTAAAGGCCTTTTTAATGTTTTTTTGCATTGATATTTAGGCCCCTTCTAGTGGTCGCTCTTGTTTTATGAATAAAATTTGTTTGAAGGGTATTCGCCAAATAAAATGACAGTTCTAGTTTATACTAGAAAAAAATAGTTTTGAAAAAAAAAAACAATGGTGATATTGACTCATTTTAATATGTTATTGTATTTTATACTTTATTACAGAGAAAATTAACGAACCCTATTCAATAGAGAAGTCGGTATATCAATATCACAAGAAGGGTAAGTTTATTTAGCTCATAATATTAAGAAAAACAGTCTGTCGTCAGTACATGTCACCTTATTCTGAGTGTTGGAATGTTTATGTCCTTCTAGCAGCAATATTTTTGAGATAAAATGACGTCGAATCAGATGGCAAGGGCGGCGACTGCTGTCCAATTTATGGTTAGATCACTTTTTACCGGTTTCCAATGCGGCTGCGATATAAAGTTGTATCGAAAAATGTTCAAAATTTTCAAATGTTATTGCTGTTTTTTTTTATCAAATACCATGTAAAATATTACAAATTAGTCTGTAATATACACGCACAAAGCATTTACAAAATTGTATAAATGTAGTTACAAAACTGGCATAAGACTGTTCTTGAAAGTGTTCATTTGGCCCTCGTCTATGCGGTGGTCGGTATATTTCTGTAAGGGAAGAATCTGAACAAGTATCAAAATAAACATAATTAGTTTTATCACCGTTATTCTTTCGGGTTTTGACAGCTGTTCATCCTGTACATATTCAATGGTTGATTGTTACTGAATAAAGCTCAAACTTTAATTAACCGATCTTTAACCGATGAATTTCAATATTGCAGAGGTGCATGTCACCGTTCGGAACATTTCACTATATAGGAGAGATAGTGTGTAAGCGGCCAGATTATAAGCACAGTCGGTAGAGCCGCGGTTTGGTATTTCGAGGGTCCTGGGTTTAAATCCCGTTCACTTTTCTCACCCTGGGCAGTATTATGCCGCGAATTTTTTGAAATCTTTGCTGCCTGTTAAAGTCAAATTTATTATGAAATTAAAAATTGTGATTCAAAGCTATTCATTTTCATGAAATATAAATAAAACATAGGAACAATCTTTAATTCAATGATGAGATTGGTGACCTATAAGTTTCTTTTTTGTTTGAAATGTTTCCATATTCTAAACACTCTTAAGTTGAATATAGAAACATCATGCCAAGTTTAAAGGATATACATGTTTATTGAACATCTATATGCACGACGCTTTCCCTTAGATAATTGTGACATTTATATAGTTTTATAAACAGAGATTCTGTCATTATATGATGAAAACTCACTTTTTTTCTCTAAAAAATGCTTGCGGTATTATAAATCCGTTATGTATGACAATTTATATGGCTGTATATAAACGGTTGTTTGCAATATAGGACCATTTAACATGTCATAAATCTTTATAATGAAATATATAAATAATTTTATTATCATTGTACATGTATGTGAGATCAGAAAATAAAGCTTATCTATAGATAAAAAGATATCTTTATAACTATTAATATAAACGTCACGATTATCCAATGAAAAGCGAAGCTAAAAACATTCAGTATTATAAAGTTTTGTTAATATACACGACTGATATGTATTTATTCATATATTACATTTTCAAACATCTGTTTCTATACTGTCATATAATATGTCAAAAATCTGTATAACTAATAATATTGTTAAGACCAGTGCGGATCACTCTTTAGTAACTGTGATTGTCATTTGTTCTATTAATTAATTGAGGCCGCTTCCCTATGTAATCTGTTACGATACTTTGGACTGATAAAAGTTTAATGTATAACAACCTAGACCCGAAACCTTGTTATTTCTCTTTTACAATAAGTATAATTAAGCATTTAAACCACAGGAACAGATATGTGCTGTTTTATAGGCATTATTTACAAATGTCTACTTTAAATTATGCTCCACACTCAAAAACATGCAGACAGAAAATGACGATAAACAAATGCTTATCAAGAAAACACTTACATAAATTTGTCTTTGCAATTCCCTGCGCTTCGGTAAAATTCCTTTCGGTGGTGCATCATGGTCAGATGTCATGAGTCATAGTTTCCGCCGGGCCTTAATTCTTCTTCGGTCCTTGTTGTTAAAGGTATAATCTGCAAAGGAAATACAAATATAAAGAGAAAGTGCACTTTATATGTTTTTACTTTACTGCGCATTCTAACTCGAAGTGTGTATTATTCATTAAGAAAATGATGTCTGTTCGTTTACAGAAATTCTTCATTAATAGAAAAAAATAGTTTGTTGAACGTGGACTTTTCTATGATATTACCTGCCAAATAAGTTTTCAGATGAAGGAAAACTGAGATCTATTTGAATATACATGTATATTTATATTGTTTTCAAAACCAAATAAATACGTTTTTTCTGAGGTCAAAGTAAGAAAAAGGTTGTACTTGATTGAAAAGTGCGTTATATTAAGGCAAAAGTGGCGACCTCTCATTTAACTGTACAGGGGTTTTTGCATAAATGGCAATGAATTACATCGAGTGGGTGAAAAAAGTTGGAAGTGTACATATATGGGCTCCAGTCTAGGTGCTTCCGTCAAACATTAAAACTTAAAACACAATTCAGTCATAAACTTATCGATAACAGCAAACGGACATTTTATCCACCGTTTCTGCTATGAATACTCCACTGCCGCAGCGATGAATCCTAAGCTTCAGCGAAAGCTATGGCCAGTGTGATTCTAAGTCTGACGTAAAGGGCGGGGAAGATGCGATTGTCCCCACTTGCAAGTTTAAAATGACGTCATTAAAACGCCTTTACGATAACGAATGTGTTGCATACAAAATGACATCATTAAGCATTAACTAACTACAGTGTTGGGGTAGCACTGCAGAAATCAGGATCACACAATAGAAAAATATCGCCTTTACATTTTCATTTATTTTCGTAAAGAAATCATTGTGAACAGTTTGAATTAGTTCGGCAGTGAAAACGCGGACTTTTAGCATTTAATCATTCAATATAATGCGTTATGGTTGCCTTAGTTAAAAGGCTTTGTTCATCAATCTTCGAAGAGGAAGAAAAAAGAAAAGCTGCATATACATATAGCCCTTTGCATTTTATATTGACAGTTTAACAACTGTTTTCTGTTCTGTGTATAGAGACAAGAAAGTTTACTTTAAGAGTATCTGAGAGTGAAATATAAAATAAGTTGGAAATATCGGACGCCCGCCTGGTAGTAAACTGAAAGTCATGACTTCCATCAGAATTTATTATTTATCATTTTACAGATATATATCAAACAAGATCTACATAGATGTAAAACGATTATTTGTATAGCTTGATTTCTGTTAATAACACAAATCTGGAAAATCATACAAAAACATTAACTTTGTGAGTTATTTGACACTTCAGACAGGAGATGAAATGCATTACTTGTTTGATATAAATACGGTGTCCCGTTAGGGCCACCGCGACACAGACCTAGCTCGAAAGCAACGAAAACACGGAACAAAATACGATGTTAAAGAGTTGAATAACGACACCGCAATATAATGTCGTGTTCTCAACATCGTATTGTCGACCTCTGACCTTTGTGGTTCCGTTGTTTCCTTTTATCGACTTTTGAACTTATATTATATAAGGCTACTGGAGTTCTGTGTTGAAGGGTCTGACCTGAACAAGTCGACGATATGCGCATCTCCTCATGGTATTGAAAGTTTTGTTGAATTTCTGCCAGTGGTTACAGAGAAATCGCACGGAAACGATGAATACCCTATGCATGCATAACTAATCAAGAGCCAAAACTCTTCGATGAAGAGTCTGACCAGAACAAAGCAACAATATGCGTATCTCCTTATGGTATTGATAGTTACTATAAAGTTTTGTTAAATTCCAGCTAGTAGTTGCAGAGAAGGAGCGCGGAAACAAATTTTGGATTGACAGATGGTCGGTCGTGTTAACGGATGGAAGGACAAACGGAAGGATGGATGGACGGACGGACTTAAGGGCGAACGTACAAGGCCAAATAATACTCCCCTCCCGATTCCATCGGCAGG
The DNA here is from genome assembly GCF_026571515.1 of Ruditapes philippinarum. Classification (NCBI taxonomy): domain Eukaryota; kingdom Metazoa; phylum Mollusca; class Bivalvia; order Venerida; family Veneridae; genus Ruditapes; species Ruditapes philippinarum. The sequence continues at coordinate 70,938 of NW_026857357.1, forward strand.
GGATTTTCGCTGAGAATTAGCGCGGACACTATTACTGCTCTAGATGTATACTGCATAACTAATCAAAGGTCATAACTCTGCGTTCAAGGGTCTGACCGGAACAAGGCGACGATATGCATCTTGCATGGTATTGATGGTTCCCTTAAAGTTTTGTGAATACCAGCCAGAAGTAGCAAAGAAATAGCGCGGAAACGAATTTTGGACGGACGGACGAACAACGTCAAAAAATATTCCCCTCTCGATTCCATCGGCTTGGCATTAAAATAGATAAAACTTCTTGCAAATTAATTTAATCGCTTATGTATGTTAAAGCGCGAAAATTCTTTTAAATTCTGAAAGCTATACCTCTTTGACTTATCATGCCAAAGTAAAACATGTTTAGTCTGTTGAAATCAAACCTACTTGGTAGAACTACTTTCAAACTTTACTGCTTGGTTATTAATATTTAGTTTTATTTTGGTAAGTGTTGTTGAACGTGTGCGTGCGGACCAGAACCGAAAGTTCAGGGTGAGCTCTAAGATATCAAAGGGGGGATGCTCCGGCATCTGTCGTCCGTCGCCATGCGTCAACAATTGTCTTCTTCCCTAAAACTGCTGAGCAGATTTACCTCAAATTTGGTCTGTAGCATTCTTTTGACTGTCACATTTAAATTTGCTCATGTCATTCCAATTGCCCCATTTTAGGGGTCAACAGAGCTAAAATTATAAAAAAAAAACCTTTAATCATCTTCTACTACAGAACTAATTGGTGGATGATCACCAAACTTTGTCTGTAGCATTCTTGGGTAATCTGTTATCAAGTTTGCTCATATTACTTTTATTGTCTCTAGGGCTAAAATAGAAATACCTTTGTCAAGTTTGTTAAAATAAATTTGATTGGCCCTTTTAAGGCGCCGCTAAAGCTAAAAAAAGAAATGCCTTCAAACGTCTCTTTCTACAGAACTAATCGGTGTATGATCACTAAATTTTGTCTGTAGCATTCTTAGGTAGTCTTTTATCAAGTTTGCTCACATGTATTTGATTGACCCCTTTGAGGGGTCTCTTGAGCTAAAATTAGAAAAAGAACTGTAGACGTCATCTTCTACAGAACTAATGGATGGATGATCGCAAAACTTTGTCTGTAGTATTCTTTGGTAGTCTTTTATCACTCTTGCTTATTTTAATTTGATTAGCCCCTTTTATGAGTCGCTAAAGCCTGCTTCTACAAAATCAATAGACGGATGATCACCAAAATTTGCTGTATCATTCTTAACCCATTACTTCATGAGCATTTTGTGAAAAATGGCTGTTTTCATTGAAAAGTCTCCCGTTACAAGTTCAAATTGCTATAATACTATAAAAACTGCTTCAACACTAATCAAACTTGGTACAAATGTTCAGTTCACTGGACCATTGCTCTTGCAACAACATGCTCAGGCTTAAATTTTCTATTTCCATGGCAACGAGGGGACATCTCAAAATTGCCAAAAATCACTATTTTGCGTTGATTTTTTCCATCAAAATTGATTTCAAAGTGCTGCAACTTCTCAATGGATTGAGATAGAGTCAAATGCTTTTCAGCATTACACGTTACCTTATGATCAATCTGGGGTCATTTATAGCCTCTCACAAGTCCAAAATTTTCTTGGCGATAAGGGAGACTCCGCCCCCCTTCGACCCCCCAAACAGAAGGGGGCACATCCCCCTTCTGGCAACCCCCTGATGTATCTTTTGGTTGGGGGCCGCGCCGAAAAAGAGGTCACTTTTTTAACAACATTTCTCAAAAAAAAACAAGTGTTGGGGGCCTAAAAAACACATTTTTTCACCATTTGAGACAACAAAAGGGGGTGAAAAAGGCGTTAAAAGGCGTGTATATAACGTAATGGATTAATTAGTCTTTTATCAAAGTTGCTCATATTAATTCCATTGGCCCCTTTTAGGGGTCTCTTGAGCTAAAAATAGAAACACCTTTAGACATCTTCTTCTACAGAACTAATTGATGGATGATCACCAAACTTTGTCTTTAGCATTCTTAGGGAGTCTTTTATCAAGTTTGCTCATATTGATTTGATTGGCCCCTTTTAGAGGCAGCTAAAGCTAATAAAAGAAATACCTTTAAACGTCTCCTTCTACAAAAGTTATGGATGGATGATCACCAACTTTTGTCTGAAGCATTCTTATGTAGTCTTTTATCAAGTTTGCTCATATTAATTTGACTGGCCATGTTTAAGGGCCCGCTAAAAAAAATATAGAGATACCTTAAAACGTATCCTTCTACAGTACTAATTGATGGATGATCACAATTTTTTTTCTGTAGCATAAGTGGAAAGTCTTTTATCAAGTTTGCTTTTATTAATTTGATTGGCTCCTTGAAGAGGCAGCTTAAGCTGAAAATTCGAAAATTCTTTGAACATCATTTCTTACTGAAATAATTGATAGATGATCACTAAACTTTGTCTGTAGTATTCTTAAGAAGTCTTTTATCAAATGTGCTCATATTTATTTGATTGGCCCCTTGTAGGGACCGCTAAAGCTAAAAGAAATGTTTGAACATCATTTCCTACTTAAATAATTGATAGATGATAAGCAAACTTTGTCTGTAACGTTCTTAGGTAGTCTGTCACTATTAACTGTTGAGAATTGAGTACCGCTCAAGCCGGTGCTAGGGGGCGTGAGGGATGTTGCACGTATTCATTATCTCTCATGTACAGACTCATTCAAACCGAGTCTGCAATTCTTATGTAATTTTGTTGTAATTAATGCTTCCGAGGGATCACTTTGTTTCCAGAATTTTGATTGCTCATATGAATTTGATCGGTCCCTTTTAGGGTCCGCTAAAGCTAAAAATGGAAAACCTTTAAACGTCTCCTTCTACAAAACTAATTGACGGATGATCACCAAATTTAGTCTGTAACATTCTTAGGTAGTCTTTTATCAAGTTGGCTTACATTAATTTGATAGGCCCCTTTTAGGGGCCGCTAAAGCTAAAAATAGAAAATCTTTGAACATCATCTCCTACTGAAATAATTGATGGATGATCACCGAACTTTGTCTGTAGCACTCTTAGGTAGTATTTTATCAAATTTGCTCATATTAATTTGATTGGCCTCGTTGAAGCTTAAGCTTAAATGCCCGAAGACATGGCATTTGTTCAAATTATAGTTTAAAAGATATTTTATGCTCAAATTTAATATATGAAAATATTGACAATGGATAATTTCCAACACTGAAAAGCAGTTTTTTTTCTGGTGACCGACTCAGGGCCATCATTGTCCTCTTTTTTTCATTTTAGGCGTATCTCTACTGCATGTACTTTTGTATGTCATTAACATTAAAGATTTTGTGAGTGGAAAGTTAATATTGAGTAACTATATGCCATTTAGGAATTTGGTAGGTAAATGCCAGATTATTCCTAAATTCTATGTTAGCCTAAAAACCAAAAGAAATAGAATGATCCATTTTAAAGTGACAGACAAATGGCACGAAATATATACAAAAGAGTCGCAACCCCCTTCAATTCCAATGTTTGTCGTATTTTGTCGAAAATGGAATTTTAAAATTTTAAAACTTAATATCATACTGCGTATAATATAAGTTCTTTAGTTTCTTACAATATTTGTAAATGTTTTTCAATAACGTGTATCTTAAACTTTGTAAGATTTTGTAGCCATCCAAAATGTCGTATCGGCGTGACACTTAATAATGCGAGGAACGTTAAATATCACAAAAGCTCTGACTGTTAATGTAGCACTTTTAATGTTCTATGTCACATACCTAATCAGGACCTTTAAATGTCTCAATATTCACATTAAATGTCACAATCATGATGCTTGTAACTGCCCCTTAAACGTTAAGTGCTCCCAAAATAATATGACTAGAATTTATAGGAAACCTTAATTATTTATTTTCTGCAAACCATTGAAATACTGAGTTCTATCTGTGAGATATATGAAACCTCACTGGTTTAGCAGGTAGTGATATATTTCATATTACCACTGTCAATGGTCTGCTGGAGTGAGTGATATTGTTCTTATTTACTAGTACTGCAAATACAATTACAATGTGGTATCAATTTTGTATGAACGAAATAAAACCTTCAGTGAATTCCTTTTGCTACTTCCTGCTAGATCTACAAGATTGTGTAAAATCTCAAATAAGATATTGTTACTTATTTCTTAATCCGCTGCTTATATTTAGAATTTCCATAAAACATAAACGTAATTGTGTTGTTTTTCGTAGATATGGAATATATCTAACATAAAGGAGAAATAACTTACATATTTTCACTTGTGCTCGCGCTTCTCAATCGCGAAAATATCTTAAATATAACACTTTGTCAGGAGAGACATACATTTTATATATACCCTAATATATAAACAAATATTTCTAAACATACCTCTAAAATTCGTTATACCAACGCATAAATATTCATGAATACTCGTACATGTAGGTAATAATGATATTGATGTTGTTTCTGTTGCTGCTGCTGCTGCTGCTGCTGCTGCTGCTTATGCTGATGATGATGATGATGATGATGATAATGATGGATGGTTGTAATGAATAAATGATGACTGATGATGATAGTGATTGGGATGAGGATGATTGTGTTGATGACACATACGATATTAGAATGGTTAGGACGACGATAAGTATAGTACTGGTCTGCACTGTCAAGAACCTTTTTGTATCCAAATCTGCTTTGAGCTGCTGACAAAGTACATTTTTATATAGTTGTGAAAAAGATTTTGTTCACACTGTTATACACGAGTTGTATAAACATCAATAACATGAAAAATAAATCTACAGTACAGAGGTTTTTTCATGATTTGTAACACAAGTTACTTAAACTATTATATGCGATAACCAAGCAAGTGTTCGCGCATTCATTTTGTGTTAATAAGTGCAAAAATAATTAAGTGTACCATATAAGAACGTTTCTGTATGGTTAAAATGTTTATTTTTTTTATTTACTCTCCATTCATTTCGAACTTATATATTTATAAAAAACGAACAAATTGAAAAAGACTGAAACAAAACATATTGGTTGGAGTTGCAACTCGTATACTGACCTGTATAAAAACTGAGCACTGTTGTGTGAATAGGTAGGAATCTTGATATTATTAATTTCGTTGTCTAATATTATTTTTTTCATGTGACGTAGCTCGAAGGGTGTGAAACTATTACTCCCAAAGTTTGAAACAGTGCTTTGTTAGAGCCAGCGCGTTGCTCTGAGAACGTAAATTGCGAATAATGCCAGTTCAAGTGATCATACTGTCTTTTTAACAATGGCTTTTCATAAAAAGAAAATCTTGTAGCGATGGGAATACATTGTGAAAAGCGACTGTCACCATAAAATCTAGTACATAAAACTGCCACACTTTTGGTATTTTTTGTTCCACATTTAGCGTAGAGACTTCAGCCTTGAGACATGTAACGTCAAATGCGACATTCCTTTGTAATTTACAAGTATAGAAATGTGTATCGAGTTTGGTAGTTTAGAAGTGCCCTTTTAGTTTCGGTTTCCTCCTTTTTTCTGTTTATTTTAGTTTCATTAAATTGTATGCAGCTGTTCTTTAGCTTTACAGTGGACAATTCTACTGCATATGTATTTTAAATTTTCGTAAAGTGATTGAATGTGATTGTCGTTGTGTGATTTTTTTTTCTATTCTGCTAACAACAGTTTTTTCTCATTTCACTTCCGAGTTTAAAATGTATTAAGTAATAGAAAGAGCATCGAAACACGAGGCTATCTGATTTGTATGTGGAGAGTGTATTGATGTTCTTTCTCTTTTGTATCATAGTCATACATAAAAACACGTTTGCTGTTGTCTCAATATGAAACCCCGGGAAAAAAGTAACCAGTGAACGAGCATCGGAATATAGTATTTATGTCGCTTTCCCTTTCTGTTTCGTCACAATAAGTAAACCCCAGTAAAAATGAGACGATCAATGGGCTTGTTCTGGAGTGCGGGTAACTAATACCTGCACTCCAGTTAACGCACTTTGCATGTATATGTAAACGATTTAACTCTGACACATTTTCAACAGAAAGGTCCCCAAACTATGATACAAGCTTCGTATATATCTGCTGGTTCTAGACTGCATTTTTAATTTCGTATTATTTTAGAAAAAAATCCAAAATACTTATTTGAAAGCAAAATTTTAGAATGTTTCTTTAGAATGAAATGGCTTTAAAAAATTTAAATAAGCTCTGAGATGTCGCCCAAGCCACTGTTATACCACCGTAACTTACGGGTTTCATATATTATAACTGTTTTTTCGCATTTTCATAATTTTTTGTAACATAAATCATTAAAAAAATACTATGGGCATTTCCCACTCTTGTGCCTCTTTCACTTTTTTTCAAATGGAAACCCCAGATAAAATGACCCAATTCATGCTAGTGCTGTCTACGGGACCTCGCAGCTAGCTACATATAAAAAGTCAAAGACGTTGTTTTCGCTGTTGTCAAAAATGGAACATAAAAAATAAGATATTTCAAGAAATTTTGTAGATAGATAGTTCAACTTGGGTAGATGTGCAATGAAAAAGAACCGTAACTCTGCATTGTCTAATTTTGGTTGTGAGTAGTCCCATTTAATGTATTTAGTAATTATCGCCGTTCCTGGACGGCTATGCATAGAATTGACAAGATTTGAACAGTGCTACCTGTACACCGCCTGTCTTTAGCCAATCAAAGCGAATAATTCAGTATCACATGATAACAAAATGGACGTCAAAAACTTCAAGGATGCTTAAGTCAACTCGCCCAACCGCCATGTTTTGTCGGGTTACTTATTCGTACAACTGAAAAAATACCATTATTAATGTACGAACTCAGTACCAGTCTTTAGTCTCTTGCAGGATAAACACAGCAAATTGCATTTTTTTTTTTTTTTTTTTTTTTTTTTTTTTTTTTTAAAAAAAAATACGCTTTGTTTTCTTTTCAAAAACTTGCACTTAAAGAATGTTTTTTTTCCGGGCGAGATTAATACTATGAGTGTTGTTGTTGCATCATTATCGCATATAGCAGGTCAGTTATAGTCCGTTTCAGGAAAAAACTTCGCAAAGCAGTCTACAAAGTATATAACTATAGCATGTTCACAGAATTACGTGAGAAGCTAATTCTTTTTGGCGATTGATGCACGTTCTTAATAAGTAGCGCATGTAGTTATTGTGATATTTTTCTCATGGGCAATACCGAGTATCTCCTACTTTCTGACCCAGCAGAATCTAATTGAGCGCGTCAAAATATTTTGACAGGAACGGAATAGTAGAGAAAATCAAGATTTTTTTTTTTTTGGCTTTATGTGTTGACCATACAATAAAGTATTAGGCAAGTAAGGAAATATCAGCATTAGGAATCCAAGAATCTTTGGAAAATGCTTACACTTGTATAATTTAGTAGATTCAAGTAACATGTTTTTAGTCTATGTTTACGTACCGGATCGTTGTGCCACTTTTTTGTCTACCTGGGAGTTTTATCACGAATGCGCTCGTTTGCTGATATATATTTCATGAACGGAACAGGCTAGAGGCTTAGGGTAGGTCTCATTTAGAAGCGTAATACAAACGGGAAATAGTGATCATTTTTTAATTATCTGCACAAGTGTTTACACAACGTCCCGAGAAATGAACCCCTTGCCCGTAGACTCAAATCTGTAGTTTCCGGCCTTCTCTTAACTTAAAGTATATTTTTAAGCGGGATTCATATTTCACTCTTTTTTGGTTTCTGATTTATTTAAGATGAGAACAGAGGTTTTATCAATGTGGGCATCTTTTATTCCCAGGTCCAATACTCATGCCTGTGTGCAAGACACGCAGTTTGGTTTATCATAAATTCCATGAAGCGTTAAACTTAGTTGGTCTCAGATATTTATTAACAAATTTGTTGACAAAAATAATAGTTATAGTAAATGAAACGAGTTAGTTACATGGATATAACACTGGCTGGGACCACATCAAGGAATGTTTCTGCTAAAAAAATATCGAGGCCACTAGGCCGCGACGATTTATTTTTTGCAGCGCCCCAGTCAGTGTTATGTCCACGACGTTAGAAACAAGTTTCATTTACTACAACTTTTTTCGCAATTTCATAAATTTGCTTTGTAATAGAAATCAGCATAATAAATAAATAAATAAATAAATAAATACAGAGAAACCCCAGATGAAATTAACCCAACCATCTAATGCTGTCGTAAGCTTACTTACAGCTTTTTATAAAAAGGCAGTTGTTTGAAGGTGTTTTCTCTGCCGCCAAAAAGAGAAAAAAAAGAAAAAAAGGAAAAAGAAAGGAAATTGAAAGAAAAATGAATAAAACAAGATAAGAAACCGGTGAAAATTCAAAGCTGATATATTGTGGAGAAAGAAATATTGATTCAAGATAAGTGGAAATAATTCATTTAGCGGATGTCCCTTTCGATTTTAGCATTTGTATATATGAGAATAAATGTTATTTCATTGATTATTGGCGACGCCGGTGAACGGCGTCTTCTCTTATGGAATGCTTTTTATGTTTGCCTATGGAAGGAGCTGTTATTATAAGCAGTTAATGTCATGTTGTGTAAATTAGTTTTATTTTGATTCGTAAAAATCAAGTAAACAAATATGTTGTTATTTGTATTTAATAACTTTATGTAAAAGGCATGTGCATTGTCATATTATTTTTACGAAATTGCAGGCTCGGTTTAACAGCTTGTCCCTTTATTGACAATACTAAAACCCGGATTTCGAAATCGTTGTGATCTACGTTGATGCCATTCGTTTATATTTTTCAAAATTTTCCTGCAAAAAGAACGTTCACCTGCAAATGAGTATTAAGATTGGAAATGGAACTGTTGTAAACGATTATCCTATTGATTTTATCCATATTACGTTTATCTATTGCACAGAAAGATTGTTTTTACAAAGTGTACCAGTATCCGAATGTTGAAAGCTATCCGATTATTATCATTTATGTTATTGGCGTCCGCGCCGAAGCGCGGCGCCCCTTTATGGAATGAAATCAGATTTTGTGAAAGGGCGACAGCAACTTCTCGAGCCTTTTAGTCGGTCATAATAAAAGCCGATCATTCCGATCGTTATGAGGGTGTTTGATTATTATTAATTAAAAATGAAATGTCGCGATATGTACAATGAACAGCGAACTGGAGGATTTCGCAATGCAAACATTTTCAAATGCAATAACCTTTTCCGTCTCATCGGTTTTTTATTTATCATTTTGTAGTACACAGTGGGTTAAAATGGTATGTTAAAATAGAATGATGAGTTGATGACCTAAATATTCCGAAAATCTATTTATAGAGGGATATGTACTCCTATCGGTAATTCCAGTCTCTCCCGGTCTATTTTGACCGGGATACTAGTGACCACACGTTTATTGGCCGGTCTCTCCCGGTTTTGGAGTAGATGTTTGATATCGTTACACAACAGAACAAATATTTTACAGATAAATAAGCTTTTTTCCAAAATGAATGTTTGTCACTTAGTTTGATTACAATAATTTATAAACATAGATCAACTCTCAAATTTATTGATTATTATTATACATAAACATACAATTCGAAAAAAAAAAACCAACAACAACAACAATAGCATGTTTCATTTTATCTATATGAGATAAAAACAATAAATATGTACAATAATTGTGAAAAAATGTACATTTTTATGGTTTTTATATGACACTATCAACTTTGAAACATTTTATTTAATTTGTTATTCGTGTTTAGTAAAGATGCCGAGGAATTATTCAAAGTTCCAAACTAGATTTTATTAATTATTTAATTGATTGATAATTTAAAAAATGATAAGGAAAAAACCAAATGTACATGTACATGGTTTAAGAATAAACAATATTATATATTGAAAGATTAACCATAACTTACTGACTTTTTCCAGTTAAGTTTTGACTTATAATCGTCGGTCAATATGACAATTGAATTCTTAAAATTTATTTTACAATTTTAATAAAAAAAAGAGTAGTAAACGTAAAAAACTCAGTATTAAAATAGCACATAAAAACACAAAAAGAGAGGAAAACAATATTCATAAAATCTGTATTTTTGTTATTAAAATAGATATTACAATTAGTGTTTAATAAACAATAATGCTCAACATGACATGGTAATACAAGTAAAATGGTTTCCTACGGGGAACATTTTTAATGATGTAAGATATTTCATTTAACTATTTTCAACATTGTTTTGGGGGACAACATATAGTCGATCAATATAGAAGAAGGTCTTTGGAAACTGGTGACCGTTGATGACCAGAGAAGGTCGAACATAAAACAATTATTTCTTTTTAAGAAAATGATTAAATAGGCCTACCATTTTATGAATAATTCCGAGCAAAAAAAATAAAGTAAACACACAAGTTATCGCAGAAAATATATATTTTTATTATGGCAGTTGCCACTACGTACGATCGAATATTTCAATTTTGTAGATTTTCAGTTGTCTGTAAAATTTGAGATACATATTAAAGAAACATTGATAATTTTCAAGCACATCATTCAAGTTTTTCAACCTTAAACGGTACAATATTTATAGAAAATAAGAAATATCACGTAATAGTTTTTTTTGTTCTAATTAGATGTAATTCTGCCTAATTCCCTAGAGGTAAATCCGTCACTTACCGGCAAACGGTATTTAGCCAAGTTTTCGAAAGGGTCAATTAACCAATCATGTAAGGTTTACAGATCACGTGCTCCTCCATGTACCGAAAACAGATCACGTGCTCCTCCATGCCTCAAAAGTTAAACGCGTACCAATACCCTGCGGTCTCCAGACCGCAGGGAATAACCAGTGTCATATTTTTACTAAGTGTGAACAGATACCTTAAGAGGGGGTCTTCGCTAATAGCGATTACATAATAAGGGACAATTCCACAAGTGTGGTGTTGATCATGCGTTACACATATGGATTATAAATGATTGTATACATGAATATCCGTTGCTATTAATAATCACGATCATAAAGAAATAACAAGTAATATTCTAATCTCTAGCATGCCAATCAAAGTTCATAATGAACAATGTCTTCCGTCCGTTCATTCTGGTAAAAACCAATTAACCATTGAAAAGTTTATAAGAATATCTTGACATCATATGTCTACTAGTTCATCTTCACTTTCTGCATTTCTTGCTTGGACGCCCTTTGATGCTTTGCATCAATGCTTTTCTTGTATTTATTTTAAATGGAAACTGAGAATTATTAATGCTATGTTCATATATGTATATAAGCTGAAGGGATCTATCTATGGCATATCAGAACAGTACCCGAAAGAAATGGTAGAATGGTTTATCTTACATTCACTGATACAAAGGCAAATTGAAAACAAAAAGAAACTGTACTGTTGTTTCGTGATTATAGAAAAGCATATGACTGTATTGATAGGTCAAGGTTATGGTATAAATTTTTAAAATTATGTATTGACGGCAAATTCCTGTCAATTATAAGATCAATGTATAATGAGGTGAAATTGTGTGTTAAACATCTAGGAACGTTATCTGATGTCTTCAAAAGTAACATTGGTCTATTTCAGGGGGAGATAACTTCTCCACTATTTTTTCTCCCTGTTCTTGCATGATATTGAATTACACCTGCAAAAAAATATTGACGTTGGTCTTAATAGCGACCCAATATCAATTAATTTATTGTTATTCACAATTTTTCGTATAGAAATGAATTATATTAATATTGATCATGAATTATTAAGGTGAAGTAACTGTTAAAATACTGGTTATTTAAAGTTACCTAAGTTATTCCCCTTCATTTGTCAAAATTAAAACTGCGAGTTTGCTTTTTTGTGTATTCTATTGATAGGCATAACATAAATGAAAATGTAAATGTTTGGTAAAGATAGGTCAATTCTTGTGTATTATATACATTTATTCATATCTTTTTTAAGTAAATTCTTATCTCATTAAACATTCTCACATCACATAAACCATTATTTTGTAATTATATATATTCATGTCATGTGTCATTTATGTATTATATGTTGTATTTGTATATGTAATATGGTGATAAGCTTTTTATGCTTAAACCAAGAAATAAAGTTTCCGTTCTGTTCTATCTTAATATATAGATATAATGTGACTTACAATATTTCTTTATTTAAAGACTTAATGTACGGACTCAATCAAACCGAGTCTGCAATTCTTATGTTATTTTGTTGTGATTAATGCTTCCGAGGGATCTCTTTGTTTCCAGAATTTTTTACAGTTATGATGGATGAGACTTGCAGATAAATTTATATAAAATGATTATACAGGTTTTGATTGGTCAACAGGTTATAGGTATTTATACCCAGTGTAAGCTGGCTTATAATAGTATCTATAATAGAGTTTATACATTATACATGTAGTTTTCTTTCTGCTAGATTTTGAATTCCATCCATTAGTACCAATGATATTGTTAATGATAGGATTTCATATTTATTTCATAGAAACTGGGAATTGTTAATGTTATGTGCATACATGTATATCTTAAAGGGATATTCAGGCAAAATAATGACAAAAATATTAAAATGATCTAATGCACTCAAATCACGCTAGAATGACATTTATTAAAGTTTCAGCATGAATTTCTGTTTAAATTCTATATATTTTGGGTTTAAAGCGTAAATATATATCTATATATATTGAACAAAAATTAGACGCCAATAGAATCACCGAATACTTTGAAAATAAGTCAGGTAACTTGGACAAACCCTTGAAAATACAATAACAGACAGTGTGGATATTGTATGATTCAAAAAGGTCTAAGTCATTCATTTGACATGTTTTTCAACGTTTCCAGAGTTCACTGTGGTAACAGTTAACTTTTGTGAAATCCTAGCGCTCTAACCTGACCCACGCGGGTCAAGTTAGGAAACCACCGTTTTATTCTTTATATGGAGAAAAGTTTTGTTCCTTTGACTGTCTAATATATTCATTTTGAGGGCATTTACAGAATAATGAATGAAATATTCAAAACCAAGAAATGAAAAATTTGCCTGTGTCTCCCTTAAATATGTGGATATCATTATTCTTGTGCTTATTTTAAATCAAACCGAGCCTGCAACATTTTCAATTTTGCCATGTTGGGCTTTCTTTAGGGATTCTGCATATATCTATTCTATTATATGATGAGACTTTTAATATTTCTGTATTTAAAGAGTTATAGTTATGACATTATTATTAAAGTGAAGGAGGACTTTCATTTAAAGTTATAAATGACAATACATGTATTGATTAGTATACAGGTTAAAGGTTTATACCCAGTGTTAGCTGGCGGATAATAATATCAATAATACAGTTAAAGGAATCTTAGCCTGGATGTTGTGGTTTATCTTCTGAACTTGTGAGATTTGGCAGGTTACATAATGACCTTTCCAGAATTGAGGTTAATTAGTGTCCATTACTAGTGATGGCAGGGTCCATGGTGTCCATGGTGCAATTCCAACGGACAGTTGCTTGGCAATAAAGATATATATTCCACAGACGCCAGCCCCAACGCCCCTGTAAACACTCTATCAAAACTATTTTAATATTTAAACACGAATCTATATTATCATGATAAAAATTGTTTTCAAACGATTTTTACATATATGAAAAAATACCGTATACCATCAAGTCTCGTTGTAATAATTCGTGTTTAAATATTGAAATAGTTTTGATAGAGTGTTTACAGGGGCGTATCACGTTCGGGGGGGCAGGATCTGACCTCCAAGCGCCTGTGGAAAAGGACAGCTTCTGTCTTATCTATTTGTAATGGAGGGACACCGGTCTCAACCTCCAGGTCTTCAGAGTCAACCCAACTACAGACTTTTCATAGAGTAGATTGTTACTTGCGCAGGTCTCCAGAGTCAACCCAACTACAGACTTTTCATAGAGTAGATTGTTACTTGCACTTGAATAAATGTGTGCACTAATTTTTATAGTGGGTGATTTGTGCCACATGAAAAACGACAAGGTCCAAAAATTAACCGGACGCCAGATGAAAACATGAAAAAACAATCTACCACAAAGTGGTTCGTTTGTTGTATTTTCATGTTTTCGCCTGGTGACCCCTGATACAAATCAGCCTCCATAAAATTTCTTATCAAAGAAAAAAGTTTAGTTTTTTTACCTACAAAAAAAAGATATTGTACATGTTTTAGTACAGATGTTCACTTTCAAATTGACCAGTTTTAAATAATGGCAGAACCAATAAATGCATAAGCCGTTTTTTAGTAAAAATAATTATACAATATAAAAATTGTTATTTTGATTAAACTTATGAGTATATAAGTTTTTTCTTTTTTGTTTAATTAAGAATTAATCTACCTGTTAATTAAAAAATTTAAAAGTACCTGCCATGGTTAAGAACTGTTCACTATTTAGAGGAAAATGTGTAAGCGGCCAAATAGCTTAATCGCTACAGCCGCGGTACATTATTCTGTGGGTCACAGATTCGAGTTCAGGTCAAGCTGAAAGTTTTTCTCATCCTGTGACTGCATATAACCCTGAGTTTAATTCACTATGCTCTGTAAACATCAGAAATTCAAGGACACAAATCAATATAGTGGGGAACTATTCATTATTAAAGAGGAAATGTGTAGCCGGCCGGATAGCTCAGTTGATCTTCTGACAGTCATGGGTTCGAGTCATGGTCAAGCAGTTTCAGTCAGGGTTTAGAAGTGGTTTTTCAACTGACACATGTTTGATTCATTTAACAGATTGTATTAGATTTGAAAAGGCAGTATTGTATGCATGATACTTTTAGATCTACAAAAGGCATTTGATACAGTTGATCACAATATACTGCACATGAAGAAGTTCTTCTTCTTCATGAAACTTCTAGCATCTGCCATAGGTAATGACATTCTTACATGGTTCAAGTCGTATTTCTGATGGACAGCAGCTGGTGGATGTGGCTGGTACTCATTCTACTACTGCTCCGAGTACCTATGGTCTTCCCTGAGGTTCATTTTAGGTCCTCTTTTATGTCTTATATATGTCGATGACATGTCTGCAACCCTAAGCAGTAAGCTTTTATTATATGCTGACTCTTATATATGGCATGACTCTTATTAGTGATTTGTTTATTGACTAAAAATTGTCTTTGCATCTTGGTAAGACAGGGTCTATCCCTTTTGGTTTAAGTTTCAATTTAAACTGGGACTAGCATCAAGGTCACTTGTAATGGTACTGCTATAAAGTACACATCTTTTGTATTTATGTGCAAAACTTGATCAAATTATTTTGGCGTCGCCTTTGATGCTTTACATCAATGCTTTTCTTGTCTTTGTTTGTATTATTCGAAATGTTCGTTAACGATGCCCCATTGGAGCCTCTGTGAAAAAAACTGAACCGATATTAGCAGGTGCAAAAAAACACTGCAAAAACTGTTATATATCACTTAAGTGTTTCCCTAGATGAATCAATGAAAACGACTGCGCTGCTAATTATCAATACAGTTTTCAAACGCTCATTGAAGTGAACTGAGTATAAGGGTCAGCAAGAACAAGGAAAAAGTGTTGTATAACGTAGGAAGAACTTACGGATGTTACATACTTTTAATATACAAATACAAACACACATGTGAACGAGTGGAATACCAAAGTTTAACTCCCACTCTGACATTTGAGAATAGTATATATAATATTAACCTGTCCTAAGGACATTTTATAATGTATATAAATACACACGTTTTAGAGTTACATATATTAATCATCCTGACATAAGGTCAGTCCGTATGCATCCTGCACTATAATACTCATAAATCATGTCATGTTCCATAGTGCACATTAAGAAATAAAAACCCTAATATATGTATATACATGTTGACTTGTCATTCTTTTTGAATATAGCATGTATGACTAATTAGCCTGTGCAACCAGCTATGTTACATACTTTTAATATACAAATACAAACACACATGTGAACGAGTGGAATACCAAAGTTGAACTCCCACTCTGACATTTGAGAATAGTATATATAATATTAACCTGTCCTAAGGACATTTTATAATGTATATAAATACACACGTTTTAGAGTTACATATATTAATCATCCTGACATAAGGTCAGTCCGTATGCATCCTGCACTATAATACTCATAAATCATGTCATGTTCCATAGTGCACATTAAGAAATAAAAACCCTAATATATGTATATACATGTTGACTTGTCATTCTTTTTGAATATAGCATGTATGACTAATTAGCCTGTGCAACCAGCTATACGACAAAAGTTCCCAACCATGCGAAAATGTTTTGAATACAAATTATTTGTCGTACATAGCAAAATATCTTACAATCTTTATACTCAGCTAGCTTTTGGTTTTATGATAAAGACAAGTATTATAGTTTCATGTTTCTCTACCAGGGGAGATTTCTTATGCATGTAGTAATTATTTAAAATATAGTAATGCTGTATAACATAGGGCCTTTTTCAGTATCCCTTACAGAAATTGTACACATATAACCTGCCACTTATGTTTATTGTCTTTTCGAATTTGTTTAAAAATAGTTGTCAGGTGAGCGCCTTAAATTGCGAGCTGAAAACTATATTCCCGGATAACATATGTATACACTAAAATGTTCCTTATAATCATACAGTTTTCAAAGAAATAAACAAAAATGAAAAATTATACTAGTTTACTTTCCCAAATCTAAGACTTTGGCGGTATTTTTCTCTCAAAACAAACTTGCTAACACCTCCTTCATCATAAAACCCGTGCAGTCTGTTCCGTAGTGTAAAATTGTTCCAAATGAAGTATTGGTATACTTGCATGACTGTTAATATCACCAAAATTATTAAATTATGATGCTTTAAAAGGACTATTTTACCATTCCCTTAAATATTTAAGAATAAAGAATCCAATTTTACATGTTTTCTATTTTATTCATACATATGTCAGCAGCAGTTTCTTGGCGGTATGTTATATCCAGGAATAGGAAGATAAATGCACTGTTTGATAGTATCAAAATAAATAAACCTGAATGATATATCTAAACATGAACAAAACAATCTAAACGTGCGTTCATATGATTTTTCTTTATTTTTTGTGTTTTTAACAAAAGGAAACATGGTTACAATTTTTTCTCTACTTATATAATATTAAAATAAAGATAAATTGAGACTCACAGTCACACATGCTTAGCATGTCAAGTCAATATTGTTTATTAAAACAATTTAGGGTCCGAATCTGTATGTGAAATGTAGATATAAAAATAAGTTTATATTTATTGTTTATAGCAATAATAACATTTGTAAAATCCTTCTATTATGGATTACAAACTCTTTGTAATTCTAAATTTAGATTCAGTTGCTTTGCTTCGGACTTTTTCTTATAAGGTCATCTTTAAAAAGTCGTTTAAATAAATATATATGATTATCTTGAAGATCCCTTTAACGGTTAAACCGGTTGATATTTCTCTTCAATTTTTATTACAGTTTTTTTAATAAACCATTGCAATGTAAATTGGAAAAGGAGTCGCTTCATTCTTTTTCCCCCGCTATTTTTATCCGTATTGTTTCAAACTTTACATATATATAATCAACCTGGCATTTTTTGCCAGGGAGATTGAACTTTGAGCAAAAATTCAAAGATAGGTTGTGGCACTAAAAAATAATATAAAAAAATCGGATGATGAAATTTTCTAATATTTGAAAAATAAATGTTTTACTCTATCTATGAAAAACTTATTTTAATCGGTGACCATTAGGGTCCGTAATCCTTAAATGAGAATTTGTATTTAATATCAAAAGTATTCAAAAATAGCAATACAATTGATCTGTCATTTTATCAAATTTAAATTATTGAGTTATAACACGTTTTCTATTTTATATTTAGAGCTAAAAGATGGTTTGATTGAATTCTACAAAACAAGACACAGTAAAGTTTTCCTATCACCTCTTTTTGAAGAGAAAGACACTCCTTTGGCTTCTTTCTATATTAGACCGGAACTGTGCTCAAAAGTCTCAACATCGAGGGGAAATGACAAAAAAATAAACGTTCGATCATTACAGGAGTTGTTCCAAACATATAATGAAAATTATCGAGAAATATATGTACTCGCTGATGCTGGACTCGGAAAAACTGCATTTTCAAAGTATCTGGCAAACTTGTGGTGTCAAGCTCATTGCCCGGATGAAGACTTAAATGAACTTTTGTTAAAGGATGATGTAGGCTGTATGCAACAATTTGATTTATTATTCCTGATCTTATTGCGAGATTCGGAAGATTTATGCATTATAGATGAGCTCATATTTGAGAAGATTGTTTCAAATTTGGGTCTGGAAGAAACGCTTTCCAAAAAAGTCCTGCTTAAAATTTTGAAAAACGAAAAATGCCTAATCATACTTGATGGACTAGATGAATGGACTCACCCCGACAAAAAATGCCGCAGAAAGCCGCTTTCGATACCCCACAGGAACGACCGAAAAAAGTGTACAATTCTGACAACCACGCGACCATGGAAAATAGGAGTTTTGAATCTAAATTCGATTCAAATAGGGAATAAGGTAGAACTTACAAAACTAAGTAACGACTCGGCAGTTGCACTTATACAAAAGATATTAAAAAGATTGAAATCTCACGAGAATAAGGATTTATTAGACAGTGACGTCCAACTGTTCATAGAAACAATCAATAGGAGAAAAAATGCCCAGCTTGCTTTTGTGCCTCTTCTTTTAATATATACTATTTGTTTATGGTGTGATGGTTTTCAAATAGGAGATTTAAAATGTGATCTGTATATAAATATAGTCGAGTTTCTTTTATCGAGAACGATTCAGATCCACGGGGAGCTTCAACAATCGTGGGAATTTTCTTCCAGTGACATCCCAGAATGCATTGCTAAATATGATAACTGTACGAAATACTTCCCACTCCTGATACGTTTAGGAAAGTTAGCTTACCATACATTATTCAATGAAACAAAAGAAAACACGCTAGTATTTGATGGATCAGTTGCTCGAAAAAATCTCACACCAAACGAGATGAAATTCACCCTTCACTCAGGAACGTTGTCGGAAAGTACATCTCAAACACTAACAAAAAAGTTTAGTAAGGTATCGTTTTCCCACAAAACAGTTCAGGAATTCTTTTCCGCCATATTTTTAAGTTCTCAAAGTGACACTCAGACAATTATTCTAGAAAAATGTAGAAATATTCAAGATATTCTGGGCATGTCAATTATTTTTGAATTTATAAGTGGACTGAATGCTGACCTGATGTGTGCAATATCATATGATTTGATGTCTGTGATAAATGCAGACTGGAAAGCACGTAATTATAGAATTAGGATAGGTGTTGTGTACTTGTCAGAAAATCCATTGTTTGACATACAAAATATGTTTGTCTTATGTTTACAAGAAATGCATGAAAGTGAAAGAACTCAATTATGTTTACAAGATTTCTTCATTGACAAGAACAACGTGCACAATGCGCAGTTACAACGTTTGGTAAAACAAAATAAAACCAACATAAAATCACTTTATATAGACACCAGCAATACTTCCAGCAGTTTAAGTGAAATTATAGATTCATTCTCTCTCACAGATCTCAGTCATATACGGAAACTTTACTATCGTGGTGACGGGCAGAAGGAGGCTCAGATAAACCGGATATTGTTTCCCAGTTTACAGTACGTATCTTTGGCGGATGGTAAATATACAAAGGATAAGGAAAATCTGAGTGAAAATTTGGCGCGATTACAAAACTTACAATATTTACAAATTAGCGACTTCACGTTATCTCACAAAATACTTGTAACAATTTTCATTTTTATCTCCGGTAAAAAATCAATGAAAATAGTAACATTGGACAGGTTGCACTGTAACGAACATGGCCACCATTATTGTAAGAGTTTGAACTTGGACTTGTCAAAACATACATCTCTATCAATGTTACACATGAATATGCACGCTAAGCTACAATTAAATATAACAACACCGTCATTAGTTAATGTTACGTTGAAAGGCATCAAACTAAATGAAAGTTCATTGTTACTGTCACGTAACATGAATATTAAAAATGTGGAGTTGGGGTCTATACAAATGTCTGCAGAAAGTTTACAGAACTTTATTACTGTACTGAAAAATCTGCAGTCGGTTAGAGTAAAGATGGACGGCATGACAGTAGAAGAACATAAACTGTTAAGAGAACATATTCGGGGACGAACTTCATCTTTTCATGTGATATCAGACAACTTCTTAAACAGCGAATACGGCAACGAGTACTACGACCATGACTACGAGTACTTCGACTACGACTACAACGACGACGACGACTACAGGGGGGCTATTGTGTTCCAAACAAAAAGATGACAGCTCTTGTTCAGTTGGCTAATGGGAGGCCCTTGGTTCTACTTAAATGTTGAAAGTTTGTGCCAAATAGTTTTGTTCACATGGCTGACAACATGATGTGGTTCTACTTAGATGTCAGCTCTTGCTCAGTTGGCTAAGTGGAGGCCCGTGGTTCTACTCAAATGTCAATTTGTGCCAAATTGTTTAATTCACTCGGCTGACAACATAATGTGGTCCTACTCAGATGTCAGTCTGTGCAAAATAGTTTAATTCACATGGCTGATAACATGTGGTTCTTGTGTAATTTCTGCTATTACTGAAAACAAATCTTGATAGAGTTCTAAAGAGATTAAGTATGAAAGCAATTTATGATAAATAATAATGTTTTGTTCTAGAACACTTTATTACATGATTTATATTGACAATATGTTCAATATAATGACTTTTCACCTGGTTCCTGACTTTATTGAAACAAGTTACCATGAAGAAAATTATTTTAAAACAGTGCATGACTAGTACCTTGTAAAGCCTTCTAGTTTCTGACTGAAATTTCTGGGTAAGGAAAGGAAAACAAATTTTGAAAATTTGGCGCGATTACAAAATGTGTACATTATACCTGTTGCTTTGTTTTTTCAAGAAAAATGGTCGTCTCAAAGGAACGTTCTACCAAGGTCGCTGTCAAATATTTAAGTGTGTGTGTGCGTGTGTGTGATGGTGCGTGTGTGTGTGTGTGTGTGTGTGTTTTAGAACTTTTGTTTTGTGAATTACACGCACACGTTTAGAAAACACAAATCAAATGAGACTTAAGTGTTAGAATCAGCTTTTATAATTAAATATTTTTTATTGAAATTGCTTTTATTTAATTAGATTATACTCGTATAATCGTTTTGTTGAAGAATTCAAAAATGATAATATATATCAGTCTTCAGTTTATTGTTAATTCTTGCAAAACAAACATGTATTATTTTTTACATAGACGATAAGCTTAGAAGGGTGAATAATGATTTGATTCTGTCAAAATGATGATAGTTTCACAATTTGTTGTATAATTTTGTATGATACATGATCATTTATTTTAGTTATAAAGATTTTTACAGGTTACATGACCTAGATAACGGCTCACATGCTGTATAGCAATTATCTTCTCGGCATTTTCCAACAAACTTCTGTTAAAGACCTTGGACACAATGATATTAGAATACACAGAACAGGAACTTATAATTAGGTAAATTTATAGACATGAAAGTAGGCAGTACATTATCTATGTACTTATTATTATGGATGTCGAAACCGAAAATACAAAATGTCTACCTCTGATTTGTTTATATTTGTACATCAGAGGGTATTTTAAATTGAATTGTATGATTGTCAGACAGTGTTTCAATCATAATGTTCTTATTTAGATGTAATAAGTTTAATTACATTTTATTATACAATTTCAAACATTATTCACTCTGTTTTTGTATAATAAAAATATCTAACACCACTAGTTCAACTACTTTCAGTCTGTTTTGAGTTTAAGGGTATATAATAATAAATACATAAAAACATGTAATATCCAAGGTGTGCCTTGCTACATAGCAAATGTTTTTTACACGACCATATAACCTGTCAAAATTTTTATAAGGAATCTTAATATAAAAAGAAGAAGAAAAAATGTACATAATATAAGTGTGCATCAATATTATGCTTAGCCATGTTGATCTTGTCAGATTTGATGTTGTTGTTGTTGTTTTTTTTTTTTTTTTTTTTTTTTTTGTTTTTTTTTTTTTTTTTTGGGGGGGGGGGGTTGTTCTTTATTTAAGTATATACAGATGTTTATAGTTTTCATGTGTTTCATACCATTTTGGTGTTCAAGTGACTGTATATCTTATTGTCAAACTTAGTATGTTTATATGCATATGTTCTGGGAACTGAAAACAGAAAATGACATGTATATAACATACCTATGTATATGTAGTAAAGACATTTACATACATTCAGTTAACACAGTAATGATACATCCAGAATGGGATATTGTTACTATGACATCGAAATCGGTGTCATTTTATAATTAATGTTTTTATATATTTATTTATGTTATAAAGTATGTGTTTGAATTGATGCACAGTTTAATATCTTATATGCTACTGTTGTTGTATATAGTTTTAATTTTCTTATTTCTAGTTGAGATAGTACAAAACAGAACGCTTTTTATTGCGATGCTTATTATTTGTTACAAAAATAACGCTAAATTAACAATGTATATACTATCTATGTAAGACGTAATATAACAGCTGTAACACTTGGTCATTAACGCTTACTTATGCTTTATTTACTGACACGTTTTGTGTTTAAAATATTTTACATAAATAAAACAATTGTATTCTAACAGCAATGTAATATCTTTGTATACATACTTATTCTTATTTCTATCATTGCTTAGATAGACATTTCAAGCAAACTAAGTTATAAAGATGTTATGTTTGTAGCAGATGCCAAGTGTTTCAATAAATTTTGACCATTTAGCCCTTGTTGTTTAATTTACCTTAAATGTCAATGCTAAGAGCTTAGATATTTTGTGTGGTATTATCTCATTAATTTCTATTCATTGTTCTGAATAACATTGGGTTTCATTTGAGCGATGTACTATTGTTACTTTTTCTTTTTTGTATACATGTATATTCCTTTCCAATCAGGAATTTGTATAATTTTGTTTCGTATGTAGAAAGTTATAAGAGATATTAAATTTAAACTTAATGCATGTATATATTAATAAATGACTCATAATTGTGAAGTTCTATGCCATGAACCATAACTCTGTACATTTAAGATTTATTGCACATTTAACATTTGTAATTTTTATGGCCTGAGCAAAACTTAAAAGTAGATAAACATTAATATTTCCTTGAGGAACAGTGCAGTGTTGAAGATCCTTTAGACTCATTACTTTCTAAATCATATGTTTGGAGTTATTGCCCTTCATATTTTGTCCATATTTTAGTCAGGAGATTATTTTCTTAAAGCAATGAAGATAAGAATCTTATTAAGTAAAACGAAGTGTATAAGGAAGTGTTTTTGCTTATGGAAAAATAACGGTGTGTTCGTTAAAATAAAATTTGTCAAACTAGCAAAGGTCTGACAGATTGACCACTTGACAACGTCGCCACCCTATTTTATTATTGGCCATTGTAATGCTGTTCATATCTTATTTTTTTGACCGGACATAACTCATACACAATTGGAGATATTGACATGAACCGTCTTATGTAGATATATCTTATTGAGGATAATGCAGTATACAACATGCATAACTGAGATGCATAATTTTTATTTATTTCCCTTTGTAATAGTCCATACAAGTAAAGTTGTGAAGAGCATACTATTGAGTGGATCTGATCATTGATGTATGTAAATAAAACTTCAAAATATCCTTCTGACATAATACAAAGTAAACCAGTTTCTCTGCTACTTCAAATGTATTTGAAGTAGCAGAGAAACTGGTTTACTTTGTAAAGATATTTGAAGTATTGATGTTGTCATAAAAAATGTTATTATTAAAGGATAACATGTATGCTGCGTTAATTTAAGAAACGTTGTTTTATGTTTTCAAAAGTTGATAAAATGATGGTTAATGATCAATTTGATAATTGCAACATCATCTATTTCTTGTAATTTCATGAGCATATAAAAATATTATGTACATTTATAAAAACTAAAGTTATTTTTGTTTTTGAATTGAAAATAAATAAGAGAAATATAAACATCTTGTGTTCTTCTTTATTTTATATTGACATCTACCTTACATTGACCTCAACAGGGTCATGATCAATAGGTCTAAGATAGAAAATTTTCTATTTATCTGCAGCATTCCTTAGAGCTTTTAAGAAGGTGGTTGCTAGGACCATCTTTCTTTGTCCCTTACATTTTTTCTTTAACTCTTACCACACTGAATATGGCTTTGTCAAATTTTCAATCTGGACAAAACCATTAATCTTTGTTTAGGAAAATCTTTAAACAAAATTTCTGTACTGACTGAATAGCCAACAATATTCCATGAGCAGATGGCCCATATATCCTGGCTAAGCTCGTTTTAATTTGGTCGCACGGGTAAATTCAATTGCAACCAACAAGCTAAGGGTAAAAAAGACAGTATTAAATGGTAAAAACAACAAAGCCGGGTAATTTTTACAATTTTAATCAAGAGATAGAAGAAGCAAGATGGTAACAATAAGTTTATAAAGAAATGACAACAGACACAATTTACAAATATTAGGTGCAAGGGTGTCACCTTTATATCATGATCACTTTGTGAATAAAACTGATATTACTTCAGTGTCAATAAAACAGATATAATACCATCCAGTATGTGGATAACATTTGGTATTACGCTATTAAGTGAGTGGATAACACTAATATTGTACACATCTAAAGCTAAGCTTACAGAACTAACTGCTCCACCTTATTAAAAAATTAATATAACTTAATTCTGATTAAATTAAAATCATTTCAAATGTCTTCCCATACATTCAATCACAATTTCCTGAATTTATAGCAAACGTGAACTTATGAGAAAGTTCAACATAATTTAAGGGTCAATGTCATATTTAAATATTTCAAAATGAGGCTATTGTTTAGATATTGACCATGACCCCTTTTCAAAAAGCTCTTGTTTGTCTTTGTCCTGTTTACTGTTTTATAAACCTAAAATGCATGATCCCTTATCTGTCTAATTCTAGGTATAAGATTAATTGATTACAATAGTAATTTTTTCACAAAAGAGGACGTGACAATGTTTGTGGCTAAATCTATTGATATTCAAATTAAAGGTCAGAGTAGGAATCTATCAATCCTGTTTTGCAATCAAACAAAAAATACGCAAAAAACAATTGTTCTCCTGATCAATACAGTATAGCAATTGGTTTATAAACATAGTCAAAGGTGTACTTTACTTGATAACTAGAAGGGTTTTTGTCACAAAAACATATGTCTCCCAAAACTATGTTTAGTCACTATTGCAAAGTTACATTGAAATCCCACCAGTAGTTTGACCTGTGAAGGCCGGACAAGATTTTCCTACTTTCAGGGAGACATAATTATGCTTAGTTGTGAAGGGAGGGGGATAACTGTAGACAAAATTTTGACTACAAAGCTTTGTTCTTATCCAACTCAAATTTACTAAAGAAATAACTAGTATCAGACCTACGATAATGTACATTTCTAGATGAGAAATTAATTTTTCATGAAGAGCTTGAAAAATTATTTTACCAGTTAGGTAATGTATTTGCAAGTACTGTAAAATAATCATCATTTCAGGGGCACTATGTTTTGAAGTTTCTATATCAGTAAATTCACGAATTTAAGATCCAATAGTTTTTCATTTCATCATGGGCTGTAACATTATTTTTGCATAAAATTATTTGCATTTTAAACTATCATCAAATTTTAAAATTAACGAAAATGACCTTTTTTGACAAAAAAAGTACAGAATTGTATGCCCACAAAATTACTTGAATTTGATCGCATGTTACTATGAGTTTTGTCTTACTGGATATACTGGACACATGCTTATCAATAAGAAAAGCAATAATTTACAAATCTTCAATAATAATAATCTAGTTGAATTAATATGTACAATTAAGCATTCATAATTATATACAATGTATATACAATAATGGAATATCTAAATCCAATATTCTACGTAAAATAATTAAATTGTATATTCCACGTAATGAATCTAAATTTTATAGTCCTCTTCAAATATTTAAATTCTATATTCCACTCATAAGATACTGTTACAACAGCATTTAGCTTTGCAAGCAGGCCGTTCGAACTCGCTATAAATAATAAGATAAAACATATAACAATAATATATTGATTTAAAGCAACTGATCTAAAACTGAATGATTTATTAGAAAATTTTGTAGTGATTTCAAATTGCCATACCAGATGTCATGTCAGGCATAAAATGAAATTGTCTGATCACTGAAGTATTAATAAAGGTTTATGACCTATGAAAGAATGACCCTGAAAGCTCCATGTGCAATATCTTGATTGTAAGGTAAGACTAGAATAATTCACTAAACACAGAAATGTATATATACACAAATTCATTTTCTACGTCAACCCTTATATTTCTTCTCTCTGTAGAAACATGTTAGACAAAGTTTACACAAAGTTTATAAAACATTTTCACAGCTATTTGATTGGTCAGAAACCTGCATAGATTGTATACTGACCAACGAACATCCTGACATTTGAGACTGAGCTCAGAAAACAAGTTTTAAGGCTTCGAAGCCAGGTCCCATGTTCATAAAGGATTGATAGATTGAGCATCAAGATCAAAATTTATATTTCAAAACTTCTTTAAAAAATTTACTTATATTCATGTATTTTCTAAAATTTAAATATGTTCTTTTTAGAAAGGACATTAAATTAACAAAAGTTTTAAGTCCATAAATACACAAAGTTACATCTTGAACAGTACTTATTTGTCTTACTGTATGTACAGAGTATAGAAAAATGGAACATACTTTAATGCATGTGTAAAAAAATTTGACAGACACGTGTTAACAGTGTAAACTACTCAATGATTTTTTTTTGGTTCGGTTTAAAGTCGCAACAACACATAAAAGGTCATATGGCGACTTTCCAGCTTTACTCGTGGAGGAAGACCTTAGGTGCCCCTCTCTATATCATTTCAGGCACAAACAGGCACCTGAATAGAATCACCAACATTCCATATGCTAGCTGGATAGATTCCTAGCATGCATTATCTGAAGATGCGGCTCAAACCTATAGCAGTGAGAGGTAAGTGGTTTTAAGTCAATAATCTGAATTTATGACTTGTGTAAATATTTAACTGACATGTGAATTAAAGATCCTGTATGTTTTGTGATTGATATTGTTACTGTGTGTACCACACTTGCAAAAAAATATATATGTATATAATTATGCAAATAAAGCAATTTTCAAACATCGAAGAATATGTTAAATGTTTACTGCAAATATTTGTGCATATTATATTTAATCAATAAATTATATTTACATTCAGTTCTTATTGGAAAATTTGACTTTGATTTTATAGACAATTAATTTCTAATTACCTCCCTTAATTAACATGAAATGTTAAATTCGGTAATATCTTTATAAATAATGCTTATTGGAACTTAAAAAATTGACAAATCTTAATTTGAGCATCATATTTATGAAATAAAACCATGAAAAAAAAAATGTGTTACAGGATCTTTAATAGCTATACATCAAATAGAAAAAGAGTAGAAGAGAAAAACATACAAAATTTTGACAATAAATTGAAAATTTTCTAAATTTACAATATATTAAATTAGAATATTTATAGTGTCATAAGACTAAATAATTTTGTTACATTCAACAATATCACCACTCTTATGCAGTTTAAAATTGTACAAGAAAAATGTGAATGCATTTGTTAATGCATCATGATGCCCCCTCCCCAGGGAATAGTGGGGAGTTATATATTTGGATTTTTAATCTATTGGAAGGTTAATCCCATAAAGGGACATTCATTAGTAAAATGCCCACTTAATGCCCACAATACTACCAGTTGGACATATCTCTCGCTGTTTTGGTACCAAAATTAAAACTCTAACATTAACTAAGCAGTGCTGTGACAGATGGAAGGTAAAACATGGCTCGTTTCCATCCCTTTGGTATTCAATCCCAGAGTAGCAAGGTGCTGATATTACAATAAATTGGTGCATTACCTTTAAACATTAGAACACATTTTACATCTTTCAGACTTACATAAAGTTACCTATACATTATCTGTAAGTCAAATAGCAAACTTAAAAAATAACAATGTTTTTAAGGATCGTAAAAAGGTGATATCTGGATGCATATAAACTTTCAGTATAATCTATTTTCAAGACAGGAGTGATCAATACAATAAAAGACTGGTCATTTGGATATAAGTATAACTTTATGTTTGAGCACACAATTTCTTACATTAATAACAAAATGATATTATTCTTGTCCCTTTGAAAGTTAATAAAGTTCTTTTCATTCATGTCCATTCTTTTTCACCATACTTCATTTTACTATTCATAAAACAATTTTGGAAATAAATGCACATATCATATCACATATTGGTCATAAATTTTGGTGATTTAATATTTTTACATCAGTTTCATAGTATAGTAAATATTGTCTATATGTACATCATAATACTGCTCTATAAACATAATAAATAAATTTCTTGTTATTTTTGTCCTTTCTGCTCCACCATACTTTATAATACCACAGTACGATAATTTAGAAATATATACACATATCCCTCATTGTTTATTACAAGGAAAATTTATGTCTATGATATAAGTGACTGGAAAATTTATGTCAATCACACAGAGGTGACTGGAAAATTTATGTCAACAACACATAAATGACTGGAAAGTTTCTGTCAATCTCATATAATATGACTGGAAAATGTATGTCAATCACACATAAAAGACCGGAAAATTTATGTCAGTCAAACACGTGATGGTGACAGTTTATGTCAATCATACTCGTGACTGCTTTCTCGTAGTTTTGGTCCTGTACTTTCGTCGCGGTTACCTTGATTCACCTTCTTTAATGTGTCCAAAGATGCCGATTTTCCGATTATTCTGAAAGTTACCAAACAAATCAAGATAATTACATGTTTTTGTTTTGTTTTGGGTTTTACGTCACATCGACACAGTATAGGTCATATCACGACGTTCCAGCTTTACTGGTGGAGGAAGACCTCAGGTGCCCTTCCGTGCATTATTTCAGGCACGAACGGGCACCTGAGTAGAACCACCGACGTTCCGTAAGCTAGCTGGATAGCTTCCTCACATGAAAGAATCCAAAGTCCCTGTCGGGATTCGAACCCACAGCGGTGAAGGGCAAGTGGTTTGAATAATTACATGTATAGTCATCATCATGTCCAGTTATCATTAAGTTAAGATGCATTATCATGGATAATTCCAGGGTTTGTATTTCAATCTCAAATCAATATCTAAGCTATTTATATACAACACTAAGTACATGTATCTTAGATGGATTTGTCCATCTTTTTATCTGTCTGTAGTGAACAATAACATGAACTATAAACTTAAGTATCTATTTAAGCAATGTACGCATCACATCCAGTAAGTCAAAAATAGAATACAATTGAGCTATCACTGAAGGTGATTGATAACCCAACCAGCAACTTTGACTTTTTGAAAAATAATGGGTCTGAAAAAAAACTTTAACTATAGTAAATGAAGTATCAACTGTGTACAAAGAATTATATTTCAATTAATTGCAATCCAAAACAGGATCTTCATAAAAAAACTTGCTATAAATCAAGTTTAATTACAATATCTCATTCCTTACTCTAGTTACTGTCAAGAAACCATTTTTCTATTTCTAGTAACAGTGACCTTGACCCCAGGGGGTCCAAATGCAATACTAACTTGACTCTTCATATAAGTTTAATATACACCAAGTTTGATTACAATATCTCATTCCTAACTCTAGTTATTGTCTGGAAACCATTTTTCTATTTTTAGTAACAGTGACCTTGACCTTGGCCACAGGGGTCATAATTGCAATACAAACCAAGGTCTCTACATAAGGATGCTATATACCAAATTTGATTACAATAACTCATTCCAAACTCTAGTTATCGTCTAGAAACCAGGATGTGAACCGACTTACGGACAAACTGACCAACCAACAATCTGACCCCTATGTACCCCCCTAAACTTTGTTTGTGGGGATATAATTAGTATAAAATACTTGATATTTACACTTCATCCATCTCCATTTCCTCGTCTTCCTCCGTCGGGACCCGCAGGTACGGATTGTCAGCCGCAGGTTTAAACTTGTAACCCGTTATTATGAAAAACATGATTGTTGCCAGCTCCCGGAATAATTCGTTCAACCATTCATATTGGAATGGCACGGTCATCTATAATGAGATATAAAACAATTTTGATTATAAAAAAATGAAACCCTCTTGAATCAGAGCTACTGATAAGCAAGTCTATGAATAATTTGACTTTAACAGTTCAAGTTTATTACTTTATTATCTATTGTTTTTTATCATTTTAAGTACTAAAGTTGATCTATGCAAGAATTTAATATTTTAACACCTTTTTGACCTTAGTAGAACTCTCTTTTAGAATGGCTCTAATCTTTGCTCAAACATATCAAAACTTTTTATCAGTTACAGTCAAACCTGAGTTAAAGACCATCTCTGAATAAACAAAGTAACCCTCAAATAAGGACCACTTGTCTAAAAGGACCATTTTGATCTCCTTTAAGTGTTGCCTTGGTGGTGGTTTTGGTAGTTTATACTCCGGATTACGACAGTAAGGCACATTGAATTCACCAGAGCACAGTTCAACCACCACATTGATCCTGGGCAGACTGTCAAGAAGTTTACCAGTACTAGTTGCCTTCAGTTTCGCAAGGAAATGAAACTTCTGTACATGCCAGTCAAATGACTGTAAAAAGCTTTTCAAGATCAATCACAACGAAAGTGACCTGCGCTGACTGAGAATCGAACCTGGGTCGCCTGATTCACAGTCCAACGCTCTACCTATTGAGCCAACTGGACAGACATGTTGCCTTTGTTCACAGGCTTGACTAAATATCATTCTTACACTTGATACACATAAAACTTACACATAAAATCATAATAAAATTATACAAGTGCAAAGAAAACACCTACCTTTAATAAATACACAATAATTCTTGTGAAATATATATAACACACAATCTGAAATACACAAATTTCAATATCAATAGTAAAGTGTGCCTTTAGCATATAATTACATTTCAGGCTTCTTTTTTTGTGTTGTTGTTCTTGTTGTTTTTCTATTTTATTATTTGATTTTTCTTAAGTTACTACATCAAACTACCTATCAAATAGGGGTCATCTGCTGGTCATAACCAATCACCATACCAAGTTTGAAGTTCCTAGGCCTAAGGGTTCTTTTGTTATTGATCAGAAAACGTTTTTACCCAAGAGGTCCATGTGACCTTTACCTTTGACCCCTTGACCCCAAAATCAATAGGGGTCATCTACTGATCATGACCAATCACCATACCAAGTTTGAAGTTCCTAGGCCTTAAAGTTCTTTAGTAATTGATTGGAAACTGTTTTTGCTTACAAGGTCAATGTGACCTTGACCTTTGACCCCTTGACCCCAAAATCGATAGGGCTCATCTACTGATCATGACAAATCACCCTACCAAGTTTGAAGTTCCTAGGCCTTAAAGTTCTTTAGTTATTGATTGGAAACTGTTTTTGCTTACAAGGTCAATGTGACCTTGACCTTTGACCCCTTGACATCAAAATCAATAGGGGTCATCCACTGATCATGACCAATCACCATACCAAGTTTGAAGTTCCTAGGCCTTAAGGTTCTTTAGTTATTGATCGGAAACCGTTTTTGCTTACAAGGTCAATGTGACCTTGACCTTTGACCCCTTGACCCAAAAATCAATAGGGGTCATCTACTGGTCATGACCAATCACCGTACCAAGTTTGAAGTTCCTAGGCCTAAGGGTTCTTTATTTATCACTCGGAAACCATTTGGTCTACGGACCGACGGACCGACAAGTGCAAAGCAATATACCCCCTTTTCTTTGAAATTGGGGCAAAACAAAGGGAAATAAATGCAAGAAAACTCAAGATATTTATTTTGTGTAATAAAATGTACATGTAAAATAGATGTTAAAAATTCTTAACATTTAAACTAAACTCATTAATTTAGACAAGTAGAACACACTTGGAAAAATATAAACATTACTTACCATTATATAAAACTGTCTAAATAATTTCAATTTGGTGAGACTAAATTCTTCTTTGCCATCGGCTCTTGATGCCTCTTGCAAATGCCTAATTGACCTATAAATAGAAATCATTTATATATTTATAACTGTTATTCAGATACAAAACTTTCATTTATCATTTCAATCCATCATTTTTACAATCACTCTTTAAAGCCCTAACGTAACATGTTATTTTAAGTCTGTTAGTGCACTGTAGATAGTATATGCTCACAGGAAAGCAGTTGCATAGTGGTAAGAGTGTCTCACTTGCATACAAATTATCAAAGATTCGAGCCCTGAATGAATTATAGTCCTGCTTCCACAAAGGAAACTAGCACTGGTATAACTTTACGCTGTAGTCTACATGAACACGATTGCCTTAAATTTTGACTCAACAGTGTAGATATTAAACTGCTCTAGGGACTTTTGAGCCTTTCATACGCTGAAGCTATCCAGTTTGCTAGAAAAAATTTGATTATTGTACTGATGTGACTGATTATAAATAATGTTCTTAAGGACATCTAAGATCTTCCCTTATATGTAAAGCATGAAAACTGCCAAATTATTACCAAGGTGCAAGTTAAAAATATTAGCTGAAAACCCGGAATTTAGTATTATTTCAATTGGTTTTATACTGAAAAAGACAGCTTTCAAGAGTGGAGAAAAAAGTGAATTTCAGGAAAAAACCTGAAAACTTGCCCCAAAAGGATCTTGTCAGTAATGTGTAACATATTTCTCCTCCCCCTTTCAACAAACATATATCCCTAGTATTTCTGTACCTACCAGACAACTGGAAACAGTATAGCTCCACAACATAACAAATCTAGTATATCTGTACCTACCAGACAACTGGAAACAGTATAGCTCGACAACATAACAAATCTAGTATATCTGTACCTACCAGACAACTGGAAATAGTATAGCTCGACAACATAACAAATCTAGTATATCTGTACCTACCAGACAACTGGAAACAGTATAGCTCCACAACATAACAAATCTAGTATATCTGTACCTACCAGACAACTGGAAACAGTATAGCTCCACAACATAACAAATCTAGTATATCTGTACCTACCAGACAACTGGAAACAGTATAGCTCCACAACATAACAAATCTAGTATATCTGTACCTACCAGACAACTGGAAACAGTATAGCTCCACAACATAACAAATCTAGTATATCTGTACCTACCAGACAACTGGAAACAGTATAGCTCCACAACATAACAAATCTAGTATTTCTGTACCTACCAGACAACTGGAAATAGTATAGCTCCACAACATAACAAATCTAGTATATCTGTACCTACCAGACAACTGGAAACAGTATAGCTCCACAACATAACAAATCTAGTATTTCTGTACCTACCAGACAACTGGAAACAGTATAGCTCCACAACATAACAAATCTAGTATTTCTGTACCTACCAGACAACTGGAAATTGTATAGCTCCACAACATAACAAATCTAGTATTTCTGTACCTACCAGACAACTGGAAACAGTATAGCTCCACAACATAACAAATCTAGTATATCTGTACCTACCAGACAACTGGAAACAGTATAGCTCCACAACATAACAAATGTAGTATTTCTGTACCTACCAGACAACTGGAAACAGTATAGCTCCACAACATAACAAATGTAGTATTTCTGTACCTACCAGACAACTGGAAACAGTATAGCTCCACAACATAACAAATGTAGTATTTCTGTACGTACCAGACAACTGGAAACAGTATAGAGCTCCACAACATAACAAATTCTAGTATATCTGTACCTACCAGACAACTGGAAACAGTATAGCTCCACAACATAACAAATCTAGTATTTCTGTACGTACCAGACAACTGGAAACAGTATAGCTCCACAACATAACAAATCTAGTATATCTGTACCTACCAGACAACTGGAAACAGTATAGCTCAACACATAACAAATCTAGTATATCTGTACCTACCAGACAACTGGAAATAGTATAGCTCCACAACATAACAAATCTAGTATTTCTGTACCTGCCAGACAACTGGAAACAGTATAGCTCCACAACATAACAAATCTAGTATTTCTGTACCTGCCAGACAACTGGAAACAGTATAGCTCCACAACATAACAAATCTAGTATTTTCTGTACCTGCCAGACAACTGGAAAACAGTATAGCTCCACAAACATACAAACAATCTAGTATATCTGTACCTGCCAGACAACTGGAAACTTAGTATATGCTACACAACATGGAAACAGCTCCACACATAACAAAATCTAGTATTGCTGTACCTGCCAGACAACTGGAAACAGTATAGCTCCACAACATAACAAATCTAGTATATGGCTGTACCTACCAGACAACTGGAAAACAGTATAGCTCCACAACAATAACAAATCTAGTATTTCTGTACCTACCAGACAACTGGAAACAGTATAGCTCCACAAACATAACAAATCTAGTATATCTGTAACTACCAGACAACTGGAAACAGTATAGCTCCACAAACATAACAAAATCTAGTATTTCTGTACCTGCCAGACAACTGGAAACAGTAATAGCTTCAACAACCATACACAATCTAGTTATATCTGTACCTACGGCATACAACTGGAAACAGTATAGCTCCACAACATAACAAATCTAGTATTTCTGTACCTACCAGACAACTGGAAACAGTATAGCTGCCACAACATAACAAACTACTAGTATATTTGTACCCCCCCCCCCTGCGCAGGACAACTGAAACAGTATAGCTCCACAAATAAACAAATCTAGTATTTCTGTACCTGCCAGACAACTGGCTCCACAACAATAACAAAACAGTAATAGAAACAGTATAGCTCCACAACATAAACAAATCTAGTATTATCTGTACCTGCCAGACAACTGGAAACAGTATAGCTCCACAACATAACAAATCTAGTATTGCTGCTCACCTGCCAGACAACTGGAAACAGTATAGCTCCACAACATAACAAATCTAGTATATCTGTTACCTACCAGACAACTGGAAACAGTATAGCTCCCACAAAACATAACAAATCTAAGTATTTCTGTACCTAACCAGACAACTGGAAACAGTATAGCCTCCACAACATAACAAATCTAGTATATCTGTACCTACCAGACAACTGGAAACAGTATTAGCTCCACAACATAACAAAATCTAGTATTTCTGTACGTACCAGACAACTGGAAACAGTATATAGCTCCACAACCATAACAAAATCTAGTATATCTGTACCTACCAGAACAACTGGAAACAGTATAGCTCCACAACATAACAAATCTAGTATATCTGTACCTACCAGACAACTGGAAATAGTATAGCTCCCACAACATAACAAATTCTAGTATATCTTGTACCTACCAGACAACTGGAAACAGTATAGCCTCCACAACATAAAAACTAGTATTTCTTACCTGCCAGACAACTGAAACAGTTTAGCTCCACAACATAACAAATCTAGTATTTCTGTTACCTGCCAGACAACTGGAAAAAGTAGTATAGCTCCACAACATAACAAATCTAGTATTGATCTGTAACACCAGACAACTGGAAACAGTATAGCTCCACAACATAAACAAATCTAGTATTGCTGTACCTGCCAGACAACTGGAAACAGTATAGCTCCACAACATAACAAATCTAGTATTGCTGTACCTACCAGACAACTGGAAACAGTATAGCTCCACAACATAACAATCTAGTATTATCTGTAGCGCTACCTTAGACAAACTGGAAACAGTAAGCTCCACAACATAACAAATCTAGTATTTTGTACCTACCAGGGACAAATGAAACTGTCACCAATACAAGTTTAGTACAATCTGCTCCAACAACAGTATTAGCGCTTCAAATAAAAAATCTATAGTATAAAAATCTCCTTTTCCATGTTGGTATAACTGTGAAAAATTCCCCTTTTTCCCCCTTTCCTTCACAATAATTTCCCGGTTATTTTTCTAAAATTTTGAATAAAAAAATTTTTTCAATAAATCAAGGGAAAAAAAGCCATTTAAATAAAAAAATTAATAAAATTTATATACCCTTTCCCTTTCTAAAAGGGATAAAGAGGTAAGAAACATTTTTAAAAAAAATTTACCTTTTTAGGGGGAAAAAACAATAAGGAAAAGTTCTTTTTCTTATCTGACAGTACAAAATTTTTTAAAGAATGCCCAAACCCGGGACCAAAAAGAAAAGATTTTTAAAAAAACAAAGGGTCCCCTGGGCCCCGAAAAAAAAATAAATTAACCAATCAAAGATTTTTTAAAAAAACAAGTCTCCTCAAATTCTTTTAAAAAAATTCAAAAACCAAAATGGAAATTTAGGGGTAATAGCCCCAACTAGGGATGGTACTGATTTTACTTCTGGGAAAAATTTTTATTTTAATTCCAAACCAGCAAGTTTTTTAACCTGTGAAAGCCCCAAAAAGATATTTCTTTTTTAATAGCTTTTGTCCGCCATTTTTGTGCAGCAAAGCGGAAACTTATGGCCCAAATTTGGGACAAAACTAGGGATGGACTTGATCCCCTCGTTAAGGTTTTCACTGGGAATCCCCCCCAAAAATTTTGAGGATGAAGGGAAAACAAAATTAATGGATTAAAACGGATTGACCAAAAAAAAGGAGGACGGGGAAAAACTAACCCAAACAAACCCTTTTGGGGGAAAAAAAAGTAAACTCAGAAAATTTTTGGGCCTGTAAACCCCAAAATTATAAAAAACACAAAAGGAAAAAAAAGTTTAAAAAATTTCATTTTCAAACCCACATCGGTTTTTGGGGAAAACCCAAATTTTTCCAAAAAAAATTTAAAACAGAGTGCCCGCAAAACCCTTTATACGGAAATTTAGTGCAATTGCTCCCCTAAATTTTTTGAATTTTTTTAAATAAAAACAAACACAGAGTAAAAAGCCCCATTTTGGTTTTCTTTAAAAAGAGATTTTTGAGCTGGCCCCCATTTTTTCAAACCCACCAAAATTTTAGACTTTAGGCAACATAGACTTTTCAGTTTTAACCAAAAGTAACCTTTAAAAGATGAACAATAAATACAAAATTTCCCGGGTAGGCAATGTGAAGCAGTTAAATTGGGCCCCCCCAAATCTTCAAAGAAAAAACCGCCTTTTGGGAAAAAAATTTGGTTTGTTTAAACTGGAAAAAAAAACAACCACCAATTTTCGTAAAAATTTTTTTAAAATTCAATTTTGGTTTAAAAAAAAATCTGTCATAAGTTTGGGGTTTCAGATTAAAATACCCCCTCCCAAGGGGATCCCCCTAACAAACTTGGGTGTTTCCCCGGAAATTAAAAATGGGTTTTATCAATAAACTCTTTACTAAATTAAAACGTATAATTTAAACCCAAAGGGGGAAATGCGTCTTTTCCCAAGCAAAATTAATTTTCCCCCCTTTAAAAGACGTCAGTTTAAAAACAGTTTTTATTAAATTTTAAAAACGCTAAAAAAACATTGTTTAAAAGGCCCCCCGCGACTCAATACTGGAACCCCCATTCCAGAGAAAAATTTCCCCACGGGAAAAAGCCAGGGTGCTTTTGCAGAAAAAATGTTTTTTCATTTATGATTATTGAAAAGAAAATTTTTTTACCCAAAACTAAAAAAGGGTTTTGGTCATATTTTTAAAATAATCAGAAAAACCCGTTTTAAATGTTTGTTTTTTTTTTTTGTTGGGGTTTTTCCCGGTACCAAACCCGTTTAAAGGGTTTTTTACTTTGGGAGAATTCGTCCACCATTTAGTAAGAACACCAACCTTCCCTAAGCAACCCGGATAATTTCATAACATAAAAAAATCCAATCCCTTGTGGGATTAAAACTCAAAACAGTGATGGGGCAAGTGTTTTAAGTCAATTACCACTTAGCTACTTATTGGTTGAGGAAGACCAATGGTGCGTGTCTGTCCATTATTTCATAAACAAACACAGTTATCATACAAACATGTCAATTTTGTATTTGTTTTTTTTTTTATAATTTAGAAGGCAACATTGTAAATAAGGTGTTAAAATCTGTATATGTCTTAATATGTACCTTCTGTAAACAAAGTTATTATTATTGTTATCATTATTAATATTATTATTATTATATATAATAATGTTATCATCCTTTTTATTATTATTATCATTATCATCATCATCATCATTATTATTATCATCATCATTATAATTATTATTGTCATGATGACTATTATTATCATCATCATCATCATCATTATAATTATTATCATGATGATCATTATTATCATCATCATCATTATAATTATTATCATGATGATCATTATTCCCATCATCATCATTATAATTATTATCATGATGATCATTATTATCATCATTATAATTATTATCATGATGATCATTATTATTATCATCATCATTATTATTATTATCATCACCATCATCTCCTTATTATCATCATCATTATAATTATTATCATGATGATCATTATTATTATCATCATCATCATTATTATTATCATTATCATCATCATTATTATCATCATCATCATTATTATCATTATCATCATCATTATTATCATTATCATCATCATTATTATCATCATCAACATTATAATTATTATCATGATGATCATTATTATTATCATCATCATTATTACAGGCCTAGACATTAACTTTTGAATCAGGTTGTCCTGTCGGGCAAGTAGTTTTTAAAACTACTTGCCCGTGACCTAAGACTTACTTGTCCTGACCTAAAAATGGTAAAAATGTATAAATCAGAAAAACAAACAAGCTCATAAATATTTTTTGTATTTAGTAGTTTTTCTAAAACATCGGTTCATCTGTTTATTCAATGTGAATATACTACGGTCATGTACATTTGTTGATATAGGAAACGGAAGGAAAAATATGAGCATGCGCCGCGGTAAGGAAATTCCCCGTTCAATCATCAAGTCAACAGCCGTAAACGAGTCTTCGTTTACTAAGTTCATAATGTTGTTATATTAGATTAAACAATAAATCATTTTTAATGCAAAAACTTTATTTAACAATTATATTTAAAGATCAATATGATTATCTACATATTTTCAATGATATCTTTACATGCAAACATCAAAATTTAAACAACAGCATAACCCGGGAATTACCTTGTACAAAATTAGATATAGTCTATTATTAGAACAGAGAATTACCTTACCGCGGCGCATGCTAATATTTTTGCTTCCGTTTCCGATATCAACAAATGTACATGACCGTAGTATATTCACATTATTGATAATAATTCATGGTGTATTTTTGTTTTAAAGATGTTTATAAATGAAAAGATGTTATTTCTATTCATTTTGTACATGCATTTTGTCAATGATGCTTTTTATTTTCACTTGCCCTGTCGGACAAGTGCTTTTCAAAATAACTTGCCCGGACCAAACTTTTAGTTGTCCCGGGCAGTCGGACAACCGTTAATGTCGAGCCCTGTATTATTATTATTATCATCATCATTATAATTATTATCATGATGATCATTATTATCATCATCATCATTTTTATTACCATTGTCATTATTATCATTATTATTATCATCATCATCATCATCATTATCATCATAATCATTATTATCATTATTATGTATAAAGTATGATACTCACAGCATGGAACAAGCATGATAAACTCTTCACAAACACCACGACCAACATCAGATAGTGCATCTTATAAACGGTATCATCAGATTTACACAACACTGTGTTCCACACTATTGCCATGACAACATAGAATAAACTGAGAGCAAAGTAAAGTGTCGGTAACGGCATCACACTGGCAGACAGATAGTTACCGTTCTCGTTCACCTCTACAATGTCAATCTGAAATTATAGAAACAGTATCATAAATAGAGGATATTGAATAAGTGTAGGTTAAATACTAAATTTATTGAACGAGTTGAATAACATAATATTACGTGAGCCTCTGGCGAGCATTATATTATTTTATTCAACTAGTTCAATAAATTAAGTATTGAATCTACACAAATGCAATATTCTATTTATCACATATTCAAAATTAGAACCATTTACAGATAAAAAGAGTAATCTTTCATTGACTCTTAACGTAACGCTAACAATGCACGCTTTAACGCTATGTTTATATATAGCGCAAATGACGTCACGTCAAAGCGCCACAGTTTATGGGATAAAGTATCTAATGTCAATCTGAATGTATAGAAACATGATGCTACAGAGTCCTAAATTTAATCTATAATTAAAGATAGAAACATGATATGAGAGTCAATAAATGGTTAAATACCACCAAGTGCACATGGAATATTCAACTATACTCAAGTTGAAGTGAAATTTCATGAATTTGGAAAATTTGACCTTGAATATCACTCATTTATAGTATCAATGTAATTTTTGTAAATTTGTTTACTGTTTATTGGGTTCTATTTTAGAGTTTTTCACAAAGACTTATATGAACATTCATTCCCAAACAAAAATCTATCCATAAAGGATCATGAAATTATTATTTCAAATCTATGAATTTCTGGAGCATATACGAGCCGTGTCACGTTTGCGACCAGCATGGATCCATCCAGCCTGCGCATCTGCGCAATCTGATCAGGACCCATGCTGTTCGCTATCAGAGTTTCTCCACTTGTAAAGGGGTTGGTAAAACGAACAGCATGGATCCTGATAAGACTGCGCGGATGTGCAGGCTGGTCTGGATCCATGCTGGTCGCAAACACACTATGTTGGTTTTGTCGTGACACGGCTCAAATATTTATAGTACTTACTGAATAAGAGACTGTATTTTCACTGTTTTTGGTCTCACAGTTGTGAAAGTTCAGGGTGTACATGCCTTCCTGTGCTTCGTCTGTCACAGCCAGCAGAAACTGTAGTAGGTATAGGAAAATACTAGAAATGTGTCTTAACGCCATGAATGCCCCCGCATGCAGCCAAAATGTCAAATGTTATAATATTTATTTCCAGTTTGTTTGCACAAACCAGTTTTTCATTCTAAGTTCAAAGCCCTGAAACTATTCTATATTTAACATAAATCATTTTTATACAAACTATTCAGTGTTAACCTTTTGCATATTGCATATTTGTAGCCGAGATAATGATTAGGAATTGTGAATTTTTAAATCTTTTCCAAGTTCAAGGGGGATAACAGTGTTTCTGCCAGAGCGCGTTTTTGGCGCTATATTTTCCGCCATGACGCAATGAAATTTAGTTAGTGCGTATTTTGTGACGCAAGAATTTCACCGTCGCTGATTTCAACACGAGTCAGATATACAGACTATAAACCGTCAATTCAGTATAAAAATGTACGGAATGTTTACCGTGGGCTCCACTATAATTTTAATGAGAAATGAAATTTACCGGGTCCGTGGTCCGGCATTTAGCCAATTTCAACTAGTTAATAAACGCTTGCATTTATACGATACTGCATATATTGAAAGCGCCCAGACAAAATTATTTATTTTGTTGTCGTCATATTCCGCGAACGAATTAACTGTCTGCTGGAAAATGCGGCCTGCTCCAAAATAGCGGAGATTGACCAATTTCTTTACGAAAAATACACAAATTATTGTTGTCCATGACCAACAAGAAGTATCATATAAAAAAATGTTGACAATGACCCTTATTCCCCGAAAGAAAAACAATCCATTATAAATGGTGTAATTTTGTTGATGATATAATATTATACAAGTGAATAAATTGACAAAAAAAATTAAAATAACTATTTAAACACAAAAACAAGTATTTAACAATATTTTTATTCACATATAGTTGGACTACATGATGGTACATAAATGTTCTCTGGCAAGAAGTAAAGTGCCTTAGAAAATAAAACTTATAAAGTGTTACCTGTTGTTTTTTACATTTTTGTTAAATTTATTGGCATGACCCTTATGAATTTGAAATGACCCCTAAAATATCATACAGGGGGTCATAAAAGACCCTCAGAAAATCAGAGCTGGCAGAAACACTGGAATAACTGTCAAAAAACATCTGACCATGACCAAATTAGAACTTTACTTGTATTTTCTAGTAAAATACCAGCACATGCAATGTCAACCAGACATACATTCCTATAAAAGTTAGAGCAGAAACAGTTCAAGAAGGATAACTCTGTCAAAATCACCAGACGAAAACCAAATTCAAACTCGCCTTGTATGTTCTGGTTAAATACTTGCACATGCAATTTTAACCTTATACTTCAACAAAAGTAAGATTGCGGAAACTGAAAATTTCAAGTTTTTTCCAACATTCAAGAGAGATAAACTTTGTCCAACATCATCGATCCATGACCAAATTCAAACTTATTCCTGAGATATATCTATTTATGTCAAATTTGAGTTGCATGTGCACAACTGTTTGGAAGATAATGAACGGAAACTAAAAAAAAAAATTTTCAAAGTTCAAGATGAATAACTCTTGTCAGAAATCATCAAACCATGACCAAATTTGAACTTGACCTGCGTATTACTATGATATATCCATATGTTAAATATGAGTTGATTACTATGACAACTGTCAGGAAGATAATGAACAGAAACTGAAAATTTCCTTTTTTCAAAGTTAAAGGGGCATATAATTATATCTCTGACAAAAATCATTGAACCATGACCAAATTCAAACTTGGCCTGCGCATTCCTGACATATCGATATATGAAATTTGAGTTGAATGTGTACAACTGTTGGGGAGATTATGAACGGAAACTAAAAATTTCTTTTTTTTCAAACTTCAAGAGGAATAACTCCGAAATCAACAAAACATGACGAAATTTGAACTTGACCAGTGTATTACTATGATATATCCATATCTTAAATATGAGTTGAACATGTACAACTGTTGGGGAGAAAATGGACAAACACTGAAAATTTCCTTTATCTCAAAGTAAGGGGGCATATCTCTGACAAAAAAATCATTGAACCATAACCAAAATACGAACTTGACCTGTGCATTTTCCTATGACATATCCATTATGTCAAATTTGCGTTGAATGTGTGCAACCATTACCAAGATAATGAACGGAAACTGATGATGATGGAATGACAGAACAGAGTAATACTATATGCCCCAGCCATTTTATGGTGGGGGGGCATAAAACATGTAAATTTTACATGGTTTTGTTTATTTTGTTTGGTTTTACAGTGTACCAACACAATTTTAGTCATATGTTGTCGAAACAGGGAAGATGATTTTACCTATCCTCAGATGTTACAAATTTATAGCATCAACAGGGGTCAAAACCACCTCACCTGCTGTAGCTAAGAGATGCATAGACTCCAGTTATTCAAACCCATTTAGTCTTCTTTGATGATCATGCTGGGATAAACAGTGGCTGCAATTCTTATGCCTCAACAATTTAAAGGCAACACCTCAGCCACAATGGTTTAAATAAATTTTAGAAAAGTGACTGCTGGACGGATGAACAAAGCAGCGAATATAATTATAGTCTCTCGCCAGGGAGCTTTAGCCAGTGCAGACCATGATCAGACAGATGCGCCAGCTAGTTTTGGTCTGCACTGGCTGCATGGGTAGATTCAGTTTGTGTCACCAGCAAGGGTAAGGTTAAAATTCCTAATTAATAACTTATGATTTTTTTTTTTTAATTGGGAACTTTTTAAAGTTGTCTGTTAGATAGCAGAAGGTTTTAGTATTCACTGTAAAGATATGGAGACTTACATAGAATGAATAGATTTCTTTATTCTGTCCCATTGGTAACTCATTGATGATTGGTGAAGGTACGGACGCTGGCTTCTTTGTCTTTGCTGGCACTGGTGTGGTCACCTTGGCAACAGTAGTGCTGTCTGATGCAGCAGTGGTTGTGTTATCTGTAAGAAGATAAAAATAATCTTATAGGATGCCAGATTAGAGAAGACATGTCAGGGGGACAGAGGCACACAATCAATTAACCCCTAACATGCTATATAATGCTTGAATAAGACTTGTCCAGCTCATCTGTGATATTTTGCTAGAAAATGTTATAATCTTTAAGTTTTCCAATGTTACATTTAATGATGTCACATTGTGTTTTGTCATTTTTTATCCAAGCTGCATTTTTTTAATATTTGCAGATATTTATTAAGAAATAATTCTAAGCTCTTTGCATTATAATTTTACACAAGAGATATGTTAACGTTTGTCTGCTTAAAATAACTACTTGGACAAAAATTCTAAGGTAAAAAGGGGCATAACTCCAAAAGTGGATTTCAAAATTATGCCCCCTTTGTCTAACACATGCACACTGACAATATTGTTTGAAAAATTAATGGGCACATTAAGGCCTTTGCATGACAACAACATCCACCACAATGACGCCACAGCGATCATTATGAATCATACCACATAAGCTTACAAGAAGACTTAATTAATTAAATTTGCTTTAATATAATGAATATGTATCATAATAAATAGTCTGTAAATAAATTA
The DNA here is from genome assembly GCF_026571515.1 of Ruditapes philippinarum. Lineage (NCBI taxonomy): Eukaryota > Metazoa > Mollusca > Bivalvia > Venerida > Veneridae > Ruditapes > Ruditapes philippinarum. Next base: position 115,389 of record NW_026857357.1, read on the forward strand.
CTATAATAATGCCCTTGTACAAAAAGAATTAAACAGAAAACAAATGTTGGTACAGATATTCACCATATAATTACTATAATAACTGACCCATTTTTATGAGTAATTCTTCTGTGCAAGAAATACATATACCATTTTTTTTTTGGAAGAAAACAAACAAACAAACAACAACAATTCAATATTCATAAATAATTAAATATAGTTAAAACTAGAATGTGTCTATTATTAGTCTATAGGACAGAGACGCGTCCATTTTCCACTGGTTTATCAGTCTACGGATGCAGAGTAAGACGGACGGACAAAGACAGTTTTGCATGCCCCCTGTCCCCCCCCACCCCCTAAAAGGGGACATAAACATACCTTTAACGTCTAACTGGTTTGCTTTTGGTACAGGTTCAGGATTCAGGACTTCCCTCCTTTCTCTCGCACCAGAAGTTCGGCCATTAAAGAGGTAGGTATCGCTTAGAGCAGAAGGTATGGATTTCTGCGCCTCTCTACGAGCCATATTGTGTGTTTTCCAGAAGGCTTCGATAGTCTGATTACTAATAATGATGTTCTGTAACTCCTTACCTCTCCTTTCAATCAACAACCTTCATTGCAGAATGAAAAAAAAAATCTTTATTTATTCAATATATTAATTTCATGCAGCATTAGATATGAATGAAATAAATATAACAATCATATTTGAGAAATAGAGTGTTAAGTTTTCTTAAAATCTCTATAATGCTGAACTATCATTTATTAACTGATAAGATATAGAGCTTGGCATGTTTAGATAAGGTTTCTAGGCAGCGTTTATTAGTAAAAAATCTTGACAAATGAGTAATAGAGTTATACACAACACAGAGGTTACTGAATTAGTGATGGTTCAATAATGAATATATTAAATGACTTGAAAAACAATTATATTGTGCTAGCCTCTGGCAAGAATATTATTCTATTGTTAAATAACTTTTGTAATAAAGCTTCAAAAATATAATATTCTATTTAAAGCATACAAAAAAAAAAAGAAATGTTTACAGTAAAACAATCTTTTTTTTTCACTGAGGCAGTCAGTGTATAGTACCATTTAAGCATGTCTTTACAATATGTTTGTTTAACACAAATAAGGCCACATTAAAATATGCATAGCGATGCAATACAATTTTTTCAGAGTCGCAAAAGGGGCATGGCTATATGAAACCCCACTACACTTATAATGATACTGTTAACAATGCATCTGAATGAAACTTTGATGCAACTACAAAGCTTTTGGCTAAACAATACAAAACAAGTGGTGTCCGTTAGACAGCAAGCTTGACTCTTCTTTGCTTTGACAGTAAGAAAAGGGGCATAACTCAATTAAAAAGGTAACTGGAGTAATGGGACCTGTGCCCATTATGCGAGTTTATCACAGAGAACAAGTGTGTGAAGTTTCAACCCATTCCCTTCAGAAGTTTTGCAGATACCAACTTGCGTGCCAAAAAAATTTAACCAACGTTTGACATCGACACCAAAGTGAGTGCAATCACTCTCCTTGACTTAATCTTTGAATAGTCAAGCTAATAAAAAAAACACATACTTATTGGTTTGAAAGTCCATTCTGAAGAAGATGATAGGCTGGTCATCATTGGTTCTCAAAATACAATCATCTTTATAGTCTTCCTGTAATATTAATAACATTCAACATAACCGGATCGACAAAACTTAATATTATGTATCAGCCATTTAACAATAATACTTATTACAAAAAAATGCCCAGTTTTGACTTTCCAGTTTTCGTACATAATAATTGTATAAATAGTGCCTGCTTTTAAATCAAACTGAGTGTGCAATATTTTCAATTTTGTTATTATGGGTGTTCTTTAAGAATACAATTTTTTTCTATTTTATCAAGGAAAAGTTCAGTGTTAGTTCAAACTTCACTAAAATGTCATGCTCAAATCTACTTTATAATACTGCATATTTGTAACACTGCTTTTCAGTGGATAATCATAATATAAACTATATACACCTCTATTCTTAATTTAATCTTTATATGTAATTGCATTTTTTTACTCAAATGTTTGCTTTATCATATATTCCTTATAAAAATTCTTGACAAATTATCTGGTTTTATATAAACAACCATATTTATAAGGTCATATAATCTGTAAAACATCTTTATACATACATGTATTAGGCCATATACATGCTTATTAGGCCATATAACATAGAGAAAAAAAAGTAAGACAATTTTTTCACAAGATTTCAAATTGTCAATGGGAACACTACAACTTCAATGGAGTAATTTGTTTAATCCTATCTAGCCTAGATTTTAACTCTTTAGTGTGCCTTTAGTTCTTTAATTAAACAAAACAAATCATTAAATTATAGAAATATTATTTCATCTTTACTTGCAATGATTTTTCTTCCTATTTGAGTCTGATTTTACAAGTCTGCTTTAAATCCTATTTTACAAGTGACCAAGTGTTAAATTTTAGCACTAATAACGTTAAAATAAGTTTACCATATATCCGCTAGAACCTGTGTTACTGCTTACATCTATTGTAAAACCAAACTGTAAAAGATAAAATAATAATGCCTTGATTAAGTCACAACATAAATACTTTATAAATCATTTTTTTCTGTTGGATTTATATTTGAAAGACTGAATTCTGCTTAAACATTAAAGCTGTATCCCTCTAGCACCAGTCTTCATTAAAGCTGCATGCCGGCAAGATAAGCAAACATTAAAGCTGCATGTCTGCAAGATGAGCAAACATTAAAGCTGCATGTCTGCAAGATGAGCAAACATTAAAGCTGCATGTCAGCAAGATGAGCAAACATTAAAGCTGCATGTCGGCAAGATGAGCAAACATTAAAGCTGCATGCCAGCAAGATAAGCAAACATTAAAGCTGCATGCCAGCAAGATGAGCAAACATTAAAGCTGCATATCGGCAAGAAAAGCAAACATTAAAGCTGCATGTCCGCAAGAAAAGCAAACATTAAAGCTGCATGCCGGCAAGATAAGCAAACATTAAAGCTGCATGTCGGCAAGATAAGCAAACATTAAAGCTGCATGTCTGCAAGATAAGCAAACATTAAAGCTGCATGTCGGCAAGATGAGCAAACATTAAAGCTGCATGTTGGCAAGATGAGCAAACATTAAAGCTGCATGTCGGCAAGATGAGCAAACATTAAAGCTGCATGCCGGCAAGATGAGCAAACATTAAAGCTGCATGTCGGCAAGATGAGCAAACATTAAAGCTGCATGCTGGCAAGGTGAGCAAACATTAAAGCTGCATGCCGGCAAGATAAGCAAACATTAAAGCTGCATGTCGGCAAGATGAGTAAACATTAAAGCTGCATGCCAGCAAGGTGAGCAAACATTAAAGCTGCATGCCGGCAAGATGAGCAAACATTAAAGCTGCATGTCGGCAAGATGAGCAAACATTAAAGCTGCATGTCGGCAAGGTGAGCAAACATTAAAGCTGCATATCGGCAAGAAAAGCAAACATTAAAGCTGCATGCCGGCAAGGTGAGCAAACATTAAAGCTGCATGTCGGCAAGATGAGCAAACATTAAAGCTGCATGCCGGCAAGGTGAGCAAACATTAAAGCTGCATGCCGGCAAGATGAGCAAACATTAAAGCTGCATGTCGGCAAGATGAGCAAACATTAAAGCTGCATGTCGGCAAGATGAGCAAACATTAAAGCTGCATGTCGGCAAGATGAGCAAACATTAAAGCTGCATATCAGCAAGAAAAGCAAACATTAAAGCTGCATGCCGCAAGGTGAGCAAAACATTAAAGCTGCATGCCGGCAAGGTGAGCAAACATTAAAGCTGCATGCCGGCAAGATGAGCAAACATTAAAGCTGCATGCCGGCAAGATGAGCAAACATTAAAGCTGCATGTCGGCAAGATAAGCAAACATTAAAGCTGCATGCCGGCAAGATGAGCAAACATTAAAGCTGCATGCCGGCAAGGTGAGCAAACATTAAAGCTGCATGTCGCCAAGATGAGCAAAAGTAAAGCTGCATGTCGGCAAGATGAGCAAACATTAAAGCTGTATGCAGGCAAGATGAGAGAACATTACAGCTGCATGTCGGCAAGGTGAGCAAACATTAAACTTGCATGTCGACAAGATGAGCAAACATTAAACTTGCATGTCGGCAAGATGAGCAAACATTAAACTTGCATGTCGGCAAGATGAGCAAACATTAAAGCTGCATGTCGGCAAGATGAGCAAACATTAAAGCTGCATGTGGGCAAGATGGCAAACATTAAAGCTGCATGTCAGCAAGCTGAGCAAACATTAAAGCTGCATGCGGGCAAGATGAGAAAAAATATTACTAAAAAATTAATCATAAAAAAATGTACTATTTTTTTTAAAAAAGTAAAATGATTCAAGTGTTATTTTACATGTTATGTGCGATTAATGACAAATTTTGCAGTATATATTAGTATAATTACCATATTTCTACTTCGTGACTAGGGCGTCTGTGGCCGAGTGTTTAAGGTAGTGACTCGTTGGCTTCAAACCACTTGCCCCCTCACCGCTGTGGGTTCGAATCCGCACAGGGACTTTGCTACCCAGCTAGCTTACGGATAATTTGTGGTTCTTCTCAGGTGCCCATTCGTGCCTGAAATAATGCACGGAAGGGCACCTGAGGTCTTCCACCAGTAAAGCTGGAATGTTGCCAAAAAACCTATACTGTGTTGGTGTGACATAAAACCCAATCAAACAAACAAACTTTGTGACCAAAGTAACTTTCAGTGTAAGAAATTAGGATTTGAATCGACTAGGCTGGTCGGACTACCAGATTGGAATATTCAATAGCCCAAAAGACATTTCACTAGCACGATTCATTTGTTCAAAACAGTTGTTTATATTGCCTCTGAAAATACAGTAGCCTGGTCGGGCTTATTACTGTGAAAAGATGGTAGCCCGAGGAGAAATTTAGTAGTCAGGGGCTATCGGACTACTGCTAATTTCGAACACTGAAAGTAGTTCATGCTAAATGTGCATATTTTGACCTCTTCTTGGTAATTTAAATGGATTGTAAGTGCCATTTGCAAACTGCCAATATGTAAATCTATTTCTTAAAATGTTCCCTTCACAACATTTTACTGCTAAGAACATTTTTAAAATTTTCATGAAAAAAAGCATTTTATAATCTTACGGCATGATACTTTAAAAAACGAATTATGAGAAATTATATTTAACGATCATACTGTTCTGTTGTTAACCCTCGCAGCGGCTTGTGGGAAGACAAAGTTTGTAACATTGACAGTAAGTGTCCCATGTTTCAAGAATCCAAAACTGCTTAGTGTATACTGCCTTCTGTCATCAGTCTATATGAAATATAAAAAAAAAGTCAAATTAAAACAAACATATAAGACAAATAATAAATAGGGAGAAGTAAATATTACAATGAGTACCAACTTACAGCTGTAAACATATATTTTTCTTTGCATTACAGTGACTTTTTTACTTTTATTCTGAAACATCACATGTCTAGATAGTGACCTGATACATAGAAATATCTTATCGAGTAAATCACTGCTGTATTATTTATGAAAGCAGAAAATTGTCACAAAAAAGGCACAAACCCTTCAGAACTGTTGTATGAGATACTAGCTTACACACAAGAAACTTAACCAATAAGTTCTAAGTTAAAAAGGGGCTTAATTACGCAAAAAACCAAATCAGAGTTATGGTACTTGTACTAATCATGTTAGATAATCAAAGAGAAGAAGCATCTGAAGTTTCAATCTATTCCCTTCAGTAGTTTTGGAGATATACGCAAAAACTTAACCAATAATTTCTATTATACGCAAAAACGTTACCAATACTTTCTAAGTCAAAAAAGGGGCATTAATATGCAAAAAGGGAAATCAGAGTTATGGGACTTGAGCTAATATTGTTAGATAAATATAGAGAAGAAGCCTGTGAGGTTTCAATCAACTCCCTTCTTTAGTTATGGAGATACCAGCTTACACGCAAAAACTTAACCAAGAATTTTTTAAGTCAACCAAGGGGCATAAATACACAAAAAAGCAAATAAGAGTTATGGGACTTATGAGTTATGACTATTCTCAGTGGTTGACTGTAAAGAAATTGACATTACACTGTAAAAAGGTAACTCTGACAGAGTTATGCCCAAGTTAGATAATCACAGAGAACAAGTGTGTGAAATTTCAATCCATTCCCTTCAGTAATTTTAGGGTACCAGCTCAAACATAAAAACTTAACCACAGGGATGCCAACAAATGGATGACTGCATTAGTTTAAGTATTCTGCAAATAGTCAACCTAAAACCAATCCGGTTAGTCCTATAATTAATAATAAATATGTCAGACGTCGCTTTGAGATATATTTGCTTCTGGGCAAAGCAACGTCATATCGAAATTGCTCAAAAACCCATAGCATGTTCCACCAGAAAATCGGGCGGAACGAAAAACAATTAAGACAGCGTGTATTTACATTAGTTTTGACCTATTTATGAACAAAACTAAAAAATAAATACCTTTTGTCAAAATAATGAAACTGTCACATCCGAAAAATCATGATTAAATCCTCTCATGTATTTAAATTCCTTTTACAGCCAATAAACAAATGGCGCCCACACAGTGTGCGAAATCTGATTGGCTAATTCAAATGCAAGCGTTTAACTGAGTCAGAACATTCTAACAGAATATTTTTTTAACGAAATAATTGCCCATGCACCGTCAGTGTGTTCGAACATATTTTTCTGTTCAAAAATTTGGAATCAATCTGTAAAGCACCTTGCTTAACCAGTATGGCTGATTGACAAAAATAGATTGTTTATATTTTATTTTAAATTGATAAGTACATTGTTTGAGAGTTTTTTTGTATGATTAAGTATGAAATTGAAAGAAAAGAAGATAAGCTTTTGAATAAAGCTTGAAAGGCAAGATAACATCTACATCTACATCATACTGCTTAACAATCAATTCTGATTATATATGACTAGCAGGCAATAGACATTTTTTAAATTTTTTTATGATGCTATGCGTTTTTGAGCAATGACTATTAGACGTCAGGCTTGACCGACATAAACTATAACAAGCCTGTAACGTCTTATATATTGGACTAGCAATCCAGTCAACTCGTCCCGTGGCCAACTTGTCACTTGGTCAACTTGTCACCTTTTTGATCAACTAGTCCCCTACTTTTGGTCATCTTGTCCTCAAAGTCTCAACTCGTCCCTCATACTTCTGATCAACTCGTCATGTTATAAATCAATGTCTATAAATAGTTCTTTTCTGCTTGTTATTTTATAGGAAAAATAAACAAAATATCTGCTTACGTCATCAAGAGGGCTTGTTAAATTTCAGAAAAATTATTTGTTAGGCCTAGATTTCAAGGTTCAAAAATAATTTTGCCTTTTTGGCTTTTGACCGATAATTTTGGGCGATAATTTTGACCAAACCCATTTTGTCGCTGACGCGTAACATTTCTTCATTTTACAATAACAAAAAAAAATCGTGAGTCTTCAACAAATGTGTTAATACCTTTATATCAAGATGGTGTTTTCGTCCTTGAACAAGACACAAACAAAGTAAAAAGATCAAATTTTTTCCCGATAACGAAATTTTCGTCGATTTGGCAGCCATGTTTGCTAAATAAATCCCAAAGTTATAAGAACACTATTGATTGGTTTAGCTGAAATCACTGCCTGTCAAGTAACCAATCAAAACGAAGGTTTTAGTTTGAGTTATTTCGGATACTCACGGTGTTTATCCATGCAAACGTCTAGCTAGCAGACAAAATCAAAAAGGCGAAAAATATAGACAGACAGACATTTACTCATCAATGTAACTTGTGTCCGTTTATAGTTTATTTTGGTGCATTTTAAGAAGATCCATATTTTAAAATCCTAACTCTAGAAGTGATCAGTGATTTTGATATAGAAACTTAAATATTCAAGTTTTAGGCCAAAATAAAAAATACCCACATAGCCAGTCTTCAATCACAACCACTTTTCAATCATCCCTAGAAATTCTTTACTTTTGACCTTATTTGTCATGTAACCAAACTGTAAGCACATCTTGTGTTTACCTTGACTATATTTATCACTGCAACAATGTCACTAATGGCACAGGAACTTGAAATTCTATCAAATAACCAATATTAATTATAATATCCAAATATACCCCCTATATACTATAAAAATAGGGGTATATTTTGCATATTATCGTTAATAGTGATAGAATTTCAAGTTCCTGTGCTTATGGTGATAAAAACAAAATACCAGTAATTTATAATTAGTTCAAAATATGTAAAATAAACATTTTCAACTAATCCTTAATTTACCCAGTTACAAATCGCATTAATTTTCTAAAAAATATTTGTGATACAGACTCAGTTTTTTGTCAGTCTGCAGAAATGGATATTAAGTTGGACAACTGTTTCACTTTCATTAGTCATAATGTATACTGCACTTCAAAAGCTATATAATCAGGTCTAGGATTTCATGATATTTATGGACTGTCCGTTAATTTATAGACAGTCTAGAAATTTAAAGATTTTTCAATCCATAAATTTACAGATATTCAATTGAAATTTGCTGTTTTTAGTTTTACAATAAAATCCGCAACTTTAGACAAGTTGTTTTATTGATTGTTTATATAAATTTACAGAGGTAATGGGGTGAGTTTCATCTTTGAATGATGATTTTGAAATTTTTGTAAAAAATGAAAATTGAAAGTCATCTAACTGTTCTGAATCTTAACATACTGCTACATTTAATCATATAATACCTAACCTTATTCATTTTAACCTGCGGTTTTAAATTTTAATGCAGCCTCTACTATTTTCTTACTAAATGTCTGTAAATTTACAGATAAGAAAATCTGTAAAATTATGGATCGTCCAAAAATTTACAGACTGTCCGTAAATATCATGAAATCCTAGACCTGATAGTGAAATGTTCATATTTTACCGCATAATTCTTAATTAAGGTAATACGTCAGTAAAGTAACAGTCACTTAACCAAGGAAAAACATTCTCTCCATGCTGTCACTTATACTCACTAAGATCAAAATATTTTCACAAGAACATGCTTTTTCTGTTATGCAAATTGAGATGTACATGCATCCATATACCCCAATTGTGAGAGCTTTACTACTGCAAATAGGTATCAAGATTGAAATTTTATGAAAAATAGCATTATAAATAGGTTAAAATTGTTAATTATCATTAATCTGAAGTTGAGTTTGTAAAAATTTCTTAAAGATTCATAACTGGTTATATTTTAACATTGTATGACATTTTTTATGAGGGACAGTATATATTTTGCTAACTGATTGAAAAGTGGCAGTGAAATTTTGAAGAACAGGAAAATGGATCAGTAATGGTTTGTCTTCGATACTTAATAATAATTCAGGTAAAATTTTAAAAAGTTTTGCATTTATTAGCTGAAATGATGATATTTACAGAAATGTAAGAGAAATTTCTTTTTTATAATTTCACTATCAGTAATTGTAGAAAAATCTGTTAGCTGATCGGAAAATGGCAGTACGGGGATATGTCTTGTTCAGGGAACATATTTTTTTATTTGGCCTTATAAGAAATATTTGGCAAAGAGTCAACTCGGCCCTATACCAACTCGGCACACTTTTGATATTGTGCTATTGATTGTAGTATCGGTTGGTCTTGCAGACAAGTATATCGGAATATTGGGTAAAATCATACAGCTGAGGACAGATTTTTAAGTCTACCAGTAGCCTAATTATTATCTTATATCTATATATTATCTATCTTCTGTTAATATCACACCCCTCGTGGGGATGTAGACAGGACTCTTAAATTGAGCTATCGTGCGACTTTGACAGAATGAAATGAAATCTAGTCCGGGCTACTGCAGTGCTAACATCCAAGCAGGGTCTTAGGCCCTTTGTGAAATTAGAAAATTCCTGTTTAAGTTTTTGCTTGCAAAACCATTCAAGAATTGGAAAACCTAGCTAAACGCTGTTCTCCGGTACTATCTGTACATAGTTCTGTGGACTTCACCAAATGGAGTGTAATATCGAACTCTATGATTTTGGCTTTTTTGAATTAAAAAAAATAATTTTTTTTACTTAGAAATTTTTTGGTTTAAGTTGTATGACGTACAATATTAAATCTTCAAAACTTCTGATCTATATAGTATATTCACTTTTTTTTGCATTATAAGTAAAGGTAATTTTCCAAGACCTCATATGCAGGGCTTTTTTTCACAGGTAAGGGAGTAGCCCTGCCCTGAATTTGGGGGTAAAATTACACGGTATATTTGCAAATGGGGAAGAAAAAACTTGATGTAAATAAACTGCATGATTTTAAATAATTTTTCTTATGGGAAACAGCCCTATAATGGCCCCTGCTATAGAAGGAAAAAAGCCCTGATATGGTAACTATGGCTTGAATTTGGAATGAAATATGTCTTTTTTGTGGATTAAATTAAAATTGTGTTAAAATTGTCAAAATCCAAGAGTCATATATATGTGAAATATTAAAAGTAAAATCTTCCTCTTTGTTTATTCCTTCATTATATAGTATAGGCTCTTGTTTTACTATCAAGCATTGACAATAGTCGAGCACCCAGTCTTGCAAGCAGTTCTTCAGTCTTGTTTTATATCAATGAATTTACATGTTTCAGGTGACCTTGTTTTAGTGGAATGAGTTCTAGTAAATCAGTATCGAAGATGAAGAGGTACATTGAGGAGGACAGGCCACGTAGATTGAGGACATATGTAAAGAAACATCACATACAGTTGTGTGACGTAACTTTGAACAAGGGAAGAAATCTCCTACATTACTGCTGTAAATATGGATCTGGTGCAACAATGAAGTGAGCATTTTTTTTTCATTTTTTAAGTACTCATCTAAATGAATTTCTAGGTGAAGAAAATGAAATCTTTGACAAAAAGTTGTTGAAGGTTGTTTTTTAGCTCAGTTATTTGTAGAAAAGGATCAAGAGTTATTGTACTCACCTAGTGTCAGTGTTGCCTGCATTATGGTATCTCTAAAACTACTGAAGGGAATTAATTGGGGTTTTTTCTGTGATTAATTAACATGATTGGTGCAGGTTGCATAACTCTTAGTAACCATTTTAAAGAGTTATGTCCCTTCACTATTTTAAGTACTGAGAGTCTTGTTGAAAGCTCATGTTATATTTACATACTTGAAGAACTCAGAAAATTCCTGGTTAAAGTTTTTCCTTAATATGGTTATATTCTAGGTGGTTCATTTTATAAATTAAACAAATGAGTTTTGTTTGATACCTAATTAGCCTAGAATTTGTCTTGAAAATGAAATATTTTAAAAAATTGTTGAACACTTTCCTTTAAAATTAAAACATTGAATTGTGCAAATCTAATAATTATGGTTGTTTTTTCTAAGACACCTGTATGAAAGCTGCTTCAAAGTACAAGTGTGTATATCAAAAATCTATAAGGGATTTATTATATACTTTTCAATAAAATATTGATGAAATAAAATGCATATTTTCATTTTCTTTATCTTCACTGTAAAAATTTATTTTTCACTGCAGTGAAACATATTTTCCCTATTTTCACTGGTGTCTTGTTGAACTATTTTCTTTTTCATTCAGCCTATACACAAAGGGGAAGTCTTTGAATTTATAATGCCAAATAAGAAAAAAATGTGTATAATAAACAGAAAATTCAAGTTATTTTCTATAAATACAGGATTTATTTTTTTCTATAAATACAGGATTTATTTTCATCTAGTGGTATGAAATTTATAATCTTTCACTCGTGGCTACCGCCACTCATGAAATATTTATTTTAATCTCACTTGTTGAAATTAAAATCTATGATTTATTATAGAAAAAACTTGAATATTCTATATATATTTTTCAGGTACCTGATATCCGAGGGTGTGTATTGTATAGTACAGGATAGCAGCATGAACACACCTCTCCACCTGGCACTTGACCGAGCTCTACGTCTCGAAGAGGAAGGAGAATCGGCACTTACTACGCAATGTAAGTACATGAAGAATTATCATTTATACATGTTGCTGGCAGGAGATACATGAGAATATAGACTTAATGAGAGAAATATGAGGGGTGGTGCTAATTGTTTTTGATGACATGTTAATAAGAAAATTCAGAAATTTAAAAATGTTTTCAAAGAAGCTTTTTGGAAACAGGCGCCTGTGAAGTAAAAAAAGGTTATGTCAGGCAATAAATAGCTTTGCAAATGCTGCTCAATAAAAAGTAATTCATGATGCTAATTGTTTTTGATGACAAGTTAATAAGAAAATCCAGTAAATTAAAAATGTTTTCAAAGACGCTTTTGCAAAACATGCGCCAATGGAGTAATAAAAGGTTATGTCAGGCCATAAATAGCTTTGCAAACACTGCTCAATAAAAAGTAATTCATAAAGTCATCATCATTGCATTGTAATTCTTCTATTTTTTGATGTATTGACATTTGGATTGAGGAATATGCTATAAAATAACAAAACACAATAATAAATTTTATGCAAACACGTAGGTAACTGTCTATGATGTATGAAAACATTGTTATTTATGCACGCTTCAATTCTACACAGTAGATAAAGCCTGTTGAATTTGAGAAATTTATTTGCATTATTATAAACTGTATAAGCCAGTCAACTGCGTGATACATAGACTCCAAAGAAAGGTACAGTGATCTGAAGTAACAAGTGTTTGTAATAGCAAGAAATGGTACACAAAATTTTTAAAACCCTTTCATGACCATTTTTGCCAGTAAATTTTTTTACCCGTAAATGCTAAATTTTGTGTAATGTATTGCCCTTTTTAACTTGGAAATCAATTGTTTAATTTTAATTAGAAAAATATAAATGTTTATTTTTTTTTTAATATAACCGAAACCAACATTTTAATGGGTTTTTTTTTCCCCTTTTTTATGAAGGCCATTCTTTGATTGTGACCAGGGGAGAGAACTAGAACATTACTTTTTCTTAAGTCTAAATAGATTACTTGCCACTGGTTAATTTTGCACACACAAAAAGACTTGGTGATATATTCATTTCCAGGATGATAGATCAAAATAACACCATGTGACCTCACATAAGGCTATAAAGTAAAAAAGTTTTACGCAAGTTAAGTAAAAGAAAATAAAGGAGGCAACAGTAATTTAAGAGTCTGGTTTGTCAATCATCGCAGAGTAAGAAGTACCAGCAAATAGTGTTTTTGCAAGAATGAATGGTCTGACAGATGAGTGAAATTTATTTCAGGTTATACAGAGATGATACTTCCATTGATTGAACGATTCCCTGGTTCCCTGGACATGAGGAATAAAGCTGGAGAAACTTGTAGAAGTCTGCTTCACACATTAGTACAGAAGAGGGAATCAGCTAAAGGAAATGAGGTGCATACAGCTTTTACACATTCAGAATTTTTTGTTGTCCGAGTATATGGTTTCCCTCCCATTTATCACATATCACTTTGTTCTAGTATACAGTTTTGCCTTCATTGTCTTATCATTTTTTGGGGATGTTTGAAATATTTATATATTATATGGACTATTACATAAGGCCTTGAGTATTATTTCGGCATGATTTGGTCAATGTCACTGACATTTTTAAATAAATTTTCCTACTTTTCCTCATTAATGCATTGTTACATTCTTCGTATTGTCAAATTTCATGAATTTTTCCCATTGTAAAAAAAATCCTGCTTCATTTTTTGTATGTTTTATAGACCAGGTGAGACAAGTTTTCTATTTTTATATACAAAGAAGATATTTTTGTGTCGCCTTGAAAAAGGCGACATATAGGGGTTACTTTTGTCGGCAGTGTAGTTGTCGTCGTCGTTGTCGATGTCGGCGTCCCCTTAATCTTGTCCAGAGCATAAGTCAGTCATTATAAGTCCGATTGACTTCAAACTTGGTATGCATGCTTCTTATAATGACCCGAAGTGCAGTGCACAAGAACCGCAACTCTGCACCTCTTATTTATTGAGTTATTGCCCTTTGTTAATTTTCATACTTTATATTTGTCCAGGCCATTTCTCCTAAATTATAAAAGCTATGGACTTGAAACTTCATAGGATGATAGATCTCATTAAAAAGAAGTGCAGTGCACAAGAACTGGTACTCTGCATTTCTTATTTTTTGAGTTATTGCCCTTTGTTAATTTTCATACTTTATTTTTGTCCAGGCCATTTCTCCTAAAGTATAAAATCTATGGACATGAAACTTCATAGGATAATAGATCTCATTAAGAAGAAGTGCAGTGCTCAAGAACTGGTACTCTGCATTTCTTATTTTTTGAGTTATTGCCCTTTGTTAATTTTCATACTTTATTTTTGTCCAGGCCATTTCTCATAAATTATAAAAGCTTTAGACTTGAAACTTCATAGGATGATAGATCTTATTGATAAGAAGTGCAGTGCACAGAAACTGATACTCTGCATTTCTTATTTTGTAAATTATTGCCCTTTGTTGATTTTCAATTTTCATTTTTGTCCTGGCCATTTCTCCTAAACTATATTGTTCACAAGGCGACACATCCGACTCACGGAGTTCTAGTTTATATTTAAATACATACAGAGGAGATAAGTTTTGTATGTTTTAAAAAAAGAGGAGAACAGTGTTGTATGTTTATCTAATAAAAGGAGACAAGTCATGTATGTTTATCTAGTAAAGGGAGACAAGTTTTGAATGTTTAATGTACAGGTAGACAAAAGTTTTGTTGTGTTTTATGTTCAGGTAGATAAGTTTTGAATGTTTGAAAGACAGAGGAGACAAGTTATGTATTGTTCATATACAGGGGAAATATTTTTTATATTTAAAAATTACAGGGGAGTTTTTTTGTTTTTTCAAAAGGGGTTTTCGTTTCTTGGGGCCGTGTTTAAATTTTACTTTAAAGACAAAATTTGAGTTTAAAATAAAATTTCTTTTAATTAAAAGGAAGCTTTTTGTTGGTTTTCAGGGAAAATTGGGGCAAAGAAATTAACCATGAGGGGGAACTTGCGATGTGCCAGGGAAGAAAAAACAACTTTAACATTAGGTTTTTCTTTTAAAAAACCATAGCACCTTTCAGATTTATAATATTTAAATACATCTTACTGACTCATGTCTACCAATGCCCTTTTTCAAATAAAAGCCCTGGGTTTCAAAAGTAAAGTTGCCGGCCTCCTGGGGTTTATAGATGTCCAACCCCAAAGAAAAAAAACAAAAAACTTTTTTTTCAGAAAAAGAATAAACATGATATTTAGATGAAGAACCCAATATCAACGGAATTTAAAGTTTTCATCCAAATAAAAGCCGCCTGAAGGTCAAAAAATGTTTAACCGCCGCCCGAGGGAGAAGGAGGTAAATCTAACTTTTATTTTCCCATGTGGCATATAATCAAACCCATTAAAAAATCTTCTTTTAAAAAACTTTTTAAAATTAAGTTAAGAATACTAAAATTTTCTTTGGTTGTTAAATTTTGTTATAAAAGGGGGAAATTTGGCCCGCCCCCCTGGTCATTATTTTCCTTTTTATGCATTATTTAAAATTAAAAATTTTTTTGAATCAAAAGAGCTAGGCTAAGAAATTTAGATCAAAGGTTTAATTAGGTTTGTTACCCAAGTTTGGGTTCAAAAAAAGCCCTGGGGCAATTGCGCCCGGGTTTTGGCGCAAAGAGCCATAGGTTTTAGCAAACTCAGGAAAACTTTTAAAAAAACCAATTAGCCAGAAAATGAAGATTTTAAGGTAGAGCAAATTTTATGAGGTCACAAAGGTTGGTTCAAAAAAGAAATGGCCGGTTCAAAATTGGGAGGGAGATCCCTTTGGTTTTTTATTGTGGTGTATAAGGCAAGAAAATTTAAATCATTTTTTTGAAAAAACCCTAGTAGAGTATTAGAATATTTTTGGATGAAACATCATTCTAAATTAGGTTGGCTTTTAAAGTTGTTAAATAAAAAGGGCCCTGAGATAAAAAATGGCCCGGCCCCGGGGTTTTGTTTTTACTATTGTGTATGTAAAAACTTTAAAAAAATCTTTTTTAAAAGCCCCATGGTAGAGTTAATGTTTACATTTTAAATCCTTTGGGTGTCCCCTTGTTATAAAATTGTTTATTTTTTACCAGTGCTGGTCATATAATTCAACCTATCAAAAAATCTTCAAATCAATTCGTGGTATTGTAGAATTTATTTATTTTATTACAGTTATAGTTAATACTAAAATATTTGCATTTGTTGTGTAGATTATGATGTATAAAGGTATAATTGTAAGCCCTTGCCAGTCTGTCTGATCAGGCTCTATGCTATTGACAACTTTTAAATTTTCATCCCTATAATTAATAATGGATACTTCCAAAATTGGAAGCTAGTCGAGTCCATTTAGAGAATTCAGTAGGTCAAAGGTTAATCTGGACGTCTTTCGTTTTACAGATTTTATGAGTTACGAAACAGAAAATGAAACTTACAATGACTGGGCAGATAGAATACGGGAGGAATTTTATGCGCGCAAACGAGCCCAAAGTCAGCAATATCAAAGGACCGAGACTGGCAGGAAAAACTCTAAACGTAAACATTCCGACAGTGGTCAGCCAGAAGATGAGGAGTTGAAAAACGCTAGAGCCAAAATGAGAAAGAAATATGAGGAGAATCGACAAAAGGATAAAGAGATGGATGTTTTGAAGAAGAGAATGAAATATGAGCAACGTTACAGGAAATTGCTGGATTGTGATTCTATACACATGTTAGGATTTGATGATATTCCATGGCCGTGTACTAAAGGTCAGGAAAATGATATGACAGTTTTGTTCGAGGGAATGGATAGAACAGAAGTAGGATATAAGAAGTATTTACGTGATCAGCAAATCAGATGGCATCCGGATAAGTTCATGCAAAGATTTGGGCAGTATTTAGACAGTGCTGATAAAGATAGAATTGTACAACGGGTTACAGTTTTATCTCAGAATTTGAACAAATTGGTTACTTAATAAAATAGTCACAGCATTTGTTTTACTTATCTGTGATAACTTTTGATACCATATTCTGTTAACGTTTTTGTTTAAGTATAGACAGATATTCTACTTATTTAACGACTATGGTTTATGTATATTTAGATTTTAATGTCATCAGTTAAAGATCAAACTGTGGCTGGTATGTTGTCCCTTCTGTCTGTCTTCCAACTCACAGATTTTTATAGCACCGTTACTTACCACCTATAGTGAAGCCAAAACATGTTTATTCTATTTATGTATTTACAAAGTGACTGTGTGGCAATTATCAATATTTTCTAATTTCAAATTTTAACATAGTATACCTTTTTAAAATTCGACACATAAAAGTATTGTTCATATACATTTGTAATTCAAAGTTCTAAATAGATGACTTTAAATTAAAAAACTATTAAATCTTTGGGAAACTCGTCAAACAAATATGAAAGAAAACCATCAGTATTGTGTTTGAAGTTAAAATATCTCATAAAATTGTGAATGAATTAAATGTATCATTATCCTAATTTAAAAAATATTGTTGTTAAAAATTTCAAAATTCAAGGCCCAAGTTGCAAAAACACAAAGGTAATTTATTCTTGTTTAGATTGATAAACATCCTTGGTGTTGTATTAAATGTCAGGTTGTAAATTCATACAATAGCTTGTTTAATTTTGTATCTACAAATGGATTTTAGAAAATGATTAGGTTATTCTTATAATAATTAATATTAACAAACATTAATTAAAGCTGCATGCTTTCAAGAAAATCAACTTTAAGAAAAAAATGCACTAAGATTTTTAAGAAAAGTGAAAATATTAACAATTCAAGTAATGATTTACATGTTATATGCAATGAATGATTGATTTTTCAGTATAAATCACCTTCTTTTTTAATTTTCTATTTTACCAAAAAGTTTAAAGGCTAAAGGTGTGTTCTTATTTCACTATCAAGTACTGAAAATGGTCAAGCATGTCTACAGTGAAAAGGATTACCTTTAAATCCAAGTTTTCAAAATCTCCAATAGGGCTGGATATTTCCAGATGTATTTGCAGGTCTCTGTCACAAAATTTAGAAAATATTCATAGGAACAGGTATACGGTTAACAAAAGAGCAAAATACTGAGTGTTTTTTAAATGTTTATTTTCATGATAAATTTTTCACAGAAAAAAGATAAACATGTACATAAGATACATATAAAAGGAGATATGAGCAAATTTCAATTTTAAACACAGTTTAAATACAGCTCAACTCTTCATTCATGCTAAATTTTTTATTTTTTGATGACAATTTAGAAAATTGTTTGATAAGTAGAAGAAATATTTGTATAATGTGTCTAAATAAGATGATTGAAGTTTTACGTTGCTTCAACACATGCCATCAGTGCAGACCAAGGTCCGTCGGTACATTATGTGACATCTTATTATGGGCTGCACTGTTCCCAGTATTCAGTCTGTACTGATTTTTTTAGATTTTCCCTGAAAATAACTAATGCTTTTGTCAAGACTGAAAGATGAATGAAAGTCCTTTTTTAAGATATAAAGCATAGTATGGGTAAATGAAAAAATAAATTAAATTTTTGACTATTGACATACACATTAGCTTGTCTATGCTTGTTTGTGCTATAGATATAAATTTAAGTTGGTATGTATTTACTGCGATGTAAATAGGTGTGGTCTGGCTAGAACTTGTTACTGTTAACTGGTCAATATTAACATTTTGATGGTGTAATCCCTTATAATAACAATACTCAGAAAGTCAAGTCCATTATTTAGCAAATAACGTTGTAAGGGGTGTAACAAAAGAAACAACAAAAATGAATTGGCTAGGCATTAACAAATCTGTCTAAAAATACCTCTTGTTTGCAAAATAGATATTCCTTAAAACAGGAATATTTTAAAGGTTGATTTGGTGTAGTAACTGTTATATGACATATTCTTGTATTATCTAATATGACAATCTAATGACAATCTATATGTAATATTGCATGTACTACATTTTATACATGTATCCCCCCCAAAAAAACACACCTAAGAAAAAATTTTGAGATGCATTCCCTTAGGCATTGATAGATAGTAAACTTTGAATTATTATGGGTGTGAGGTTTGGGGCAGAGAGACATACTGTTATCCAAGTATATTAATGTTTTGTATGAAAGAAACCTGAATAGATTTTGAACTTTAGAGAATAAATTTAGGATAAAAAGGGCATTATAAAGTAATAGTATTGATTGATAAAAAACACACCTAAATAATGGGTGTGAGGGAAGGGGATAGCAGAATGATGTTTGATACTGATGAAATAACAAACTGTCATATTTTGAAACAGATGGAGTGAATGCTATTTAAGAAATTGCATAGGTTTAGTTATTTTAGGATACAGGGCAATTACAAGTTAAATCAGGATATTAATGTTTTGTAGAAAAAAACCCTGAAAAATTTTTAAATTTTCAGAGAATAAATTTAGCAAAAAAAAGGGCATTATAAAGTAATTTTTGGTTGAAAAAAAACCCCGAAAAATTGGGGGAGGGGGAAGGGATGCAGAAATATTTTTGATACTGTTTAAATATTCAACGCATAGGTTTTAAAAATTTAGTTATTTTAGGATACAGGGCATTACAAGTTAAACAGCTAGGGAATAATGCTGTCATTGTATGACAAGATATGATTTACTTCATTATGTTTATGTTGATGTTTGACTGACATGTGATTAACATTCATAAAGTGTTTATAAAGTGTTTATACAGAAGTGTAGAGAAAATCTTAATGAGAGCACCTGCCAGTGTTGAGGATAGTTAAAATGTAAAATAAAATGCTGAATATATAGAGGATATTTGTTTGTTTTTGCATGTAAGATTGAAATATAATTTCACTGAGTGAACACCAGATGCAATATTTTCACAAGTGGCGTAGCCACGAGTGAAAATATAATAGCTGGTGTTCACGAATGAAATATATTTCAATCTTATATGTAAAACAAATAAATTTTCTTTTTATTTTATGCTTTTTCAGTGATTTTAAGTAATTTTTTACTGATTTTGCCGTGTAATGTCGCGCATTCACATTTG
Source organism: Ruditapes philippinarum (assembly GCF_026571515.1). Lineage (NCBI taxonomy): Eukaryota > Metazoa > Mollusca > Bivalvia > Venerida > Veneridae > Ruditapes > Ruditapes philippinarum. The sequence continues at coordinate 135,366 of NW_026857357.1, forward strand.
TGACGTCATTATATCATGACGTCACATCATCAGTTTTGAAATCTAGTTCCGTTGAATTTCTCTAATTTTGTTAAATTTCTAACATGATCTATGATGACATTGAATTTCTTTTCCTAAAGAGGAAAAATTTACGTATGACGGCATTTATTTCTGCCTGTTATTCCATTTAGTTATGATTTTCTGTTCATCCGCATTCAGATATAGTCCGGCTACAGTGAAAATTATATTTTATAAATTTCACTAGTGGTTTATCAGAATATAATCATCTGATATATTACAATAAAACACTGGAAAGCATGAAATAAATAGTTTTAACTTATATAAACGTTATATGTAATTTGTCTAGATTATTTAGTTTTATTTTAGACTTTAAAAAAATGTGAATTAGCCTATCTAAAAATATTTGAGATATATGGTTATGTATGTTTAAGTTATTTAAAAAAATAGTTTATACAGAAAGGTTTTGTTTTAAAATTTTAATCAGTAGGCCTTTTTTATCAAAATTTATTATTTACTAGAGCCTATTATTTTACATTGTATTCAAAAAGCAGTTATTTGGTAAGGTTGTTTTTACTGTGGGAAGTTATCCTGCTTGCTTATTAAAGGTTAGTTGCACTCCTTAGGTGTCCTATCAATATCAGGTGACCCCACTTAATACCATGTGTCCCAGCTTAATATTAGGTGATCCACTTAATATCAGGTACCCCACTTAATATTACATACCCCACTTAATATCTAAATCAATCAATCATACCCAACTCTCAACCTCACTTAACTCCCACAAATACAGTAACATTAATGAATCAGATTCATATCCATTCAAAGAAAGTTTATAGCTTTTTGCCTGGATCACAGTTTTTTGTGTATTCTTGGACATAATATATATTATGTTCCATGTGTAACAATTGTAATTCATGAATGAAGTCATTTCTAAAAATCATAAAAAATATGCAATTCACTATTATAACATAGCTTAACATAATGTATACTGGAAAAACAATTTTACGGACACTGTCATGTGTATTGATACATGCACATGTATATAAATTTATAATACTTCCTTTTGTAAGATCGCTGTTCATTGGGTAACTGTAATTTTCATATAAACTATAAATATGCACAGTTGTAAAAATATTTTTTATAGTAATTTTATGTTGTCTTCAAAAAAGGGAAGTGTGCTGTATTATAAATTAGTTATAAAGAATCTTGATAGGTTATATGACAAAATAAACGGTTGTTTGTAATATAACCTGAGCCGCTATGTACAACCATTTGTTTATATTATGAGCCATATAACATGCCAAAATCATTATGACCAATAAAAGTTATATACATTTACTAAATCTTGACTGTAAGGCGCTTGAAATGTTGATATAAATATAGATACTATATTTTGGGCATTTAGGTACGTTTCTTGAAACAGAAATTGACATAATCTGGGAATGGCTCCCCACGCATTTGCTATGCAATCGCCACACATCTTGGCAACTTGATTAGAAAAATAATGAAGAAGTCGGGGCCTCTAATGTCAGTAAGTTATGATTCCGTACATGTTCTTCGGAAACTAACTTTTGGTAACCTATTGAGTCATAGACGCTTGCACAGTTTTCATCAATTGTCTGCACGTGATCGGACATGATCGTATCCCGCCAACCGTACGCGGCTTTTGTCGAATTTGCCCGAAGACTTCCGAACTGCCTGTAACTTTTGTGACCGCCCATTGTCAACTTAGCTATATACCGCATGACGTACTGATAACGAGGCATTTTTGTAAAATCGTGCAGTTTTTCTGCAAGAATTAAAGGATTTTCTGCTAATTTTTCATAGATTAATATTTTTGCACGATCAGGATATGTGTTATGCAGAAATATTGTGGAATTAATATCATCTGCTACTCGGTGACAAAAATGTTCGGACAAATTCCCTATCCGATCCCATGAAATGTTCCGAATTTTTATTTGAGACGAAAGGGACCCCCGTGGATCTCGAATAAGATGGATGGTTTGTAAACGCGGATTATAAATCCATTACAGATTCCATTCCCGCATTTCAAAATTTATAGTCTTTGCAAATTTGATAGACTTAAAATCCCAAATTTTTGGCTTTTTTGGTTACAAGTAATTTTTCTAAAGGGGAAATCCGACCATTTTCCCCCTTGGGATGCCCCTTCCATTTCGTTGCGGGGGAATTGTTTTTTTGTCTGATAGGGAAAAGATGCATGTTTTTTTTATTTAGAATCGTTTGTTATATATGAAAGCTGAATAAATGTTAATTCTATGAAATTGGGGGAAAACCCAAAGGGAGAGATGAAATTTATGACAAAAAAAAATCCATTACAGATTTTATTCGGTTTGAAGCCACTAAAGAATACCCGCGATTAATTTTTAAAAATTGATAAAATGCCCAAAAGAGAAAATTTAAAAAAAAAATAATTTTTTTTGGCGTAAATCCTACCTCATAGTTCCCCTTAAAGGGAAGTTTTCGGAAAAGGGTTTTACTGCCCGCACAACCAGTAAAGGGGTGGTTCGAAAAACCCAATTGCTCCGGAAATGCTGCATTATGTCTGCTGTTAATGTAGACCCACTGCGCATGTACGAAACTATAGCAATAATGTGAGCACGTGACGCTGTAGGCGTGTCTTGCGCATGCTCTGTGTCATTGCTTATTTTAAGCAATGCTGAACGCACGTGCTCGGCAGAAGTTTGGTTAAAGATGCTGATGAATTTTATACTTCGTCCCACAGTATCTGACATAGAAAAAAAAGAATATAAATTAATTGAGAAGATAAGGAAAATCAAAAACTAATACATGTAATATATAAAAACAAATAATATACAAGACGACATTCGTTGTTTGTTTTTTTATGTTTGTTTTTTTTTTTTTTTTTTTTTTTTTTTTTTTTTTTTTTTTTTTTTTTGTGACCAACACTTTGGTAAAACCACATCCTGCGGGGACAGATAAGATTATAAAATGCCCTTAACCAATTAAATGCCATACCAATTCCGCCGCATGGACACGCCATAAAAAGGAACAGACATTTTTAAATATATATATATATTTTTGCTTAAAAATCAAAAACAGAATTTGAAATAAATTAATGGGCTGATCATTTAAATTTGCTATCTTAATACAGTATGTTACAATGTACTTTCATAATTGATTTGAAATGTTCAGCAAATTTAATATTAGTCCACGCAACTTTCGTTCTGTATTAAATGACTTCATATTTGGCAAGCCACTTGTTTTAAGTCAAAGAGCACCATTTTAAACAGTATAATATAAGTATGATAATTATTTTAATTACATTTCCGTGTTGGGACATGGTTCGGTCACACGACAACACTTTTCGCTGACAGGTTTTCTAATTTAATTTAAAACACTTAGCATTTTTGTGGGGCAAATGGACATATTTTATACAAGCGTGATGAATTAATTATAGATCATGTTTACATGTTTGATGAACACAAACCACTATGACTCCGTTTCGTTATTGCTTCGAGAAAATATTGCTATATTTTCGCCCGTGTTTTGTGTCAAATATAATTGTATGAGCGTTGATAGGACCTAGATTAAAAGAATGTTACACTAACGCTGTACTTCAAATCACTTGCTTCTCACCGCTCTGGCTAGACACCCGTCATGGACTTTGGATTTTTTTTATGTGAAGAAGCTTTCTAGCTAGTTTACAGAAGGTACTGGTTCTACTCGCTTGCGCCAGAAATAATGTATGAAGGGACACCAGAGGTCTTCTGTACAGTTTTGGTGTGATTTAAAATGAAAAAAAAATAGGCACGACTACCTCATTGAAAGAAGTACTGTCAAATAAGCACTTTAAATATTAATTAGATGCGCAAACTTCACAAATTTCACCAATCGCAACTTTTCGGCCCTTTCCGCCAGTCTTCGGATAAGGACCTCGAATATACAGAACAAAAATGACACGTACGTGACTTCAAAATAGAGGCTACTAAAACTACCTCACATAACACTATTTTAGTCGAATAATGCATTTCGTGACCACAAAAAGCTTTATTTCGGTTTTTATGGACAGGGAATGATACCACATTTAGCTATTGACTGAATGAATAGTCATTGTACATGTAATAATTATATGAAAAGCCGATGTAATTAAGTACCTGCATAATCTGTAGAGGAGCTTGTATTGGCGACAAAACTGTAATATAGATGTAGATGTGTGTTAGTAGACTGGGGTTGTATCCGAATGTCGATGTAGAGCAGAAGGAGCAATAATATGCTAAAACAACAAGTGAAACTAAATGTCACCTTTCGAGCCTTCATGCCACACTTATCTGAAATAAAGGAGAAAAAAAACAATGTTCAAGTCTGAATGAATACTTCAGGCCAACGTAGACATTTCGCCATTGCATGCCACACTTATCTGAAAGTGATAATAATAAAAACAAGAGCCGGTTGGACCGGGTGATGCTCCCCGACTAGGTTTTGGACACAGAAAAGTATATATTCTGTAGTTTCAGAGTTATGTCCTAGACAAAGTTCAAAGTGTGATAATTCCAAACTTAGGCAAGGCAAAAATACTGTTCTTTGCACTGCATTTCTACTCAATGAGATCTATCGACCGACTTGCGCGCAACACGTCGTCTCAATATGGTGATCATTTCTGTGAAATACTTGTAAAATCCGACTTCAAATAACGAAGTTATGGGCCGGACACGAATTCGGGACGTACGTACGGACGAACGGACAACCCGGCGACTTTATGCTCCCCCGAAATTTTTCACCGTTGTTTGGAAATATTGGTTGATAAAAATGTGACAGTTTGCCAATTCATGTAACAATTAAAGTTAATGTCACATTTCAAACAATCATGTTACAATTATCTGAAATATAAGATAGAAGAAAAACCATGTATGAAAAACTGAATGACGGTTCATGTCACCTTAATGAAAATATATGTAGACGATACGTGACATTTCACCCATTCATGTCACAAATATCTGAAATACATATGACAACATACGAGACCTACGACATTGCATGTCACAGTTATTTGAAATACGTGTAAAACGATAAAAATACTTATAAATGTAATCTTCCAAGCTTTCACACGCAATAAGTAAAAGTAAAAAGGTTCAAGATTCTAGTAGTATTTGACATATCATGCGCGATTAATGACTGATTTTTCAGTATTAATAATTATATTTTTACTGCGTTAATAACGCAAGTTTCTACTACGTTACTAACGCAGAAAAGGCTATTTATGCATATTTTGACTATGTTTTGGTAATTAACGTGGTTTGTAAATTGCTTCCTTTTGGTTAATCACAATATTGCACATTCAAATACATTTGCAAAATTGTTCAGGAAAATTAGCATGAATCTAGAGGCGTGCTGCTTTAAAGTAACAAAGGGCTGTATCAATTGTCTCGGATGATTACCTCGGCACGAGACAGATTATAACGTCATTTTAATTGTGTTCGACAATAGTGATAAATCTGTTTTTCCTAAAATTGAAGATAAAAATCCCCAACATCTTTTTGATGTTCAATGATTTTATATTATTCTTAACGTTTTAAATCAATTGCGGTTGAACGTGTTTACCTAATTATAATTCATCAATAAGTAACGTTACGTCTTTCATGCGCGTGATTTATTACGTTAATTAAAAAGAAAACAACGGTGGTAAATGCAAATGTAGAGTTGCTTTTTTTTAAATTTAAATATAAAAGTTCAGATTTTGAACTGAAAATATCGAATAATTCTGAATATCATTTTGTCGGAAATCCTCGTCTCCAAGCGTTATATAATTTCTTGATTATTTTTTTTAATTCATAGGTTTATAGCGTGTTTCCGTCGTTCAAGCGTTTCTTTTCTCCTCCACATTTTTAAACAGTCTCACAACGATTGATTTACTCGTGTAGATTAGTCCTAAAGCAATCATTTGGAGACTTCAAAAAAATCTTTGTTTAATACCAGTATGAAATTGATCTGCTTTTTTTCAAGATTCTTTTATTTTTATATTAAAAATAATATCGGTCACCGTTGGCTGATACTGGTTACTTAAAATAAAATTTAAATCGATAAACCGGACATTTTAATAATCGAAGTGCACCGGACAGTTTATTTAATCGGATTGCACTGAACAGTTTGTTAAATCAAAGTGCACCGGGCAGTTTGTTAAATCGAAATGCACCGGGCAGTTTGTTCAATCGAATTAAGTGCATCAGACAATTTGTTAAATCGAATTAAGTACACCGGACAATTTGTTAAATCGAAGTACAACGGACAATTTGTTAAATCGAATTACAACAGACAGTTTGATAAATCGAAGTACACCGGACAATTTGTTAAATCGAAGTACAACGGACAGTTTGTTAAATCGAAGTACACCGGACAATTTGTTAAATTGAAGTTCACTGGACAATTTGTTAAATCGAAGTACACCGGACAATTTGTTAAATCGAAGTACAACGGACAGTTTGTTAAATCGAAGAACACCGGACAGTTTGTTAAATCGAAGTGCACTGGGCATTAAGTATTTCTATAACTTATTCAAAGGGATGTCTCTTATATGTAGAATATTGAAATTTTGTTTACATCTTAAAAGAAATCATGCTTAATTTCCTCTTTTCATTCTGTTTTCTTATCAAATTCATGTACATATAATAGAACTAAAGTACTTTTTGCTAAGACTATATCTACAGAAATTATCATAGCAATGAAAGAATAACATATTTTACAGTTTATAAAGCAGCATGCCTTCAGATTCAATGCTAGTTTTCATGAAAATTTATAAATGTATTATTTAAGAGTAAAGTACTTTCAACTGAACAAGGAAAGTTATTTACACATTTTTCAAATGGCACTTTCAGTCCACGTAAATTATCAAATTAATGTCAAAATATACAAAAAGCCTTACTGCGAATTATTACGTAGTAGGAATATGTAGATATATACTGTAAAAATCATTCGAGCATTGCAACCAACATGTAAATACTTGAATTGTAAATATTTTTACTTTTCGTACATTTTTCTTAAGGTTGATTTTCTCAGGCTCATCTGGAGGCATGCAGCTTTAAGATTTGAGTAATAAACATCGCCTGTTGGACTATATCATTCAAATAAATTACAATAAGATTAGTTGACATGTATGTATAAATGCCTCATCATCACCCTGATATGTGTCAACTGTCCAGATATAAATTTGTCCCTTGTTTGTCCTATAACAGGTTTATGAACAATATACGTCAACATTTCAAATACAGACGACATAAATGCCTAAAACGAGAATTACGTCATCCAGGAATGTCTCAAAATAGGTATGCATGCGTTAACTGGCTGCATTGTTATTATATATGATTGCAATAAATAAAAGCCGTTTTACAAAAACAGCACAACATTAAACACTATTTCTTCTTCTTCAAAAAAATAATAATAAAAATAAAATAAATAAATATTTTAAAAAAGAATCAGTGAAATTTAAACATATCAAGTACTCAAAATGACAGTGCATTTATGTTCGTATAAAAAAGAATACGAGATTGATATGCTTTCTTGTTTTGTCATTATGATGAATATCTGAAATTTTGACACCGGTAGCATAGTTTACATTTGTAGATAATTAATAAAATATATACTTTGATTCTATTATCCAGTCGCTAAATATATGCATTGGTCATTTTGTATCAATGTCCGTCCGCATAAAAGTACACATTATAAGGTAGTGTGGCACAGTAAGTTTTCCTTGTAAAATATATATATATAAATTCCTAAATAAAACCGCAAGACTTACACATGTATGGCCATATCGTATTGATGCACTTAAATATGTCGGAATTTATCATATATTTTACAGATTTGCTTTTGATCGTCCGTCCGTCCATCAGGAATGGATTGTCTCGCGTTTTACTAAAAAAAAAACATTACTTCTAGAGCTATGAAACCTTCTTCATACAGTTGTCAGCATGTGTTGATGAGAACTTGCGCAGCTAAGTTTTTCTGACGTACAGTATCACAGTTTTGTTTCACATTTATTGAAAATTAGCGGAGTAGTTGCCCCCGATTTAGCAAAAATGTAGCACTTTTGTCACGTTCAGCTCGTAGAGAATAACAACTTTGTTTATACGCTGACAATACAGCGAAATGTTGATGCTAGGGGCCAGGACGCGTGTCTAATTCTGTTCCGTTCGTAAAAAAAAAAGAATGCTGATTTGAAAGGAAAATAAAGAGTTTTTAGGGGAATATATTTTATTATTAACAATAAAAGAAAGGAAAAACTGGATCAAGTATAGTTAACGCACATATCTTGTAAAGAAATAATATATATAAAAACTTAACATGCTATTTTAATAAATTGAATTTTTAAACCCATGGTAATAAACAATGGAGCAATTCTGAGTTATGAATTTTGATTCTGATCGTGAGCCATCAAACTCTGTGAGCATGGCCTGGGCCTGGTCAGAATGCATATGGACGTGCAGACACTGATGGTCAAGTACAGGGCTAAATCAGCAGGTTACGTAATAATGCATATGGGTAGCCTATATTTCTACCGTAAATTTACCATACACGTATTTTCTTAAGTAAGTTTTTTTTCTTTATTTAATCATCACTTAATACAAGCATAAAATTAAATTTATGATAATCAAATTATACAGTGAGTAAGACACTTAGACCCATTGACTTCTCGAACCCTTAGAATATGAAGATAACTTGATCCATTGACTCTTACACCACATTTTACATGATTTTTCGACCCCTAGTGGATAATTATGCATACCATATCATGATAGAGAAAATATGAAATAAACTATGTGCTGCAAACAGCAAAGATAATTATATATATAAAAATACCTGTACTCAAACATTTATCCTTCGGTATATCCATTTTTTTTTCAACAATATCAATCAAATTGACAAGACATATATTTTTTCATAATTGAAATAGATCTTCGCCATAAACAATGGATATGCCCAACATGTTATGTATTATGATGAAAGGCTATGTTTAAATGATTTGTTTTCTTGTTCGACCATCCACTTCACTTTCCGACGATGGTTATATTTACAAAATGTCAGTTTTGTTTCAGTTATTTAAATGAAAAATATTTCCCAATTTTTTGGAGATCTGCATCATTAAGTCGTTCTTTACCGAAGTACGACGGAAAACACCGAACAGTTGTCATTGATGAATACGCCGAACTCGGCTCTGTCAGATTGCACGGGATGTGTCACGTGCCATAAACCGTCCCAACGCTTTTAACCCTTTTTTAGCCTCGTAGCTTTTTTAGTCATAGCCATTCGCCATTATTCATAATCTTAACCGAAATTTGACCAAAAGCTTTTAACCTTTTTTTAGCCTCGTAGCTTGTTTAGTCACTTTGTTTGGCTGTTAAAGTGGTCTTCAAAAACTTAAGTTTTGTATATTAGCAAGTTAACAAAAGACAGACAGTAAGCTTATTCTAATACGAAACATTAAGACAAAAATAATGCTATGTTGCTATTTTAAACATCGACCGTGCCGTGTTTCTTTAATCAGTGTCATTGAATGCTCATAAAAGAGAGTGGAAATGTCACACAAGGGTTTGTCACAAATACTGGGATCCAAGGACGCCGGCATGTATATTTTTGCGAACACTTATTAAAACAATGAGGACTTCTTCCTGCGTTTCTTTTTTTTGTGACACAAAAATATATCAACTCTACATGTACATATTTATTTATTTATTTTGTTTATTTTATTTTTTATTTTTATTTTGCCAAAGTAAGATAATTGATTTTTTTTCAAATCTACGAAAAACACAATCTTTGAATCTGCTTATTCGTATAATGTCAACTCGAAAAAATAATTAAATATAGTTTCCGCTTTTTGACATACAACAAAAAAAAAGTCGCCATGCATACTGAATTCCGTTTTTCGGTTTTTGAATTTTAATAGTTTTGTTTTTCGGTCTTTCGTAAAAGCATGCATTTTAAAGCTTTTTTTAGTGACGGATAATAAAATTTGGCCACGTTTACTTATTTATATGTCATTCGTGTATGTAAGTACTAATTTTCACCTGTTTGTTTTTGTATGTTTGTTTTTGTAATGAATGCTATACATGTCACGGCGACATTTTCCCGACTTTATATAGCAACTTTCGGTCCTTTCCGAATTTTTACTTTTACAGTAAAAATTTGGTCAAGTTCAAGTTCAAATAGCCATTATTCATAATCTTAACCGAAATTTGACAAAAAGTTAAAGTAGCGACCGAAACAGCAACAGGACAATTATGGAGGGCGTTTGGTGCCAAAATTCCAGTCATGTAAAGTGTTCCTTTTGAAAACTACTTTTGAAAATGTGAACGTGCATGCCTAGCATCTTTGACTGTATCCATATACTGCAAATAATATGCCTCTTAATCCAATCTTATAATCGAAGGTTCCAGCTTTTAAATAAATTTAAATCAATTGTGATGTTTGTTATACTTAAATAATAATGTATACTAGTAACACATTCCACAAATGAGACCAGCCCGCTGTTCACACCTTGATATGACTAGGAATCCCTAAAGTGGTCGTAAAAGAGGGATTTAACTGTACACAGAGACTGCCAAATGAATGAACTTGCCCGAAATCTTAGTGCTCAAAAAGAGTTAATATGAACTTTTGTATGAATGAATCGGGAATATAATCAATTAAGGTACTGTTGTGAAAGGTTGTTTTTCATTTTGGCATAATATGCTTGTAAACATAAAAATTTACGGCGAGAAAATGACAGGCTAATTATACCAAATGACGGATAACCTTTAAACTTGTACATACACTAGATATCACGAAAACACGTAGCGAACATCTTTAAACACCTAGCGAACATTTTTAAAACCAATTTTCAGAGTTGTCGTTCTTATCTTATTTAAACACGAAAATTCAAGGAGAGTTGTCGTTTGTATCTCACTTTAAAACAAAATTTAATAGTGATGAGTTGTCGTACTTGTATTTCAAGCGGAGTTATTTTTTGCACCTCATTTCAATATAAAAGTGGATTTGTGGTTCGTACCTCACTTAAACATAAAAATTCAAGTAGATTTGTCGTTCGTACCTCACTTAAACATAAAAATTCAAGCAGAATTATCGTTCGTACCTCACTTAAACATAAAAATTCGAGTTTATTTGTCGTTCGTACCACACTTAAACATAAAAATTCAAGTAGATTTATCGTTCGTACCTCACTAAAACATAAAAATTCAAGTAGATTTATCGTTTGTACCTCACTTAAACATAAAAATTCAGGTAGATTTATCGTGCGTACCTCATTTAAACATAACAATTCAAGTATTTTGTCGTTCGTACCTCACTTAAACATAAAAATTCAAGAAGGTTTGTCGTTTGTACCTTACTTAAACATAAAGATTCAAATAGATCTGTCGTTCGCACCTCACTTAAATATAGTTCAAGTAAATTTGTCGTTCGTACCTCACTTAAACATGAAGATTCAAGTAGATTTGACAATACCACCTCACTTAAACATAAAAATTCAGTAGATTTGTCGTTCGTTCCTCACTTAAACATGAAGATTCAAGTAGATGTAAAGTTCGTACGTCACTTAAACATGAAGATTCAAGTAGATTTATCATTCGTACGTCACCTAATTATGAAAATTCAAGTAGATTTGTCGTTCGTACCTCACTTAAACATGAAGATTCAAGTAGATTTATCGTTCGTACGTCACTTAAACATGAAAATTCAAGTAGATTTGTCGTTCGTACGTCACTTAAACATGAAGATTCAAGTAGATTTATCGTTCGTACGTCACTTGAACATAAAATTTCAAGTAGTTTTGTCGTTCGTACGTCACTTAAACATAAAATTTCAAGTAGATTTGTCGTTCGCACCTCACTTTAGCATAAAAATTCAAGTAGATTTGTCGTTCGTACCTCACTTAAACATGAAGATTCAAGTAGATGTGTCGTTCGCACCTCACTTAAACATAAAAATTCAAGTAGATCTATCGTTCGCACGTCACTTAAACATAAAAACTTAAGAAGAATTATCGTTCGTACGTCACTTAAACATAAAAATGCAGGTAGATTTATCGTTCGTACGTCACTTAAACATAAAAATTCAAGTAGATTTATCGCTCGTACGTCACTTAAACATAAACATTCATGTAGATTTATCGTTCGTACCTCATTTCAAATTGCATGGGCATCAAAAAGCAATATCTATGCATACGCATACTGTTTCTTTATACTTTTTCATAGAAATACTACGAAAACAATTTGTGCACATTTTCTCCCATTTTCTTGAAAAATACTACAACAGTTGTTATAAAATCCTTAGTCTTCTTTCCCAACCAGTTATTTTTATTTTTATTTATTATTCTTTTTTATTTCCTGTCCGTCCGTAGACTGACGAAACAGAGGAATGTTGGGGAATAAGTGTCCTATGGTCACATTAAATTTCTATTTAAAAGTTAAAATCTAATTATTCTTTTCTCTAGAAACGTGCACTTTAAATATTAATACATGTATAGAAATAAAAAAGAATCAAGAAAAGGTTAAACGTGATCAGGATGTAAAGCAACATATTCAGGATACAAAGTGATACATTTAAAGTAAAGTAACCATTTTTTTTACGTTGCAAGAAAAAAAAAACAAGACTAAATTTGGGACAAGACAGCGATTGGTGAATAAGAAAAGTCTTTTATGGTCTAATCAGTATTGTAAACAATGCGAATACAGCATTTTACAGCTATGGCCAGTATGGGGCTTTAAATAAGGTATTTTATAGCATCATTATGCTTATATAATCAGCTGTATATATTTACATAAGTTGACATATTAAGCGTCTCTTGCACCTGATATGACACACTAAACTAGAATAAAGCATGCATGTGCACCAATTTCTCACCACAAAATTACAACAACAACAACAGCAATTAGAGCTAATATTACATTTAGAGAATCGACTTCCGTTTTTGAACGAAAATAAGTATTTTTTTTAAAAATAATATAAGTAAATATAAAAAATAATGTAAGTAAATAACCTGTTTAAAACTCCCGCTATAAACTATATATAGTTGTATAAAATCCAAGTTAACAAATCACTGTCTGTATAGGAGCACGTACAATCCAATTAATCCACCAAGTAAACAATCGAATATTCTATAAAAACAGGATCGTTACTTCAAAACAGTAATAATGCTTGTAGAGTAAATAAAAATCCACTCTTAACGTGTATGCTAACGTTATAAAGTAAGACGTTAAATAACGACGTTATTGTACGTATACACAGTGTATCCGTCAACAAACTGTCAAATAACGCTCTACAATACACGACGGTGAATAATAATACGTCTGTACAACGTTATGCATAGACAATGTCCATCAGTATCCCAAAATTGGACAACTGCCCACAAACTGTTTCAAAAAGTCGTGAGGCAAAAAGCTGACTTTACGAGAATGCGGTAAGGAAAAAGATTCGGCTTAACGAGAAAGTGGTAATGAAATTTAACTGACTTAACAAAATTCAGATGTGGTAAAGACTCTAGTATCGCTTGTAGGATATACGTCTTGAGTCATCCGTAATTTAATGTTGTAAATTAATTCTAAATTAATCATTCCTATTTTAATTTAATTTTCAATCGATTTATTAGCAGGCATACTGTATGTGGTAGGGAAAATGCTGACTTCTCAAGAATACGTTAGGATAATTGCTGACTAGTGGGAAAAACTGAAAGAACGCGAATTAATATATTTAGTGGCTCAACGAAAAAATGATTGACGTTGACGACGTAAGAAAAAGGAAACTCAACAAGAATGTGGTAAGAACAAGAGCAGACTAAACAGAAAATATGCAGGAATAAAATAGACTCAATGAAAACGTAAAGGAAAACAAGAGGGCCATTGTGGCCCTTATATCGCATACCTGATTATTAAGGATCTAAATGTATTGAATGAAAACCAGATATGCCATAAACTTAAACCGATATAATAATATTAATATCTGCACCGGAAATAGTTCAAATGTTAATAAGCCTTAAGTTTTTTCATATATGCCTATTTATGTGCCGTGACCTATTTTTTGACCTCAGATGACCCATATTCAAACTTAAACTAGAACTCACTTACCAATTTTCAGGATAATTACAACCCTGTCACAACTCCATAAATTCAAATATTACAAATTTATAATATAAAAGACTGTCCATCCCCATTCTTTGTTTAAAATATTATTGAAATCATAAAATTTACAGCAGCGGTGTATATGAATTATATAAAATTCGTAATTATCCAATGAAAATTGATGTTACAATCGACTAGTGTCATAAATCATCCTTGACACATACTACTGATTAATTAATATTTAATTGATATAAATAGACAAAAAATATGGAGGAAAAAATGTCCCACATGTTGAACATGAAACAACTAAGTGTTAAGCGGAAAAAAACTTGCCTACGGTACTTGTAAATAGGGACATATTCAACCACATTAAATGTGATACATTATTGTCAAAATTTCTCAGATTTTCTGTTTTATATGGATGTATGTAAATTATTATCATAAACTATCTCAATTTGACTTTTATTTGAAAAGTATCATAAAATCTTCATTGACTTTTACCAATAGTGGTAATGTTTTAGGACCATTTGATTTTTTTATGGTATGAAATTTTCTCATAAATTTTGAAAGTTACTCATGTATTTGAATACATTTGTGTACCATAAAAATTTACCAATCTTTTAATAAAAAAGACGTTCATTTCAAGACTAGTCAATTAATTATACCACTTAGTTTGTAAAAATGTACTTACTGTGCTTAGAATAAGATTTTTTTTGTTATTTAAAGGGACTTTCATACGTAACTGAGGTTTTATGAAATAACAGGACTGATATTTTTACCCCAAGAGCTGTGCTCCATTTGGTGTTATTTTTGCTTATAGCTCAAACAAGGTTTGCGTGAGAAAAAAAAAATGATTATACATTCTGAGCGTATTCATTTTATTTTATTTATTTATTTATTTATTTATTTATTCTTTTTCCATATTTTTTCTGTTTTAAGTGCCAATTAAGGAGTCTCTATGTTTGATTTCGAATTTCATGTTCTTATACTTTTAGGCCTTGGTGAGGAGTTTCTTTTAAAGGTATTGCAACATCAAAGAACAAATAGCCAGAGACTGGAACGACAGGTAGGCGTGACTAAATGCTGTTGCAATAGTTCTGTCATACAAAGGTGACATGACCTAATAGTACCTTATACCTAATATTGTCTCACACTGTTGGCCTTCAATTGTCTTATAATGCTGGCCTAATTTTGTTCTGATACTGTTGCCCTAATCTTGTTTTACATTGTTAACCTACTCTTGTAATATACTGTTGGCCTATTCTTTTCTTATATTGTTGGCCTAATCTTGTATTTACTGTAGGCCTACTTTTGTATTTTACTGTTGACCTAATATTGTATTATACTGTTGCCCTAATCTTATCTTATACTGTTGACCTAACCATGTCTTATACTGTTTGCCTACTATTGTATTATACTGTTTGCCTACTCTTGTATTTTACTGTTTGCCTTATCTTGTATTATACTGTTGACCTAATCTTGTCTTATACTGTTGGCCTAATCTTGTATTATACTGTTGACCTAATCTTGTCTTATACGGTTGGCATAATCTTGTATTATACTGTTGACCTAATCTTGTATTATACTGTTGGCCTAATCTTGTATTATACTGTTGGCCTAATCTTGTATTATACTGTTGGCCTAATCTTGTATTATACTGTTGGCCTAATCTTGTATTATACTGTTGGCCTAATCTTGTCTTATACTGTTGACCTAATCTTGTCTTATACTGTTGGCCTAATCTTGTCTTATACTGTTGGCCTAATCTTGTATCATACTGTTGGCCTAATCTTGCATTAAACTGTTGGCAAAGCTTGTCTTATACTGTCTTTTACATAACTGAAGGTTCAAATTCACTAGTACATAAGCACAAGAATTTAACCTGAAACCCAATGACCCAAAATTCCATCCAAAGTTAGAGGACTATCTAAGGTTTCCAAGTACCAAATACGAAGGACATGGGTCATCCATCAGGGAGTCTTATGAGTACAACTGTCAATCTTCTAAACAGTTGCATAATTATCTTCCTTGCATGAAAGTAATTCAAAATTCCTGATAAGATTTAAACCAACAGATGTGAGGGGCAAGTGAATCGAGGTCTGTTATCTCACCACTCGGTCCCCTACCATATACATGCATATTTTTGAGAAAACAAAACTACAAACACATATTTCAATTTGATCAAAATTCATTCATGGAAAATAAATAAATACAAAGATGTTTCATAACAACATCACACATGTCTACATCAATACATGTATACAATAACAAAAAAAGAAAAAAGAATTGTATAAGACATTTGAGTAATATGGTATTTTTTCTATTATGATTGTACAAAAAGAAATGTGGAAAAAATATAGAAAAAGTATAATAAGTGATAGGAAAAGTATAAAAGTATCACAAAAAATCACTGCATAAAATAATAACAAGAATTGTCTGTAGGACAGCATTTCCAACTAATCTCAGTACTTTATAGTTGAGAAAGAATGAGTCTCAAGGACAAAGAACTTTTTCTGAGCTCAATCTTGAATTTCAAGATTTTCATTGGTCAGTGTACATTCTGTGCTGACCAATCAAATACAATGTATCTAAGATCTGCCAGTTTCTGACCAATCAAATATCTGTATCAAATGCTCACATTTGTTTTGATTTTTTTTAAATTCTCCCCCCACCCCCCTCACACCAAAATGTCATATTTTTAACTTATTTTAGCCAAAATTTACATCAACTGCTAAGTTCATTATAACATTACCCTGTGCTCCAAACAAAAGAAAGATACTAGCGTTAGTTTGTCAGAAAAACGTCAACAATTAGAAAACATTTATAACAAAAACTAAAAAACTTACAGTGAAATAATCTAAATCAACTATGATGCATATATAATATACAAATTACAACAATAGTAAAAGGTGAAAGTAAATGTTCTATTATGCTTAACATGTATACAAATATGTGTATATATAATCAGCAGATAAATAGTTCCTGTATATAATATGTATGAACACAAAGGAAAAATAGTTCCTATATATAATGTATATTACAAAAATTACAAATACTGTAATGATTTATTGCTTTCATGATTTTTTTCTTCAAAATCTGTTAAATTATGTGCCATTCTTCATACAACAACCCAAATCCTACTAAGTTTTTATGATGCAAACTTGCCCTCCTTTGAATTTGGAACAGTTCATTTGAAGATTTTGGGATTATAATAACAAAATATAAGAACAGTTCATTCAAAAATCATCTGGGAGTATGCATCAATCATCGGAAACAAAAGATATAAAAATTATGAAAATATTTGATATATAACTTAATATAGGAATAAAAATGTTATATATCATAATAGCTTAAAAATGAAGACTGGGGATATTTTTCATGTACAGTGAAACACATACCCAGCAACCCTATGTAAAAAATGTCCTTTTTTACTCCCAAAGAACTGATATCAATATAACCTCTCCAAAGCAATACCTCTCAGGCAACAACCAAAATATTTGACTGCTGAAGGGGTGTTGCTTTGCACAGGTTGTACTCTAACAGGTTGTTGAGTTACTTCTATCTAATCATATCAATAACATCGGGAATATGTGTTCAATTCTAGTCAATTGTATTGCCGGATTTGATTGTGTAACATTATATTACCACAAGTCCACAGTCTGGTGAGCGTTGGAAACATGTAAACATAAATGTATGAATGAAATACACAGGAGTTGTTTATCGCTTTTTTGTTTATATATTGTTCACTTTTTTGTTCATATATTGTTCTTTTTTTTGTTTATATACTGTTCACTTTTTCTTTATAATTACATGTATATTGTTTGCTTTCTTTATTTATGTATTGTTCGCTTTTTTTGTTTATGAGTTGTTCACATACAAGCATCTTGAGGAATGAATATTGGGAATTTCAGAAAAATTGATCCACATTTCATCCAGGATTAAATGCCTTTTTGTCAGAAAGCTTGTATGTATAATATTGAAATGTTTTATTCTTCACAGTACAACAGTATATCCACTGGCATTTTCTCCTGTATTATTATCAGCCAAATATCAATTTAATCTCATAGCATTTTTTTCTCATTTGAAATAAATTATCACACATCTTTACAGCCAATCAGAACTGTCCGTTTACCAAATCAACCAATCAAATGACAGATTTAGGAGACTGTGCACGCCCACCATCCTTGGTCCTCCTCCTCATGGGGAAGTAATTCCGGATCGGGTTCCTCGAACTCACATGGGAAATACAATCTGGAATACAGGAAAAAGAGTAAAAGGGTTATTTTGTATTGACCCTCGTTTATGCCATAAACAATTACTCTCAAGCTAAATATTCTGGTCTGTACCAGCAGCCAGTGAAAAATGCTTCTAAGCAAGTTAAAGGCCCACTATGCCTCAGAAATGCTTTAACTTTGATATATACGGTATATGTATATCAAGTCCCTTTGACCTTTAGCATGCTGTCAACAGATTTTACCCATGCAACCATACTGTCTGATCATGGTCTGCACTGTTTGCTATTTATTCGCTGTACATACCATAGTTTGAGATTTTCTTAAATAGGATAAATGATTATGTCCATAGGTACTGAAAGATGGAAAAGTCTGTTTAAGATATTTAGCATTTGTAAGAGTTCATTACTATTTCTTTAGGCAGGAAAAACTCATTACAATAATTTAGTAGGGTCGGCACTCGTGGACTGTGGTTAAAGTCAACATACATGTACAAATGTACATCATTTCTGTTTGATGTTCTTGTCTTCAAAAGTTTTTATATGTACAGTATGGTATACATGATTATTCTCATTTTCAATTTTTTTCTTCTAAATTTGTCGAAATTTTTGACTACTGTAAAATATTATTTTTTTTTCAATATACATTGTAATTATATTTCATCATTCAAAACTATTAAGAACAAAAACGTCGTGCCCACTACAAGGTAGATTATGATTTATAAATGTCAGAAGTAATTACGTTAACAGCGGAGACATTTGAATTATGACTGCACATAAATGGTAAAAATTGCTAATGATGATAAATGCATGCATAAAATTGTTGTTATGAATTATAAAAATCTATTACTATGGAAACAGAATTAAATAAAATGCATGACATTATGTAACACTTCATATTTACAATTAATGAAATGAGATTTTTTCCCAAAAAAATGGTGTGGTTTTTTTTTGTGATGAGGTATTTACAAAAATAACGGTGAA
Organism: Ruditapes philippinarum; assembly: GCF_026571515.1. Taxonomy (NCBI): domain Eukaryota; kingdom Metazoa; phylum Mollusca; class Bivalvia; order Venerida; family Veneridae; genus Ruditapes; species Ruditapes philippinarum. Next base: position 154,665 of record NW_026857357.1, read on the forward strand.
TCTTACAACATCTTATTGTTTCTACAGGGTTATGATTCAAAATACGATGATGAGTAGCCCATAATACACAAGACTGTATGGCACAGCATTTTCCAAATCACTAAGCATGAGAGTTTATTGTCAAACGCAACATCTTCAAATTATTTTAACTTAACATCAGTAGCAATAAAGTCAAAAACAGACTTTTTTTTTCTTGTTTGGATTTGACATCACAATAATAAAGTATAGGTCATATGGTGACTTTCCATCTTTACTGGTGGAGGAAGACCTTAGGTGCACCACTGGGCATTATTTCTGGCAGGAAAAGGCACCCGAGTAGAAACACTGACTTTCTGTAACCTAGTTGGACAACTTCCTCACACGAAAGAATCCAAGTTTTTGTCAAACATACTAATTTAACTTCATAGATTTAAAGCTTCCAGTTTTGGATCATTCCATTACATTATTTTTTGGGATATCATGATAAAAGATAATTGAGCCGTGTCATGACAAAACCAACATAGTGGGTTTGCGACCAGAATGGATCCAGACCAGCCTGCACATCTGCGCAGTCTGATCAGGATCCATGCTGTTCGCTATCAGTTTCTTTACTTGTAATAGGGTCTGTAAGCGAACAGCATGGATCCTGATCAGACTGCGCAGGCTGGTCTGGATCCATGCTGGTCGCAAACCCACTATGTTGGTTTTGTCGTGACACGGCTCATATAAAGTTAGTCAGTCAACAGTATGAGCCTGGTCAGACTGCATAGATATGCAGACTTGATTTTGCAATAAAACTCACTAACTTCATATTTATAACTTTTTTTTTTTTTTAGTACAAATTCATTTTCATCCTGTTAAAACCTCCATTTATTTACCTAGCTGTATTTAAGACAATGATTTAGCTTTCTCTTTAGAAATTAATTATAAAAAAACTATTTACATTTTAATGTATTTTATTAGCGTACCATCAATTTAAATTCATCATAATTTTCATATTAAAGGGACGAAAAAAAATTTATGAAGTCCCAAGTTGTTTGAATTTAATTGTATAAACCCTATTAATCTTAATTATTAAAAACTGTTTTTTTTTCTTTCTTTCTGTTCTTTTTATGTCTTTTTTCCCCATATTTTTTATAATTTTTTTGAGTCATAAATTTTTTTTTTCATAAAATTTATTTTTGTCAATACTTATGATGTTTGGATGATGTTTAAGGGTTTAGGGTTGTAGAAGGGGAACGGGGGTATAGTGTAAGTCATGGCCACGTGACGTTCACCTGTGATTGTGACCTGTTACAAAATTTGATTGTGACTTGTAACAAAACTTGATTGTTACTTTTAACAAAACCTGATTGTGGCCTCTAACAAAAGTTGATTGTGACCTGTAACAAAACCTGATTGTGACCTTCATGAAACCTGACTTTTACCAGTCACAAAACTTTACTGTGACCTCTACAATTGATTGTTACCTGTAACAAAACTTGATTGTGACATTAACAAAACTTGATTGTGACATGTCGCAAAACATGATTGTGACCTGTAACAAAACCCAATTGTGACTTGTAACAAAACCCAATTGTGACTTGTAACAAAATCTGATTGTGACCTGTAACAAAACTTAATTGTCACCTGTAACAAAACCTGATTGTGAACTTCATGAAACCTGACTTTGACCAGTCACAAGACTTTATTGTGACCTGCAACAATTGATGGTGACCTGTAACTTAAACTTGATTGTGATATGTCATGAAACTTGATTGTGACTTGTTGCAAAATCCCAGTAACTACAAAATTAATGGACTTTTTAAAATTCAAAGCAAGGCAAATCTTTCACACAAATTTCGCAGGATAATGATTAATAAATCATTAAATTCAGTGAAAAATTTAAACAGCTTTTTCCTTTCCTCATCATAAAGTCATTGTCTAATTGATTAAAAAGCCACATTACAAGCATATTCAATTAGCCATCGTACATTTACAATAACATAGGACATCAGTTATCAATTTTCATACTGGTTTTCAGATAACAAAAGAAATTTATCAATTACTAGCCCCATTAAATACATTATTTTCGGATGACGCACATGAAAACCCCCCATGATTGATCCCCTATTAAAGCAGAACGCCTACATAAAAATGTTTAAATAATTAGATTGTTTATTATATTTTTAAATCTATTGCAAAACTAATAAGAAATGAATAAAGAAATGTTTTAAAGTGATATTAATTAATTACTAAAGTAAATAAAAGACTGAAAAGATAAATTGTATTAAAGCTGCATGCCGCCAGATGAGCCAAAATATTTCAAGAAAATTAATCCTGAGAAAAATGTTCTAAGATTTTGAGTAAGTAAAATCATTAAAGATTTAAGTAACAATTATTATGATATATGTAATTAATGACTGATTTTGCAATATTTTATCATATGATCCTCCTATGTGTGTCTAAGGCAGTAAGGGTTATTTTAGCAAATTTTGATCTTTTTTGGTTACTTACGTGGATTGTAAGTGCCGTATCCATGTGTTAATCATTTTCTTTATTTACTTCACAATATTTCACTTTACTTCACAATATTTCTCACCTTACTTCACAATATAATAGTTTTTTTAATTATCTTCAAAATTTTCATGGAAATTAGCCTAAATCTGGATACAACCATCCATGACACTTCTACAGGTTTTTTTATAAATGCAAAATACAACTAAAACTATAATTCAGACCATTGAGATATGGAAATATGTTGGGCAGACTGAAACAAGGTTGGATAAGACAGAGATTTTGCATATTCTGATACACAGAAGATAATTTCTTCTTACATTGCCTTGCTTATCTTTGAGTCAAGACAAAACCATTAATCAACCTTAGGAAAATTTTCTAAATAAATACTGACTGACTTAATAGCAAACAGTGCAGACCATGATCTGAGTGCACAGATGTGCTGTCCAATCATGGTCTGCACTGGTCGAATGGGTAGAAGGTAAATTACCTCATTTGCATACCTGACAATGTTTTATGTTTTTCTATGTTTGTTTGTTTGTTTTTGTTTGTTTTTTTTTTTTTTTGGGGGGGGGGGGGGGGGAGTTTACGTCACATCGACACAGAATAAAAATGAGTATAGGTCATATCACGACGTTTCAGCTTTACTGGTGGAGGGGTCGGTCTATTTACCCCAAGACACCACAGGACTACCCCAAGACTACCCAAAGACACCCCAAGACTACCTGAAGACACCCAAAGACACCCAAAGATACCCAAAAACTAAAAAAGACTACCCCAAGACTATCCCAAGACACCTAAAGACTACCGCAAGACATCCCAAGAATCTTCTTAATGGAAATTAACTTATAAATTGGAAAAGTTTTTTAAATATACGACCCTGTAGGAGATAATCTCAGGGGAGTAACTAGGTACAACCGATATCAAGGGAGATAATTCTTCGCATAGTTACCTCCCATGAACAATGTAAAATAAGATCGTTATTTCATATCAGTTAAACAAAGTGTCTTGGGGTAGTCTTTGGGTAGTCTTTTGGTGTCTTGGGGTAGTCTTGGGGTGTCTTGGGGTAAATAGACTGACCGCTGATGGAGGAAGACCTCAGGTGCCCTTATGTGCATTATTTCAGGCACGAACAGGCACTTGAGTAGAACCACCGACATTCTGTAAGATAGCTGGATAGCTTCCTCACATGAAAGAATCCAAAGTCCCTGTCGGGATTCGAACCCACAGCGGTGAGGGGCAAGTAGTTTGAAGTCAACGACCTAAACCACTCAGCCACGGATGCCCCTTTTTCTATATGTAAAACATTTTCTAAATTTTCTATAAAATTAGCATTAGATGTCCTGCTTAAAATGATAGAAGAGCATAACTTGCTGTATAAAGCTGTGCTATTACAGCCATAAGCAATTTTGATCAAAAACTCTTTAGATAACAAGGGGCATTATTAAAATAATACAGCATTCAGAATAATGCCCCTTGCCTTATAACGCTACCTTGTCATGATAAGCAAGTATTCAAAATTTAGTTTTTGAATAACTGCCTACATGAAATTTTTTGCACAATTACAACAACAGAGATGCAACGATCATAGTTTGACTTCTTTGTAACAGACAAGCTTATAATGGGGGAACTAAGTGGCTGGCCTATACATATAGTTATCTGGTCTAGATCAATATTCTTTACTACATCTTTCGAATTATACAAACAAGTTTGCATAAGAGACTGACGTAAATTGTTTTTACCTGACGGTGGTGATGAAATATTTGCCGGAGGTTGCTACAAGCGAGATAGAGGCGTCGTTTTCTCTAACGCCGGTACCGTAACTATCCGGAGAAAACTGGTAGTTCACTGTCTCCACTCCAAATATCGGTGTTTCTAAAAATAGAATAAAAACAAGGAAACGTGAATGATAATTTATAGATGAATACATTTCTAAAATTTAATGAAAATAAATGGGCAAATAAGCAATTTGGAAGAACATTCATTAATTTTCAATGATAACATCTTTCATAGAAAATAGAGAAAAATTTATGAATAAATATAATAATAAATAATTAAAGCTGCATGCCTCCAGATGAGCCAAAATATTTCAAGAAAATCAACTTTGAAGGAAGTGTTCTAAGATTCTAAGAAAAGTAAAAAGATTCAAGTAATTATAATTATACATTTTATGTACTATTATTGATTGATTTTGCGGTATTTATCACCCTATTTCTACTGTGTGACTTATGCAGTAAGGACTATTTTTTCATATTTTGACCTGATTTTGGTAATTTATATGTATTGTAAGTGCCCCTTGCAGTGTGTAAATTACTTTCTTTGTTCACTTTACAATAATTTACTTTTAAATACATTTTCATACTTTTCATGAAAATGGAGGCATGCTGCTTTAATAATTCTAAGGCTACATTTTCTGTGAAAGAAAAAAAACAACATGTTTCTGGTGAACCTGTATACATGTATATGAAAATAAAAACATTTATCAGAGTTGATTTAAGTGCCAAGCCTCCTTTTTAGGCAAATAAGCTTTTTTGTGTGACCTGATAAAAACTTTATTTGGAGATAGTACTTACAACAGGTGTAATTATATTCTGTTAAACTTACTTGTTAATTGAAGCCAGGTGATGACTCTCTGCATAGTCTTTGAGAAAGTTTCACAGTTTTTGCCCCATTGTCCATGCCGTGATGGGATAAACAGTCTCGTTGTCAGGTTCAGTGCAGAATAGGTACACTCTGTACTTTTAGAATCCTATAAATAGAACATAAAATATCAATTATACCCATGCATATTCAATATCACAACTAATATGAAACATAAGTTTTGAAAAATATTTCAATTTTCGAGTGCATTGTCATAAAATTACTGCAGGTTCAATGGGCCTCCACTATGAATAACAAAGCATCATTCTGAACATTATTGAAAATGTATTAACTATATTTAGTGGAGAAGAAATTTACTTGATGATATCATCATCATACTCGTTCATGATGTCATGAATACCAGGTTCACCTTTTTAGGACCGTGCACAATGTTACAATTTCTAACATTCTATTATATTTCAATTAAATTTAATATAAAGTAGCCATCCTCATAATTTAAACTTCCTCAGTGGATCTGAACCTAAGAAATACTTTTTCTATAACCTACCTGTATAAAGAAAAGTCGCAAAACACGTGCAAACTGTGTGTCTTGTCCGGCCGCCTCACCGTGACCAGATATATCATGATGTACCTTCGCCTCTCCTTTGTTTGTTCGGTCACTAAATATTTCAACAGTCTGCATGTTGACCACTCTTATACCCTGATAAACAAAAATAAGAAAATATTTGGTCATCAATTTTGTCCACCACCAGTGACGGAACTGAAAATATTTTTGCAGGATACATTTTTATACCATTTGATGCAAGTCTCTATAGATCATTTGCTCAACTTTTTTTTTTATAAAAGAAATGTATTGGATTATCAATTTTGTCTAGTGTCTAAAATCCATGATGGGACCAGATATGTTTTTGGACATTTTTATACCATTTGATGTAAATCTGTAAGTTTGTTGTGTGAAAAATTTCAGGTCATTTGCACATCCTGCTTTTTCCAATAAATCCTTTTTATTGTGAAAAAATAACCAAAGATGAAAAGTGTTGAATTGTTTTTCATTCAAATCAAACTAAGAAGCTCATAAATATAGATTTTCAATTTAACTCTGAATATTTTTTTTATTATTATTATCAGTCTTTTTCAAGTTTTTTTAACTGTTTTAAGTGCCCTAGTTGACCAGGCTCTATACTGTTGATAGCTCAATTTTCATATTTTGTTATTGAAATCCCTTAAAATTCAAATGGACAGTTCCAAAACCAACACTGATACTAAAAAAATGGAAAATCCATTACACACATTAAAATCATTTTAAGGGTTAACAAAGTGACAACAACAACAACTAAATTGTAGACAGACTTCGTAACAAACACTTACCTTCTGTGTTTTAAGCCAGTTTTTGGCTCTCTGTACCACCTGTGTGAACGGACAGAACCTGATTTTACTGACTAGCTCCCAATTGTTGATACATACTGGAATCTCATCGTGGTATCCTAGTAGGAAAAAATAAACACAAATTATTACACAAAATATATAAAGATTTAAATTATTACACAAAATCTTTTTTTCACAGTCTTAACCCGACTTGGAAATATTCCGTTTTTTTGTTTATTTTTGATGGGTTTCATGTGACAATACAATGACATTGTAAAGATTATTTTGCGACAGCTTTACTTCAGTGGCACCAGTATAGACCCACTTAACTTCTGTGTGCTTACTGGATAGAATGAAGGAATCCAAAGTTCCTGGTTGCGCCATTTAGGCGGACAAATATTTGAGAAGTAAAGGGACCTAATCTGACAGCACAATTTACAGACAGGCCAGTTTCTAGACCAATGATATCATTATCGTCATTTGTTTAAAGATATACTATACTAAAATTTGATATTAGAAAATATTGATAACTGCTACTTAGTCACTTCATAAATGGAAATAAAATTGTTTTGGCTTCACACAAAGTTGCTATGTTATGTTTAAAATTCTACACACTATAGGTGGTCACAATTAATATAAAAATATATAGTGTAATTAAAAAAAACAGACATTTTCTTTTTAAAGAAAGGGGACCAACTTTTCATATCTCGTAATAGGGAACTCAGATTCACAGTGTTGGAGCACCACACTATATGCCATGTTCCGGTACATTCCAGATAGGATCCTGAATACTCAAAATGCTAAAATCTTGCCTTTTCACCCGTTAAAATGCATTTTTAAAAGACAGATCATTCATCTCCTCCCGATTAAAATACAATCATGAATGAAAAATGTAAAAACCACTGTCAAAAGAGATATTTTCTACTTAGTGAACATGATTTCTGTCAAGTGTCTAGAGGTATTGCTCTAACGCTGCACTGAGTTTAAACCCTAGTTTATAGATACTCGCATAGTCAGCTTACCTAGGGTTTCAAATGCCGGCTTTCCAGCCACATAGTATAATCTTATTGCATATATGTAGATCCTGTCTTCTTTACCGCAGTCGGCCCAACACATTTTCTCGGTATCTAAACATTTGCTTCCTTGATCATCATATTTCACTTTTACAGTTTCCACATTCAATATAGAACCTGAAAAGAATTTGATAATTTAGCAAAAACAAAACAAAACATGGTCTATGGCAACTGAAGAAATTCATACATGGGATTTTTCCATAATTTTCTATATTCCACAAAATGAAATGCTGAAGTTGTGATTTAAGCTTGCAAAATTTAATGAAAGTTATATTTGTATGCCTATTCTTATGGAAAAATAATGCTGTCAGTTTTTGTTCAGATTTTCTCTACGAATTTTACAGATGAGAAGGGATATAATAAGGAGAATCACATGAACATGCTACTCTTGACGGATTGTGCCACACTTGTGAATTGCGTTAAGCTGCATTTACACTTGCCCTACAGGCTAGTGGGAGTTTAAAATTGCACAATCAGCGCAAACCATACAACCCATGGAAATACTGGTTTGGTCATAATCTACAGCAAAGTTTTAAGTTACCTGGAATTGGTTTCTTCTTTAGAAATTTGTTCAATTGTAACATCATATCATTCATGCCGCAGTAAGAAGGTACGCCTCCTCCTACCCTGAACCTTGATGGACGGAACATTGACAGGACAGCCTCTGCATTAGATTCATCGACAGGTTCTGGCAGTGTTGTCAGGTAACCAATTTCCTGCACAGGTTCGCTGCTATCTAACCGAGGTGCCAGCCATAACCTAATGTACAATTGTAACATAAAATATACATCATGTTAAAAACTGAAAAAGTCCTGAACGAGAATCTAACACTGATCCCTACATACAAATGGCAAACACTGTAAAAAGTCAATAAAAAGCTAGTTTAACACAAAGAAAGACCCTTACAGCTAAAAATAGCTGTGTATATCATCATCTTCATTAAATAGGTCTGATAACTACAAATGTAGTCTGTACCCAGAAAACTATTTATATCTTAATTTTGATTGTTGTCTTAACATACTGTTAAAACTATTGACCAGCATCTGCTGTCTCTCATATCAATATTTCAGTATAAAAGGCTTAGTATAGGAGTATTGTCATCTGGAATGTGTATTTGACTCAACTGGATTTTATTAAAACAGGATCTCTCGAGGCGGTACCATGCAGAGTGTGAGTAAGTTCTAGTAAATGATTAAAATCCAAGTGTGCCAAATACAAGTGATAGATCAAGAAACTCCTATAATAACCCTTGTATTATTATTATATACCTTGTCGAATTTAAACTTTATATTCAACCATGACATCATTATAAAGCTAACGACTTCATTCCACATGACATTTGAGTGAGACACAATTGAATTTCTCAGTCAGGTTGTATTTGTGCATGTCATACATTAAATGTAGAAAAATATGAACAGGTATACAATAAGTATGATTATTCAAACACAATCTCAGCAACAGACAACTGATTCTATGTCAATGACCTTAATTAACTTCTTACACCTTTTGATGTCATTATATAAATGTACATACCTTAGTCCCCGCAGATATTTATTCACACCATAGGTGCTTTCATGATGAACCACCTGGTCAAGATCTACCACATCTCTATCTGCCATTTTCTTGATTATAGATTCCAACTTCATTGCTTTAAATGCAGGATTACCCTTGAGCCATTGGTTGGCCTGCTCCAACACTGTGCTGCAATAATATATTGTATAAAATTAACATATGAAACACTGCTTAACTAATGAAATATATATGTGGTACCATTTTCATCTCTATAAATATTAAATAACATATCCCCATCTGAATTTGTCTAATCTACTAGCCCTTTTGATCTTGGACATGCATAAAATTTATGTTAATAACAAAAAATTCAATATTTAATTGTAAAATTGTAGCAGTCAACAGAAACATATACATGTAGCAATGACATGTACATTCTTGCATATCAGACTGGTGCTTCCATTAATCCAAGCTAGAAATTTTATTTGGCAAGGGGTGGTGTGTTTGTCAGACGAGTCACATGCTCCAAAGTGGCATCATTTGGCACATGTCATAATAAAACTGCATTCTTTGATAACATGACATCATTGGCTCACTGTTATAACTAAAGATCTTAATTTATACCCTATTGTTAGAAAATAGTTCAGGATAAAAAATAATGACATTTATTTCTATGAAAAATTATTTGATTGAGGTAAACCATTTAAGATATGGTAGAAAATGCAAGGTAAAATATCTGCCATTTGTTTGTGCTTCAGATCAGAATATCTGTCCTTAAGGCAGGTATCCTGAAGACAGATATTCTGATCTGAACCACAACATTTTGAGTTATTAATCTATCTTTGATACTGAAGGCTACCCATACTTGTTCACTTAAGCGTAGAAACAAGTTAACATCTTTTGAGTTATAATAGGAGTTACCCCTTTACTGCAGTCAAGCCATTATTATACAGGATCTATATCACTGAAATGTGTAAGTGTTATCCATGAATAAAAAGCTATTTCTTTGAATATCAAAGCTTAATTTTCTTTACCTAAATTCAGCATACATAGGGGTGTCATTATTAGATTCTGCAGACTCTAACAATAACGGCAGGAAGTCAACAAAAGTCATTGGTGGAGGGATATCTTCAACGGGTGGACCGTCATCCTGTGGTGTGTACGCAGGGTTGTCTGTGCCTTCCACGCCGGCTGTGCCTGATGCCTGTGCTTCTCCTGTATTGGACTCCGGCTCAAACTCTGGTTTTTCATTGTTTTCACCGATTTGTTGCAATTCCACAGACTGACCCTCCTGCGACATGATTTGAACAGATTTTGATCTGAAATGAAAAATGCACAATTTCAGAAATAAACAAGGTCAACAAATATCATACAGTAACACAATGTAAAATGAAACATGTCAAGGTTTCCTCCTATATTTCCTGGGGTTAAAATTGAATGGTGCAGGCTATGTTTATTCTATTTTATGCTTTATCTTATAAATTCAGTTTTATATAGATCTACATGTATTTATAGGTAGAATCACAATTTATAGAAATGCATCACACCACTTCTAGAAATATATGGAATATAAGAAATAAAAATTTGAAACAAACTATTTCCCATACAGTTATAATCTATATACTATTACAAGATATGCAATAAAAAATATAAATACTACATAAACCCTACCTTCTTCCTATACAAATTCCTGCTTCAAGTTAAAATAAAATAAACAACGCAATTACTCTTGTCCACTTCTTTCGTTCGGACACGCTAAATATTAATCAACACGTGATTACAAGACATGTCATGCTCTGATAAATCGAATTCTTGTTTGTTTACACTGTTGCTATGGGAGACAATTTAAGTCTTATTTGTATACGAATGCAAACTAGTTAATATCCGAAAATATAACTAAAGTAATAATCAAAGACTCAATGGTTAAAGATTTGAAGATATTTCTTCCTTATCAAGAGTTCCATAATCAATTCACCTGCATTTACCTGAAAATCAATTAACTCTCTCACTAATTTGGCGGGAAATTACGACGAAAATACAAATCGACTTTGAACGAATTTTGAAACACGGAACAAATGAGATTTTGCTAAAACAGAGCAGAAAAAAGCCTGAATATAAAATCTAAAGAATGAGTTTTAGATTTTATTCATTTGTATTCAATTTGTTTAGTTTTTCAAACCTAAAAGAAATGGGGGAAAAAATAAACAGATGACAGCGATATCAGTTGACAAATATTCGCAAAAATTTTAGTTTGCGCATGCGTACTTAGAATGCTTGGTGTTGTCAAGCATGGAGAATTTTACTGTAAATTTTCGTTATTTCTTGCATTTTCCCTCTTTTCTTGCATTGTCATTTAACTGAATAAAAGTGACAAGTTTTGTAGCTGTTAATTGAACAATTTTCTGTATTTCAGATTAAAGAACAAATTGGCAAAGGAGCCCAAGCCACTGTTTACCTTGTGGAGAGGCAGCAGGATAAACAGAAATTTGTCCTCAAAAAGGTTAATATCAAACGATTTTTGTTAACTTTCCTATCAAGCTTTGTCTCAAAGGGGGTTCAGTGTTCCCACATGCTTTGTAATAGCGGGACATCTGAAAAATTTGCGGGGGGGGGGGGAGGCGATCAGACTATTCTCTCCCCTACCAGTACCAAACACAGACAGTGCTTTCTCACTAACCAGATAGAAAAATCCGTAAATGTTACTAAAAATAGCGGTGTTGGAAAATCTTATCTCACATGGGCTTATCTCACACTCAACGTGCAGCACTTCTAAAAACGTATTCATACACATACGCGATTCACTCCTATTTTAACAAAAATGAAACGTCAAAAGTTCAAAATGTATTAAAAATATGTGAGCCAATATATTAAATTGTCCACGGAATCAACATATAGATTGATATTAACTTTCACACTGCAATGAGTCCTACTCAACCTAGGTCCGCCCTTTCCAATATCGATTTGTTACTAAAAATAGCACACTTTAAAATATCGCAAAATTCTTCGTAAAATCGGATATTATGACACTTTTCATGTAGAACATCCATGTTTTCTGTTATGATAACGATGCTTCTTGATGTCGAATCTCATTTTGATATATTTTAATTGAATATTCGGCCATTAACATAACCGAATAAGTAGAAAAATCTTTTCAAACGGTAAACGCTTTTTGGCAACCATTTAAATATGGACTGAATTGCTTATAAACAATTATATTATGATACTCTGCAACTTTAATATTGATGTGTTTTATCATGATAACCTTGCTTTTTTATGAGGGATCTCATATGAATTTGTTTTCATTGAATTTTTAACAAATTTTGATAAACTTGATCAGTAGACTTTTTTGCGGCCTAAGCCCCGCCCCGCTTTTCAAAACAAGGGCGTAGCAAGTAGATCTAGTTTCTGTGTCCAGGTGAGTGAGAAAAATAATCAATCATTAGGTTAGATAGAGGATAGGGGAAATCCCAACCCTCGGGCAATTGGTTCCATCGGGAACTCGCCAAGGCTCGTTCCCGATAGCACCGATCACCCTCGGGTTGGGATTTCCCTATCCTCTATCTAACCCAATGATAGATTCTATTACTCCCAAGCCGTTTCCTACCCTGACAGATGTTTTAACAAAGGTGTTTATTGTTGTTGTTTTTTAACATGATTGGGAGTTTTGGAAACAGATGCTTGCGGGTCATATCCTGTCCCCCCACATGATACGGCCCTGTAAACACTCTATTAAAAATATTTGATACTTAGAATAATTTAAACACGAATGGGACATCTGTTATATACCTTATTCTCATCGATTCGTGCTTTCTCATTGATTCGTGACCTAAATTATTGTCTGGTATAGATACTTCTGCAAGAACATACACCATCCGAAAACTACACAAGTTTTATTACACACTCGATTTGACAATTCTATCCAATCAAAATGCGTTATTGAACAGGTGTAAATGTGCTTAACCTACAATCAGCTGATGACCTAAATACTTTAAAATATTTGATATTGATGTTTTAATTTATCAAACACACTTACAATTAAGCCAAAAAAATATTCATTATGCTGTAAGAATTTAATTAAGACTGTGAAACATATATTGATCAGATCGGACTGAAAATAACCATGCGAACATTTAGTGGTGTGAGCACCCATATTTTGATGACGTCACAGGGTGAATCGGATTTCACGAATCGATGGGTAAGCATCCAGCTGAGCAAGACAGTCATGGTTGACATGTTCAGATGCTTTAATCTTTGAGCGGTTGTTTTTAGAAGTAATTTAAAGTTTTTGAACTTTTAGATAATTAATTTATTTAACAAATGCACTAAATGAACTGTATGTATGTCTGATATTTGTTGTGCAAGTGCAATTTTTCCAAATAAGAGTCACGAATCGACGAGAGAAAAGCATAACTATAAAACTGATTTTCAAACAATTTTTATGTCTATGAAACAAACAACGTATACAATCAAGTCTCAATAAAGTAAAGATAATGCACTGGCTCCAAAATTTTAACACTCCAACCAACACCTTAGCCTAGCATATTTTTGCGCTTTTGTTTTGCTTTTTGAGCTGGGACCCAACACTATAATTCTCTCATGACTAAACTTGCATCAAAATCATCACTTTTGGGTGATCCAATATGACCGCCAAATTTATATTGTACATTATATAGACTTACAAAAAACTTGAGAAACAACACATTGTGCATATTGGTTATAGTTTTATTACAAATAAAATGTCTTGACAGTGATTTGTTTCCCTTTGTTTTACGAATAAAGGCTATTTCCCTAGTCCAAAATATATATTTTCCCCTAAAAATGCTAATATTTTACCTTCCTTTGATCCTTCTTCACTTGAACCACTTAACAGCAGCTGACTTTTATTAGCTAGAAGACAGAAAGTGGTCCCTATAAATAGCCTCTGCTATGAACCATGCAAGTTAAATTGAATTTAAATTTTCAGTTGTTAGAAAACTTTTCTGATTTATTGTGCTACATTTTCCCCTTCATAAAGCCACAGGTTGTTTTGAAAATTGAAAAAAAATCACTGTTTTAAAACAAGCACTTGCAGACAGTTAACATGCAGGAAATGATGATAAAATGCTCGAGTAGTGGAAAGCAAGTACACTGGTTACTCTTCAAAAACTAAGGAGGGATTGAAAAGGAAAAGAATCTGTTAAAACTGTAAATTTTAAAAAAATCATTAAATGATTGAAATATAATCACAAAATAGTCTAAAATCATTTATAATACAAATGTATATAAAACTTTTTAAAAGGACTAGATCAGAAATCAAATTCCATTAACCATATTTCAATCAAGATTTTGATTTTGTCTTTTTACATCAGTTATAAATAACATTTCAGGAAGCTTAAGTATGGTGTCTGTTACAATTATGTTATTATATTTTTAGGTGGAATGTTTTGATGAGAGTGAAGCAAACAAAGCTTTTAAGGAGGTAAGTTGTTAAATAAATCAACTCAGTTTATGGTAACATAGATCATGTTAAGATTCTTTAAAGAATCCCAAAATATTCGTTCATATTATGAGACAGCTAAAAGTCATCGAAGGAACCAAATTTAAATTTTTTGAACTAAGGTGGTAAGTAAGAAACAAAAAGAAGAAAAAGAAAGTCTAATTTAAACCATTTTAGAGTGCATGGTCTGGACTGAGTACATGTTTTGAAATTTTCCCTTAATTGATGAGTGGTATTGTCCAGATTGAAAGATGGTCAAGTCTTTTGAAGTTATTAAACATAGCACAGATATTTGAAATAGATAACATCTACATCTCTGAAATTAGTTAGGGTTAAATTGATTCTTTAAGTGTTCTGTCATTAAGCCTGTATGAAATAAATAAAAAATAATTTCCAAGGTTATCACAAATTTTACTTTCATGTTTAATTTTCAGGCATCAGTTCTTCGTGATCTGCAACATGTGTATGTGTCAGGGTACAAAGAGTTTTTTGTCCTGTGGGAAAAGCAGGTAAGAACTAAACACTGTTTTTAGTTTGACTATTTCTTACCTCGGCCTCGGTGTTGGTATAAGAATTTAGTTGAAAGTTTTACAAGCAACTTCTTGAGCAACATCATATCTTCATGCCCGTAATTAGGGACGACTGTCCTAAGCCCTTTACACCATGTATGATAATGCTCCTGAGTGAGCCCAGTTCAGTATTAGCAGAACTCTTGACATGTGGATTTTAACTGATTAACAGTCAACATGTGGATTTTAACTGATTAACAGTTCTTTGTATACAAAGAGAAGATACTTTGTTAAAGTTTTTCATGCATCAACAAATCATCTTTTAGAACTACTGAAGGTATTCACTTGTAACCTTATACATGTCTACTGGATCATATAAACTGGAGGTCACTATCCAAGACATGGTCCATTTAGACTTTGGAAACTTCAAAAATTCTTGCATGCAAGATTAATCTTCAAAAGTACTGGAAATATTCTCTTGTAACTTAATTATCCAGAAACATTATAAATTTGAAGTCACTATTCAAGACCCATAACTCTTTGCATGGAGTATGACAAATTGTAGTGATCATTTTGTGATTTTGTTTTGTCTTAGATTTTGATGAAGTCAGTTAACAAATATAGCATGTAGATTGTATGTATATATATGTATAATTTCAGGATTCCTCTGTTTACATCTGTATTTTGATGGACTATTTCCCAAAAGGAACTCTCCTAACAGTGCTGTCTAAATATAGAGAGAAGAAGGAAGTTATTGATGAAGAGGTAGAAAATATTTCCTTGGTTACTTTTTTCTTGCTGTAACTAATTATTACATGAGCGTGGTGTGGGGTGTTTTTAGCTCGATTTTTTAAAAAATACAGAGCTCTTTTGTACTCAACCAGGTGTTGGCATTGCTGTCACACTTTTTGCATGCAATATCATATCTCCAAAACTACTGAAGGGAATGGGTTGAAGCTTCAAACCCTTATTTGAAAGCATAATAATAAGTCATTTTCAAAGGCTCAAACTCTTTTTATGGACTTTGGTAAAATTATGGCCCTTTTTGAATTTAGAGCATTTTATATTATCCAATCTCTTGTTTTACTATCAAGCACTGAGAATAATTATTCACAGTCTTACTGACAACTGCCCTACTGATAGCTCTCGTTGCGTATGAACATTAGGCCAGTGTTTCTTTGGAACACACTGTGATAAGATAAAGAAGTAAAGATATTGATAGTCATGATGGGTGCTTTACAAAACTAAAAAAAATGTATGACCACCAAGATATTTGGCGAGTGGTCATAAGCGGCAAAGAAACAAAAAATTTTTGCATAAGTGCAATAACTGATCAACAGCTATTAAATCTAGGAGGATTTATTCTGTTATTGCATTAAGGTATTTATATTTGTGCTCTCATATTTCAGCAAATTAAGCAATGGCTGGGACAGGTACTAGAAGCTTTGATGTATGCCCACAAGAAGAAAATTCTCCACAGGTAAGTGCTGTATTGTTTGACTTATAATCTTTACAATTCTTGATAAACAACTGGAAAAAATCTTTTACCCTCAGCGTAGAGCCAGGCCAGACAGCACATTGACACTATTGAAATTTAATAGGAGATAACCCATTGCTGCATTTAGGTGACAATATATGTGCATTTAGACCAGGACCTATCATATTGTTGATCAACTTGCTGATATTTTGAATTCAAAATCTTCTTAATATATAAATGGACTGCTCCAAAGTCAAAGGTCATTTCAATTCATTCAAATTTAGCCAGGCACCTTTTTGTTGAATCATTTAAACATGTATATGACCTGAGAAAAAAAACAACAAATTATTTGAATGAGTTATAGTGCTAATTTTCTTTTGAGTAATGGTTTTCTAGAATAAAAGAAAGTATTTAATAAAGACTACACTGTATATCTATATCATGTATATATAAAAAGAATTTCTTACCTACCCTGCTCTTTTGGTTCAGGTACTAGAAACAGAATTATTGATTTCATTGTTAATTTTACAATCTTTTAATATAAAATATAGGCACTGTACATTTAAAACATTTTTGTGCCTTTTAACAGGGATATTCGCCCCAGTAATATATACGTACAAGCTGATGACACTCTTGCACTTGGGGATTTTGGTGTTGATACAATAATGGGCGATGCTATAACATGTACCCGTGCTAATGCAGGTATTTTAA
This sequence comes from Ruditapes philippinarum, assembly GCF_026571515.1. Taxonomy (NCBI): domain Eukaryota; kingdom Metazoa; phylum Mollusca; class Bivalvia; order Venerida; family Veneridae; genus Ruditapes; species Ruditapes philippinarum. Next base: position 171,861 of record NW_026857357.1, read on the forward strand.
TTTGACCTTTAACCCTTTTTTGGTACCATTTTATACCAACATAAGCATTCTGAGCTTTGCGTTGTATAAATCGAAGGGCTTACATGCAGAATAGAAAGATGCAAAATTCTAAAAGATCTTCCAATATTTAAATATTAGATGCTAATATGCATTACCTGTAAAGTTAGGTAGTACCCTAGATGTACATGTATCTTGCTAGTCTAGATGAAAAACCTACATTTCTTCGCCATGTACATGTTGCTTATATTTATACACATATTGTTTAAAGGGGGGAAGTAATTATTTTGAATCTCTTACATACATTCATGCCATAATTTTTGGACAGCTTTCCGGGACACTTTTCATCGCGGCAATAATGGATGTGTAGGCAGTTGTGGAAAAGGGGGGGGTGTCAATCGTATAACGCTATTAAATTAGGACGACTTTCTCCTGAATTTTAATGATAAACAGTTAACTTACTAGTTTTATAAGTTGTCTTTTAGGTCAACATATTTATCATTTTAAAAGTATTTCTTTATTTAATTTATTATTCCCTAAAAGCAAGTAAGTTGTAAGTTATAAACCCGGTGAATGGGCGCGGCCATGTTGTTCATCCGTTATATCTTAAAGTCGTGATAATTACTACATGTCACGTAATGCAATTCTTACAGTAATAAAAACAAACACAGCAAGGTGATTTATTTGACACCTTTAATTTTTTTATTTGATAGATATATTTACATTGTTTGTAATAAGTAGACTTTCGGCAAGTTAGCTATTGATCTAAAAATTAATGATTATCGGGGATTAACGATAATTGTTTAGGGCCGTAAACAATTAATTAACCCGACCATTAAACGCTGCCGAATTCAACAGAGAATGTTAATTGCCGATGCATGAAGAATCTATTGCTGAGGGGAATCGACAGTCGATAATTGGGGGGCTGTATATTGTAAACTTGTAAGTGTCAACGTTCCTGTGTATTATGTGTACCAGGTCAGATTATGTTTTACGATCTAGAGGTGAAATGTGCGAGATTTGATTTAAAAAAATCTATGAAAATTTTGCAAAATATCATGATTTTTTTTTCCGGGATCAAATCGATGCCCGGGACATCTCCGGGACAGACATCCGACTTCCGGGACAATCCCGGGCATCCGGGACGTTATGGCATGTATGCTTAATATATTCTTTTCATGGGCAAATTAATATTTATTCATAAAAAATAATTTATATACATATATATCATATATGTATTTTCGTTTGGTAGGAAATGATTGTTGTAACTATTGTTATGGGGAAAGTTATGATTATTCATTTATATTGTAAGGGGGACATTATATTTGTATCTTTTTTTAGGGAGAAATTCATATATCATGTTGAGGGGAAAGTTTCATTTTCTAGGGTGTAAATTTTTAAGGGGAAATAATAAGTCCTGTATTTTGATAAGGGGAAGCTATATTTATTCAAAATCTATTTTTGGGGAGATATCATTTTTCATATTCTTTTGTTTACTTGGAAATGGCTTTTCCTAAATGAAATGATTATTCATAAGGAAATTATTAGTAATATTCAAGTAATAGTTAAGGGGAAATAATTACAACTCTTTTAAGAATTGACAACAAGATTATGGAACCAATATGATTTTATTGTTGATAAATTTTATGAAAATATTTCATAACTTATAGCTTTGTACCCTTTAAGGGAAATTTTGGCTAATGATTACAACATAACATTTTGAAATACCTGACCAGACAGTGTACTTATCATAATCTGTTTATGGATAAGCATATCATTTATAGCAATTGCATAAGTGAATGTTTTCGGGATCAGTATATTTATAGAATTGAGGAATTTTTTTTACCATTATGTTTAATTAAAGTAAGAATAAGAAATTTTTTGAAATTCTGAACTTCTGCCATTGTATTTTTAAATAAGCTGCAAATTTAACGTAACAAAAATTTCAATATTTATATACTAGGCAAAAAGCCTTTTGGTGCCACTGGTTACAAGGATAGATTTAAATGTAGGTATAGTTGCATGTTGTAAGAGCACAGTTATTGCCCCTTGTTTGACTCACATGATGGTATTGTAAAGACAGTTATTGCCCATTGTTTAGCTCAAATGGGATTGTTAAGGCAGTTATTGCCCCTTATTTGGTTCACACAGTGTCATTGTTAAGACAGGTATTGCCCCTTATTTGGCTCACATGGTGTTGTTGAGACAGTGATTGCCCCTTATTTGGCTCACATGATGTTGTTAAGACAGTTATTGCCCCTTGTTTTGGCTCACATGGTGTTGTTAAGACAGTAACTGCCCCTTGTTTGGCTCACATGGTGTCATTGTTAAGATAGGTATTGCCCCTTATTTGGCTCACATGGTGTTGTTAAGACAGATACCCCTTGTTTGGCTCACATGATGTCATTGTAAATGTTAAGACAGTTATTGCCCCTTGTTTGGCTCATTTGGTGGCATAACATGGACAGTTATTGCCTCTTGTTTTGCTCTCAATTATGGTAGAAATGTATAACCTGTTTTGCCCATTATTTTGCTTTTGACCTTGATGGCATTTAAAAACAATTAGTTCCCCTTACTTTGCTCTCAATCCTGATGGTGTTGTATTTACAGTTATTGCCCCTTGTTTTGCTGGCAAGATTGCATTGTATAGACAGTTATTTCCCCTTGTTTCCCTCTCAATCATGATGGCATTGTATTAACAGTAACTGTTACTGCCCTTTATTTTGCTGACATTGTGAACTTGTTTAGACAGTTATTGCTCCTTGATTTGATGTAATCAAGTAAAAAAACTAGCCCATTGTATTAAGTTTAAAAGATGAAGATGTTTTTCAATTAAGAAACAAAACCATCACATCATCCTGATTCTTCGTTCTTGAGTGTAAGGATCAATTTTAAACGGTCAAAGTTTAGGAATATATTCCTTGAAAATACTCGGGCGCTTCATTTGATGACAACTTGTTTTACATCATGTGAAAAAAAATGTGTAACATGCACACTCAATAATCATTTATGATTTAATAGTATCAAATTAATACCACCTTATATTCGCCTTGTGTTATTGTGCATAAATATATATACATTTTTCACTAAATATCAAAATAATGGCATTAATTTTATTTTTCAGGTAAATGAGTTGTCCCCCTTTAACAAAAAACCCATATTTATTTTATCCCCTGATATGAATGCAATATTAATGAAAATGTTGAATGATAGTAATTAGTGACTAAATTATGATATTGCTGTTATAAGTCCTGTATTTCAAGTTTGAATGAATTATTGCCTTTTGTTTTCATGTTATTACATGTACGTTATATTTTATTCCAGGCATTGTCAATGTTTTGTAACTGATACATGTTTATTACTCAAGGTCTCGGCCTTGGCTTAGTGGTTAAGGTATCCAACCTAGAATAATGTGCTATTCAATACTGTGGGTTCGATCTCAAAAAGCATTTTGGATTTATTCATATGTCAAATCAATCCAGCTTGCACACAGATGGCCTGGGGGTCTACACTGAAGCCCTTTTGTGTCTGATATACATTCATTTTAAACAGAATTTACTTTTACTTTTGATATTGTAGGAAAGTGTAAGCTTATAGACACACTTTTTAATTAATTTCTGGAACCATTCAATATTAAACAATAAGTGAAAAAAAATTCTTACCCAAGGAAACAATGGCTGGCCCTTGATGGGGTTTGAACCTAAATGGCTGTCAATCATAAGAGTACTAGTCTGATGCATTAACCACTCAGCCACTATTCGATAAAATACATTGTCATACATACAGGGGACCACGTAGGTCTTCCTTCATCTGTTTATTTAGAAATTTTCATGAATCACCTTGGTCATGTCATTTTGCCGTTCCAAATTACAAAGCATTTTTATACTGATTGCAAATTGACAAAAAAAAAATAATGCATTTTTTCTTCAATAATATTTTACCTTTTGAAAATATAAATAGAAACACTTTTCAGAAATGGAAGTACTATCCAAGTGCTGACTTGAATTTGTTAGAATTTGTAGGTTGTGATTAAACATGTTATTTTCAGGTCATGTATTTTGCTGCTCAAAGTAAAGAAATAATAAAAATTTTAACATTTAGGAACATACTGTTTCCTTAATGGTAGAAATCACTTATCATAAATGAGGAAATATTTTTCTGACAAAAATTGATGATTATACAGGATTCGTCGTCACGAGTAGTTTTGAATTTCAGGCATAAAGGGAGAATATTTGAGAAAACCGAGGTTCAATTATGGTAACTCGCTCGTATAAAAACAAAAACTTATATTTCTCATTTATTATTTTTACCAGTAGAATAACTGGCTGAAAGTGCGCCATTAACATTAATTAAACTTCATGTAGAAAATTAATCATTCATCAATTTAGGTAATATTACATGTTTTATCAATTTCAGGTGAATTGTATTATCAAATGAAAATAGTCAATTTTGGTGAATTTTCACTTTAACCCATAAACTGCTGTAACTGAAATTTTCCCCTACTTTGAATTTGGAACAGTTCAATAGAACTTCAAACAGTCCAATAGAATTTTGAACAGTCCAGTAGAATTTGAAACAGTCCAATAGAACTTTGAACAGTCCAATATAATTTTGAACAGTTTAACAGAATTTGGAACAGTCCAATAGATCTTTGAACAGTTCATTGCAATTTTGAACAGTCCAACTTAATTTGGAACAGTCCAATAGAACCTTGAACAGTCCAATAGAATTTGGATAGTCCAATAGAACTTTGAACAGTTCAATAGAATTTGGAACAGTCCAATAGAACTTTGAAACAGTCCAATAGAACTTTGGAACATTTAAATAGAATTTTGAACAGTTTAATAGAATTTGGAACAGTCCAATAGAATTTGGAACAGTCTAATAGAATATGAAGGGATTTCAGTATCAAATTACAAAATTTGAGTCACCAACAGTATAGAGCCTGATCAGACTGCACAGGTGTGTATGCTGGCCTGGCTCTCTACTGATTAGGGTGGTCAATTTTACTTTCAGCAAGTTAAGGGTTAGTCTATTTTTGTGGATAATTGTTGAAATTATTTCTTTTTTTTCTACTTTCTAATTGTAACCTGACATACTGACTGGGGTGTTTTTAGATTTTTTTTCAATAGACATATGAATAGTATTTAATAGATTATAAGCCAATAATGGTTTTTAGCTCGACTATTCGAAGAATATGAGAGCTATTGTAGTCGCCCCGGCGTCGGCGTCGGCGTCAGCGTCCGCGTCGGCGTCTGCGTTGGTTAAAGTTTTTTGTAAAGTCAAATATCTCAATAATTACTTGAGATATTCAATTGAAACTTACAATACTTATCTATAGTAACAAGGTACATCAGATTGACAAGTTGGATAACTCTGCCTACAATATTGACAGAATTATGCCCCTTTTTAACTTAGAAATTTTGGTTAAATTTTTTTGTAAAGTCAAATATCTCAATAATTACTTGAGATATTTAATTGAAACTTACAATACTTATTTATAGTAACAAGGTTCATCAGATTGACAAGTGAGATAACTCTGTCTACAATATTGACAGAATTATGCCCCTTTTTAACGTAGAAATTTTGGTTAAAGTTTTTTGTAAAGTCAAATATCTCAATTATTGCTTGAGATATTCAATTGAAACTTACAATACTTATTTATAGTAACAAGGTACATCAGATTGACAAGTTGGATAACTCTGCCTACAATATTGACAGAATTATGCCCCTTTGGAACTTAGAAATTTTGGTTAAAGTTCTTTTGTAAAGTCAAATATCTCAATTATTGCTTGAGATATTCAATTGAAATTTAAAATACTTTTTTATAGTAACAATGTACATCAGTTTGCAAAATTGCATAACTCTGCCTGCAAAATTTGAATAATTATTTGCCCCTTTGAAACTTAGAAATTTTGGTTAAAGGTTAAAGGTCTTCAAAGATATTTACTTGAAACTTTACACATGCACTTAGGGTCATAATTGGAGGGTCATAATTGTATGTCACTGACCAAGTTCCATAACTCTATCTTGCATTAAGGCTGATTCATATCCCCTTTTCTACTTAGTCTCTTGGTTAATGTTAACATGCAAGTTTTACATATCTCAATAACTATTAAAGATATTTATTTAAAACTTCACATATGCATTTAGGGTCATAATTGTAGGTCACTGACAAAGATCCATAATTCTATCTTGCATTTAGGCTGATTTTTCTCCCCTTTTTCAACTTAGAAATTCATGGTAAAGTTTTGCTTTTGTAAGCTGTTATCTCAATTACTACTGAAGGGTTTGTGCCTTTTTTGGGACAATTTTATGCATTCATAATAATAAAGCAGTGATTTACTTGATAAAACATCTTAATTAGAATCCCTTTGTACCTTTTCTGTCAAATTTTTGTATTCATAGGTAATTAGTATTATTATACTCAATAAAACAACCTTGTGACATTACTTTCCGAATAGTCAAGCCAATACTGTATAATTAGACTCTCTCTAAGGCCTATAACATGAATTTATTAAAAAAAAATTAGACCTTTTGTGATCTTAAAAAATTTAACATTATAAAGGCTCTTTTACTATCAAGCACTTAGAATAGTCGAGCGTGCTGTCCTACTGACAGCTCTTGTTATATTATCTAAATACATGTAGTTTGTTTTTTAATTAAGGACAAAGGATATTATATTTTTTTTTACTAAATTTACTAGTAGATATTTATTTCCAGTTAGGAATCTGCTGTTAGTGTAATAGATTATGATTCAACTTGCCTTGGGTCATTTGGCTCTTACTGCTGTAGATTCAGTCTGTTGGCATATGATAAATAGATAAGATTTGGACAGTTTTGGCATCAACCTTCATGCTAGTTTGAGCTGTATGGAAGAGCTGCTGGAGGCTTTAAATTTTGTCCATAAGTAAAACCTATGACCTTGACAGTGTTGCTCTCACCTGAAAATATTACAGTTTTACCTAAAGATTTCATTGATTATGAAGACAAGGTTTGTTCCCCCCTGACCCTTCTTGTAACCAACAACGAAAAACCAACAAAGAAACAAAAACACAAAAAATCAACAAAGAAACAAAAACACAAAAAACAAAACTTTCTAATATTTTTAGACTTGTTTGTGTAGAAAGCATGAATGCATCTCTCATTCCTAATTTTGCATCATATAATGTTATATGTACTTATTGCATACTGCTTGTTGAGAAGATATACTATAAAATAACAGTATGAGAAGATTATTTACCAAGTAATACTGACATATAGATATAAGTGTGTCATTAAAGTTTGTGAATATATAGCCTGTAATGTTAAAAATTCTTGACCAAATAATACTGACATATAGATATAAGTGTGTCATTAAAGTTTGTGAATATATAGCCTGTAATGTTAAAAATAATATGTTTCTAACGTTATAATAATTATAATATAATGTAAAATTGTGAATATAGTTGCTAACTGCATTTGCTTTTAATATATTTAATAACAACTGTTTTAAGCAAATGTGGCCTTAATCATAATAAGAATTCTCTGGTAAAACCAAATTAGGTTTTCTAAGCTCACCTGTCACAAAGTGACAGGGTGAGCTTTTGTGATTGCTTTTCGCCCGGCGTCCGTCAGTCCGTAAACTTTTGCTTAAAATGACATCTCCTCATAAACCACTGAGCCAATTTCATCCAAACTTCACAGGAATGTTCCTTTGGTGGTCACCTTTAAATATTCTTCAAAGAATTTAATTCCATGCAGACCTCTGGTTGCCATGGCAACCGAAAGAAAAATCTTTAAATATCTTCTTTTAAACAACCCTAAGAGATAGAGCTTAGATATTTGGCATGTAACATCTTCTAGTGAGTGTCTACCAAGTTTGTTCAAATAAAAGCCCTGGGGTCAAAATTGGCCCCGCCCCAGGGGGTCATTGATTTTCCCTATATGCATATAGTAAAAACTTAAAAAATCTTCTTTTAAAGAACCCAAAGAGATAGAGCTAAGATATTTGACATGAAACATCTTCTAGTGAGTGTCTACCAAGTTTGTTCAAATAAAAGCCCTGGGGTCAAAATTGGCCCCGCCCCAGGGGGTCATAGATTTTCCCTATATGCATATAGTAAAAACTTAAAAAATCTTCTTTTAAAGAACCCAAAGAGCTAGAGCTAAGATATTTGGCATGAATCATCTACTAGTGAGTGTCTACCAAGTTTGTTTAAATAAAAGCCCTGGGGTCAAAATTGGCCCCGCCCCAGGGGGTCATTGATTTTCCCTATATGCATATAGTAAAAATTTAAACAATCTTCTTTTAAAGAACCCAAAGAGCTAGAGCTAAGATATTTAGCATGAAACATGTTCTAATGGGTGTCTACCAAATTTGTTTAAATAAAAGCCCTGGGGTCAAAATTGGCCCCGCCCCGGGGGTCAAAATTGGCCCCGCCCCGGGGGTCATTGATTTTCGTTATATATGTATGGCAAAAACTTAAAAATCTTCTTTGAAAAAACCCAGATAGCTAGAGTTTAGATATTAAGCATGAAACATCTTCTAATCAGTGTCTACAAAGTTTGTTCAAATAAAAGCCTCAGGGTCAAAATTGGCCCTGGCCCGGGGGTCATTGATTTTCCTTTTTTGTGTATAGCAAAAACTTAAAAATCTTCTTTAAAAAAAACCCAAATAGCTAGAGTTTAGATATTAGGCATGAAACATCTTTTAGTAAATATCTACAAAGTTTGTTCAAATAAAAGCCCGGGGGTCAAAACTGGCCCTGCCCCAGGGGTGTCATTGTTTTTAACTATATGTGTATAGTAAAAACTTAAAAAATCGTCTTTTAAAAAACCCAATGAGCTAGAACTTAGATGTTTAGCATGAAACATCTTCTTATGGGTGTCTACCAAGTCTGTTCAAATAAACAAATACAAGCCCTTGGGTAAAAATTGAAAAATTGGCCGGGGGGGGGGGGGGGGTGTGGGGTGGTGGCTATATACAGGTGAGCGACCTCAGGGCCATCATGGCCCTCTTGTTATTAATTTCTGGCCTTATATTTAGTGTTGTTATGGATTTTAATAAGGTTTTCTGAAGGAAATTATTAAATAAGTGTATGCCAGTGGATGGCTGGTTATGCATTACTTGAATCAAACCTGATTTTGTGACATTTTTATTAGCTTGACTATTCAATAAGAATAAGTAGAGCTATTGTAGTCACCCTAGCGTCGGCATCGGCATAACCACTTATGTTAAAGCTTGTGTAATAGTTTAAATATTTTCAAAGTCCATTGACATATGGCTTTGAAACTTTGCACACTTGTTCACCATCATTACCCCAACCTGTAGACAGGAGGAGGTAACTCTATCTTTAACCCTTTTTCGACTTAGAATTTACATTAAGGTTTTTGTAATACCTCAAATATTTTCAAAATTCATTGACATAAGGCTTTGAAACAAAGTTGAAATTTTATACTCTTCTTTGAGAGCATAATAGGACTCTCTCCAAGGCCTATAACTGTTATATGGATTTAAAGAAAAATTTTGCCTTTTTCTTTACTTAGAAAATTTTACCTTTTAATCAAGGCTTTTTTTGTGTCTCCTTGAAAAGGCGACATATAAGGATTACTTTTGTCGGCGGTTTCGTTGTTGGCGTCGTTGTCGGCGTCCCCTAAAGCTTGTCCAGAGCATAACTCAGTCACTATAAGTCTGATTGACTTCAAATTTGGTATGCATGCTTCTTTCAATAACCGGAAGTGCAGTGCACAAGAATTAGTACTCTGCACTTCTTAATTTTTGAGTTATTGCCCTTTGTTAATTTTCATACTTTAATGTTGTCCGGGCCATTTCTCTTCAACTATAAAAGCTATGGACTTGAAACTTCAAAGGATGATAGATCTCATGAAGAAGTGCAGTGCACAAGAACCGGTAGTCTGCATTTCTTATTTTTTGAGTTATTGCCCATTGTTAATTTTCATACTTTATTTTTGTCCTGCCCATTTCTCGGAAAGTATAAAAGCTATGGACTTGAAACTTCATAGGATGTTATATCTCATTAAGAAAAGTGCAGTGCACAAGAACCAGTACTCTGCATTTCTTATTTTTTGAGTTATTGACCTTTGTTAATTTTCATACTTTATTTTTGTCCAGGCCATTATAAATTATAAAAGCTATGGACTTGAAACTTCACAGGATGATATATCTTATTGATAAGAAGTGCAGTGCAAAGAAACTGCTGCTGTGCACTTCTTATTTTTTTAGTTATTGCCCTTTGTTAATTTTCTTGTCCTGGCCATTTCTTCTAAACTATATTGTTCACAAGGCGACACATCCGACTCGCGGAGTTCTAGTTTTACTATCAAGCGCTAAGAATAGTCAAGCGTTGCTGTCCTACCGACAGCTATTGTTTTACATCCTGTCATTTGTTAATTTTATTAAACATTTTTGGCATTATGGACTAAATAGGAATGTATAACAAAAACAATAGCCTGTTTATTGATGTCTCCAGAATATACAATATTTTCAAATCAGAGAAATATTAATGAACAGTTTATTGAGATTAAAGTACTCCATGTATAGCAAAATGTTCATAGTAGGAGTAACCCTGAGTTGTCTAAAAAATAATATGAGGACCACTTTCAATTACATGTAATCATTCTATTGATTCATATGGAAGTAAAATATGAGGATCAAGATATAAAGTAAATGTTTCATTGGTTAGACTACCTTGATCAATGATTTATGTTGGGCTTTGATTATCTTCACTATTGGGTGCTTCAGCTTCTTGTGCCTGCAAAATCCAAGTTGAACCCAAGCCACCAGGTCATGCTTCTCTGATCAGTTGCCAGTTATATCAAAACTTTATGTAATTCACTATCAGACTTTATTATTTCATGTTTTTATGACTGTTGACTGGTATTACACTATGAATAACCAAAATTTACAAATGCAGTATATGATAGAAATTAAGGTCTAGCAATATAATTTTTATCAATCAGAAAGATTCAACATCAGATTATTTCATTCTCGTGCTTGATTTTACAGCTTCAATGAATTACATGGCCCCGGAATGTGTAAGCCATGGATACAGTGAGACCTGTGATATATGGTCACTAGGCTGTGTCCTGTTTGAACTGGTCACAGCGTGGCTTTACAACTCGGACGAAGCTATAGCTAAGCTGCAGCAAGTAAGGAACGATCCAGGAGTGCTTGATGAAGTCTTTGAAGACATTTCAAAGGTGAGTGATAATGGAGAAGATAGAAAACATATCTATTGTCTATTGGGAATGACTGGAACAAATGATAAAGTTGCTAATAGATATGTTAGTTCAGACTAAGATTAACATTACTGCACAATATATTAGATATTGTTATATTTTATTGGCAATATTATATCACAATATATTTTCAGATATCGCAATATATTGAAGCTGTAGACTTTTGATAAAAACAATAATATTCTACTAAAGATAAAAGTGTATTCAACAATGACTTTTTTAAAACCTTTTAAAATCTTTGATTAGATTTTCCATTAAAAAAGATAAATAGTTTTATCCTGATTGCAAGATGGACAAGTCTGTTTAAGATATTTAGCATTGAGAGGATTGACTCTTTGATAGCTAATGATAACAATGACTTTTATGCCTTTATGCCACCAATATATAACCAGGCAAGCTTGCACACCCAAACAGTTTGTTGTCACTACATAACTGTTGCCACTACATTACTGTTGCCACTACATTAATGTTGCCACTACATTACTGTTGCCACTATATTACCGTTGCCACTATATTCCTGTTGCCACTACATTACTGTTGCCATTGCATTACTCTTGCCATTACATTATTGTTGCCACTACATTACTGTTGCCTCTACATTATTGTTGCCACTGCATTTTTGTTGCCAGTACATTACTGTTGCCACTGCATTATTGTTGATACTGCATTACTGTTGCCATTGCATTACTGTTGCCACTACAATATGGTTGCCACTACATTATTGTTCCCACTACAATATGATTGCCACTACATTATTGTTGCCATTACATTACTGCTTCGACTATATTACTGTTACCATTACATTACTGTTGCCACTACATTAGTGTTGCCACTACATGTACTGGTATATTACTGCTGCCACTATATTACTGTCACCATTACATTACTGTTAAAACTACATTACTGTTTCATTTTAATTCTTCATACAAAAATACCCCCATCTCATAATGGACAGTTCTAAATTCACAGTAGGCCAAGTATATGTGGAAACCAAAAATGACTGCCTCAAATTCAAAATGAATCATTTCAGAAATTTTTAAATGACAGCTCTGGGTTATGTAAGTCCAAACCTACATCAAAAGATAAAAAAAAAAGAGGAAAAAAATCCAGTTTTGTCATGTCAAAAAACCTCTGTGGAGTCCCTTTAAATATGAACATGTTGTTTTGTTGTTCTTTTCAGCATTACTCAGATGCTCTGATCTCGTTATTGGCATGTATGTTAAAAGTGAATCATACTCAAAGATCTACACTGGGGTATGTATTAAAAATCTATGGTTTCCTTTTTTACTCGTACAAATATACGCCTTTTCATTGGATCAGACTAATGAAAATCTTGAGCTCAAAATTTGTAGGTACAATGTAACATGCATATAGCATTGAACTTTCTATAGGAATGGTTACTTGCTTCACTCAAAATGAAAGGAAAGACAGATAATTGTGGCAAGAGTATACTTTATTTGCTTTTGATTGTCTTTTTGAGAACATAATTATGTAGGTCAGTGGATTTTCCTTCATATAAAACCATTACTGATTGCTGGATTTGTAACTTATTAACATAGGATAATGAATATGCAAATTAAAATTTGTGTTCAGAAGCTTCATTCTCCTTAATTGTATGGAAAACTTAATAAAATGTTAAGTTTTCCAATAAGAAAAACTTATGTATAATAAATTTAATATAGAAAAAAATACCTTTACCTATGAATTTGATAATTTGCAGAAGTTTGTTAAACATGCCGTATGTGAGAAAATGTTTAGAAATGAGTGATTCATCACAGCTGGAGAAGAGAAAACGCCTGAAATCTGCGTCCACGGCCAAATCTGAAATAAGTAAGTAAAGACTGGAAATATCAAGGGTTCAGTATAGCATTGCATTGTCGTAAGTCGTTGAAAATAAGATCTCATACAGTTGAATTTTTTAAGGTCCCAGAAGTATACAGGTGGGGGTTTTCCTTCCTTTGTCATTTCTTCTCACGAGCCGTGTTTTATAGCACCTTCAGTCATAATTATATCTTAAATTTTTAGTGTTGATTACTTACGACAATGTTATGTAATGAATCTACTTTTTTATTATTTTTATGAACAGCATGATTTGCTCTTGATATTGCATGCCTGCTGGTTTGGTTCAGCTTCCTGGAATGGAATCACAAGTTTATATTTTGATTCTAACATGATGAAGCCAAAATGTCAATTTTTAACGAATTTTTGAAGTAATTTTTTGTTTCCATAAGTAACACATAATTTCTTATCTGAACTTCATAATGGTTGTGTAAAAATAGTCTGCGTACTGTAAAAAAATTGTTAGGAATTAAACTTCATAAATTAAAGTGATTTTAGCGAAAATAAATGTTTGCTAAGTATTAGATTTAACCAATTAAATAAAAAAAAACTGAAAGTAGAAATACAGAAAATCAAATATTTAACCTTGCCAATTATTCAGAAATGTTGATTTCGCAAAATTTTAGCCTTTGCGAAAATATTTAATTTTTCAATATATGTTTCATCAAAGGGAGATAAATTAGCAGTATATTATGAAGATGTCATAAGAGTTACTGTACTTTACTTTAGTCTATTGCACAGTGATATTTAAGAATTTTTGTAGAAAGTTTAAATCATATTTTTATCTACTATACATGTTACACATATATTATAGAAATATTGTAATTTGCACAGGTTTTGCATGCATTTTTGTGTGTATGTATTTTGCTTTAAGCTTGTTAACATTTAGTTTAAATTGTACATTTATAATAAGTTGCTGCTATTAATTGTACTGGAGTTTAGACAAACCAGTGTTGTGAGTTTAGACAAACCAGTGTTTTAACCTTTAACCTGCTGACTGTAAATCGACCATTTGGTGCAAAACAGTTGTAACTTGTAATTCATAATGAAGGAGTTACGTCCGTTTCACACTGAACCATCAGTATATAGGAAAATTGATTTTCTTCGATTTTTGGTGCCATCCATTTAAATATTAAAAGGATTTCAACATCACAATACAAAAAAAAATTAAAGCTGGCAACAGTATAGAGCCAGGTCAGACTGCACAGAAGTTATACAGGCTGGTCTGGCTCTATACTGGTGGCAAAGGCTGGTCACTTTATGTTCGAGCAGAGAAAAGGTTAAAGGGTATAAAGCTATATTGGGCTGTCGGTATTACAATTGGTAAAATATTACTGTGATTGTGTGTGCCATGATCAAAATCATACCAGTACTTAAGTATTTAAATCTAATGAAAAGGATGTTTGTTAATGATAAGGCCGATTTTGCAGATTGAAGTCATTGGTTGCCCTACTAAGAATAATATTGTTAGAAAATAGCCAAAAGCCTGAAAACATGATACTTGAAATTCTTAAATATATTTAATTTGAGCACTTAAAAAGGAAAAATATGCTAAAGATAAGAAAAAAATACACTCAGAATAAAATTGAATTTTTTTTATTTTTTTTTAAATATGTGATTTTTTAGCCTGATTTGTGATCCAAGTGTTACAAAGCTTTTCTAGTTCACAATAGAAATAATTCTTCAGAAACAAGGTATTTAAGACAATATAGCTTTATACCCTATGATTTCATTAAACAGTTTCATTATTTCATAGAGAGAAGCATGTTTTGAATTAATTATCTCGCTTGATAATATTTATTTATAGCAGTTAAAGAAGAAGTCAGTAGATGTAAGTTTCGAGAAGCTAACCTAGACAAAGTTATTTATATAATTACCCATGTATATAATATACATATTTACTTACATTCAACATTTTATCTTTTCTGTCACGTTTACTTACAGCTACATGTATTAATAATTAGTTTAGAGTTACCTTAATTCACTTTACTTGTTGTATTTAATCAGAACTTTATTCACTTAATTCTGTTACCATTAAATTTATATAATGGACCTTGCCCATGCAGTTTTAAAGCAGCATGCCTCCAGGTTCATATTTACTTTCATGAATTTTTTTTTAAATGTGTGAGTACAATTTTTTCAAGTGAGCAAACAAAGTAATCTAAATTTACCCCCAAAAAGCTAAGAATATGCAAAAATAGCCCTCAGCTAGAATATTGAAAAATAGCCCTTAGTTTGTTAGTCAGTCAGTAGAACTATAGTAATAAAAACTGGAAAATTATCATTAATTGCATAATAACACATGCAAACTATTTATAGAATTGTGAATATTTTTACTTTTCCTGCAAGGATGACTTCTTGAAATATTTTGACTCGTCTGGAGGCATGCAGCTTTAACTTTTGGAACTGTTCCATTGGTATTTTCAGGGCTTTACAAATAAAAAAAAATGCAATTTGAGTAGACAATATTATAGAGCCTGGTCAGTCTACACCCAGGTGTAGAGTGGGCTGGTTCATTATTACTTGGGGTTGACTGCAAAACTGCAGTAACTTATATTAAATTAAGAATTAAGAATGACTTACATTATTTTTGTGATTATGTATGTTGTATGCTGTACATCTTATTCACATTGAATTGAAATTAATATTCACAAGTTTCACAAATCGAGTCACAACTTTTAATACAATTTTTTATTTGGATAGCTCACCCCTTGTTTTAAAGTTTGTTTATTATCTTATTTAGTTTGAAAATATACAGTGTTATAATATTATTTCTTACATATACTTAGGTATGTTTGATTAATATTTCATTATTTCAAGATTATGTTTTAGTATTTCCATGTAGTAAAGCACCGGTTATTTGTAACTGACCACCCCCCCCCCCCCCATGGCAAATGACATGTTTTATATGTATCCTTCAGTACTGGCAAAACTTGAATTGTAAAAAATTTCAAGCTTGTTTTTGACAATGTAGCATTTCTCAAATTTAACTCACTTTGAATAATTAGCCCTTAACCTGCTGGTAGCAACATGTCCAGTGCAGACCAAGGCCAGTACATCTGTGGTGTATGATCAGACGGCAGGGGTGTCCCATCTGATCATGGTCTGCACTGTTTGCTATGCAGTCAGTATATATTTTAAATTCTTCCTAAATATTATGAATGGTTCTGTCCAGATTGAAAGATGGACAAGTCTATTTAAGATATTTAGTGGAGTAAGGGTTAATATTAAAGTGACTTAACCTCTTAGATAATTTAGTTTGCTATGGTGATGGGTTACAGCAGTTTAAATCATATCCATAGGCATTTTCTTTATGATAGAATGTTAGCATAGGAAATATTTCTATATTTATACTTTCCTTGTATCAAAACATTTTTTTAATTTTAATACATTTGTTTAAATAATAATTTCTATTTCTCAAATAAAAGGAATCTGGAAAGATAGAAAAAAATTACAAATAATTATATGACATAATCTATTCTTTTCTTTTCCAATTCTTCAGAGTAAATTTCTGATTCCAATTTGAAAAATGATTTTTTTAAAGTATTATACAAGTATATTAATTCGATTCATGCTAAATTACAATGAAAGTTAATATTAGATATTTTAGTTATTTAATTGTGTTTACACTCACGTGCGTACTGTGCGGGCTTTTTGGAATATAATTTTTACACAGATTACTTGAGCAGTACAAAGAATCTGTCAGAATATCCCACTGGTCAGAATATATCACACTGGTCAAAATATCACACTGGTCAGAATATATCACACTGGTCAAAATATCACACTGGTCAGAATATCACTCGTATATGACAGAAATTGATTTGTGTTTCTAGGGCCGGTACCGAAGGGTCAAGGAGTTTTAAAGGTGTTAGAGTACCTGGCTAACATGGTGGATTATGATGAATGTGTTAAAGAGGCACTAGAATACCTCCTCGAACTCTCCAAATCTGAGGGCGGTCTTAACCTAGATCCCAGGTATGTCAATTCTTTTCCTGAGTCATTGATTCTATTGAGGTATCTATGGCAAAAAGATTAATAATATCTGTCATATGTTGCGGTTCGGACCGGAATATCCGTCCCGAGGGGACCCGCCCATTGGGCGGTAACGAGGCTTGCCGAGTTACCGCCCATGGGCGGGTTCCCGAGGGACGGATATTCCGATTCGAACCGCAAACATATGTTAGATATTTTTTCTTGCATATTCTGTCATATTATTTCATATTTAAAATGGTTTACCTCAATATGATATATGTTCATGGAAATTAAAGTCATTTTACCATAACTATTTTCTTACAATAGCGTATGAACTTACAATTTAAATAACAACGGCGAACTGACGTCATCCTTAGCACATATTTCCCTTCTAAAACGACGTCATTTTAACGCCGTTCATTCATAAAGCGCGCAAAAATGACGTTGTTGTTTGGCACGCGACTCATCTGGCACCCCCCATGCCAGATGAAATTTCCGGCATGGGTAAAACTCACGGAAACGCCAGTCTGATATGCAAGAATATGTATGCCAAATTCAAATCATGGACATCTCAACTTTTTTGCATCAAATCCTTTCAGGGATTTAGGAATATTTTATTTATAAAAGGCTTTATACGGATCTTATGGAACTTATGGAACATAGGTGGTTCTGCTCCAGTGCTCATGCCTGAATTAATGCAGGAAGAGGCACCTAAGGTACTCTTCCAATTGTTCAGGTCGGAAAGTGGCAGTATGACTGTTACCAGTGTTGATGTGTAAGTTAATTAAGCACAAACAAAC
This sequence comes from Ruditapes philippinarum, assembly GCF_026571515.1. Taxonomy (NCBI): domain Eukaryota; kingdom Metazoa; phylum Mollusca; class Bivalvia; order Venerida; family Veneridae; genus Ruditapes; species Ruditapes philippinarum. Next base: position 189,713 of record NW_026857357.1, read on the forward strand.
CCCCGACATACACGCTTTATGTCATTTCATTATTGGGCCACTAAAGTTTAATGGCCAAGGTTGCTGACATCATAAAAAACTATGTCTTTTGTGTCATTTCAAGTTATTTAATTTCATTTCCATGGCAAATTTATACCTTTATGTCAGACTATTATATTTGTATAAAAGGCAAAGTTGGCCTACATAAAAGGTCACCATGGTGTGGTGGTCAGCGTTTGTGTCCATGTCATCATACTACCCAACTATTTCATAATTTATCCTTTGAGGAATTGGTAGGAATCATAGAACACTTGTTTTTAACCATTGTGTTGTGTCAACTTGTAGGCAGGATTGCCTAACCCTGGCAAGGCTTTTGGAGAAAAATAGTAATAGTAGTAGTTTATTTTGAGAAAATCTGTTAAATTTCTGTTGCCTCTATGTGCTATTTAATGTGATGAAGATATAATCAATATGGCATTTCAGAGGGAAGAAATTGGTTGCTATGGCAATGAAGAACAACATGACTGATGCAGAGATACAGATCAGTGGTTGTAATGTACTAAACAGTCTTGTTATGTGTGGTATGTACAAATATTATTGTGTTGTTTTTTTAGTTTACAAAGCATAGCTTGAACATACTAAATTATTTTCAGAATATAAACTGCTTACCATGATGAAGAAAGTAAATGAAACAAAAAAACACCATTGATTTTTGGTAAATGTCATATCAGTGCCCTTAATTTACAGAAATCAAACTTTAACCTCTGTTTCTGTCTATTTATAGCAGTGTCATTCAAAAAACGACAGAATGGTAATGTTTGACTAATAGATTATAAACACTGAACTCCAATCTTAATCCTGTAATTTCAAATGTCTGACAATATTTAAAATAAACATAATAAAAACCAGGTTTTCAAATCTTTATTCAGTACCAGTTAGTTATAAGTTTTATGTGCAACTTTTCCATATCTGCCCTGGTGTCTTTGTACTACTGATTTTAAGTTGTGTGTAACTTCATAATTTATCATCTGTTGAAAGTATATAATTTATGAATGTCTTTGGGATCATAATGGTAGGTACTGTACAAGACCCATAACTATAGCATGGAACTGGACTGAATTATATCCCTTTCTTAAAGGCCCATTATGCCTCATAAACAAATAAATTTTTACTTCTTTAGAAAAGGCAAACATGAATTTTATAATGTTTAAATGGTGATTTTAGAGAAATGTAAAATGCTTGTTACCTGAAAAGGGTTGCAATAAATGTGAAATAATTTGTCATAAAAGTAGAAAAATGTTAACAAAATAGTATTTTTACTTCCAAACAAAATACAAATTCACTATAATTGTACTTAATGCCAAAAAGCAACAGATATAAAAGATGGTTCCGTAAATAGGGCAATGAGTAGCAGTTCAGATACTAGAAGGGAAATGATTTCTTAGGCATAATGGGCCTTTAAGTAAGAATATACCTGGTTTTGTATGCAGTTTATCATACTATCTCATTTAAAGTCCTGAAGGTATTTTCTGGTAAAACTCTTTACTGTTTCTGAGATCATAATTGTAGGACACTGTCTGTCCAAAAACCTTTAACTCTGTTTGTTAATTAAGATTTGGGCTGAATTATTCCCCCTTTGTGAACTTAGAGAAAAGGTGGGCATTTTGACAAAATCTATAAATTCTGCATTGAAAGCTACAAATAAAACTATCACAGAAATTAACATATTAATCCTTAAATTTTCATAATACACACTGTAATATGAAATATGTAATATGTGTAAGTATTGAAATACATGTAAATGTAATAATTTCACTGTAACTAGAGAGAAAAAAAACAAGATCCTTACAATGCACAATTCTTAGCACTTTACAAATTCTCTCAACATAATTGTTTTGTGTCTTCTAGAAAGTAAGAATTAATTCAATTAAAAAAAATGACTAATCAGGAAATCAATTGATATAAAAATTACAATTTAGTGGTTAAAATATTTCTAATAAAGATGTCTGATTTCAAAGTAAGTTGATATTTTAACTTTCAACTAAATATAGGCAGATTTTCAACTAATTGGGGCAAATTGAGTTTTAAACATATGATGTTAATTGACCAAATAGTTGTTGATTTCCAATCAGTATATAGAGGGAGCAAATGCAAAATTAAACTGGCATTATGCTCATTTTTTTCTGTCAAGTTCAATGATTAACATATTTCAAATGACTGGCTATTATTAAGAATTTAGCGTTACTGATACTTTACAGAAATTTTTGTTGGTCACTTGGATTTTAATATATTTTTCTTACAGTAACATATGAAATTGAACACAATCATGGCAAAATGTCAAGTTGTTTCTATAATTTTCCCTGTTGACTGACCATTTACACTTTGATGGGCATAATGTCACTTTAATTTGTGACAATTTTTCTGTGCAACTGTTGCAACAAATTTGAGTGATTGGCGAATTTCAAATTTCCAATTACGTGAAAAACAAAATACAAATACGCGTTTGTAGTGAAGTTAAAATCATCCATTTATTGTATTAATATATTATTTTATCAAACAGCTGAGGTGAATGATGTACTTTTCACACCGGAGGTTATAGCAGTGTTACCATTGTCCATGGAGGTGAGTTCTTGCATGCAAGTCATATATCTGGCTAGGGGATAAATCCCCTTATTTTCAACATTATTCTTCAATCCACCACTGTGGGTATCAAATCCCCCACTGTTTACTGATTTTTTTCAAAGAGCCAATCAAAGAGAAATTAAATTAATTTTACTAATTGTCAATATACACTACAGTTTATCAAGAAATTTGCCCTTTAGTCTTCCTGAATTTTAATATCAAATTTTCCCTGAAAATTGAAATAAGTCAGTTTGCAGTTTAATGCATTTCAGTGTCAAAATACAGGTACAAAAGTTGAGATACCAACATCATAGAGTGTGTATACTTGTCGCAATTTTGACAAAATTTATAAGTTTAATTCTACCCTAAATCTTGACCCATTCTGTTAAAATTGCAGTGAAATTTTTCTCAATGAATTACTTTTTCTGTCAAATGTTATAAGGATCTTACTCCAGCTGCTGGTACAGACTTGAATATCTAGCTCGAGGGTAACTGTTTACGGCAGTAATGAGGCTGTGCTGAGTTTCCGCTTTACAGTTACCTGTTACCTGAGAGCTAGATATTCATGTCTGTGACAACGATTGGTGTTTGATTCTTTTTCTTGCATATTATATAATAATCATAATCCAGAAAAAAAACCCACAAAAACAAATATTTTTGTTCAGCACTTTTTTCTTATAGAAGGGTATGAATTTATAACTTCATTCAATATGAAAAAATGACATAATTTTAAGAGTGCAATTCATTCATAAAAGGTGCATGGTTAAAGCATGCACCTTGTCGTACATGGGGGAAGGGTGTAAGACAGGGTTTTCTGGCATGTTGTTAACAAAAGATAATCCTACTATATCTGATATGCAAGAAAATATTTGTATATTATTTAATGTACATGTATGTGTATGTATGTGTAGGAATGTATAATATCATGTAGGATAATTCTAATTATAGAATCACAAAGATAATTTAGATGTACAGTATGCTGCAAGCTCTCTACTTATGGCCCTGGCTGCTAACAGTAAGTACTTTTATATATACTGTATAAAAACCTTGTTTGTTATTAAGGCTTTTATTAACCTTTTACCCGATTTAAGTGGGTTTTTTGGTCAACTTTTTTTCATTCCCCTGTCAGAAGCAATAATTGACCTTTCTTGATCAATTATGGCATGGAAGTGTAAATGATCGACTCGCATAATCTCAAATGGAAGCGACTTTTGTCGACTTCACTTTTACCTGTCTAAAAATTGCTATTTTCATACAAAACTAGCCTGTTAATGTTTATTATCATAACATCATTCCATGGAGACAATTGCAAAATAACCAGTAGGCAACAGGCCTTTTTAAATTTACGAAAATGAGCAAATATAATATTGATATTCTCAAATCAGGGGCATGTTTTATGTTTTGGGATAGAGTTTATGGCCGCTAAGATTTATTATCATTATTGACGTATGTTTACAGCTTTAGCAGGTGAGGTGATTGGACATCTAGGTGGTGTTCAGGACATACTGGTGGCTCTTAGAACACATCCGAACAATGCTAAACTGTGTAGTACCTGTCTTAGTGCATTATGGGGTCTGACAGTACATGGTAATTGTTTCCTTTTCTTGACATTTAATACCATATAATCTGATACTGGGGTCCTAAGAGATATTTCACTTTTTCGTTATCTTATTATCTCTCAAGAGAAGATTCAATTAAACCGATGTCTGCAATTTTCATATTACATTGATGTTTCTGTAGCATGAGAGGGATCACCACTTTTCTAGATTTTTCAAAACTTTCAGAATTTTTAGAAATTAAAAATGCTTCCTTTGTTAATTTTTTTCCAACTTATTATTTGTTATTATGATGTAATAAAAAAAATGACATAGAACTACAACTTAAAGTTTTGACTTTTATAATTTAATGAAGTGTTATTTTTTTATTTGGGGAAGTTGATCTAACAATTATGGTGGCCATGCAGTAGGTTCATCCATCCATCTGTTCACATTGGCTAAATGGTTAATGTCTGTTAGTTCTAAAAGCTTGCCTATCACAACTGTGGGTTCAAATCTAAATGAGAACATTACATATTTTTACCATTGAAGCTTGCAATGGTCCGAGAGTGGTTGTCCTGAGGGGTCAGTGTGAAGCTAGTCCTACATATTTCATGAAAACTGGAAATTGGCCACAACGAGTTGAAAATGAACAAATAATCAGAGTCATCACTTTATCAGTTATCTATTATGCTATATATAGAATTACCTTAAACAAACTGATACAAATGTTGTTGCAATTGTATAATAATAGTGTTATTAATATACATGTCTTACTGTAAATCATTCAATATAGGAGTTTTCCATTTTGTAATATAGGTAATAATGTTAAGATAGCTACAGAGGAGAAAGGTGTAAAGGAAGTGTGCAATGTTCTCAAGATTCATATGAACTCATCCGAGGTCGCCGAGGCAGCCTCAGCATCAATTCTAGCTCTTTCTTTAGATGGTATGTTAATTTTTAGCTCACCTGAGCTTGCTCAGGGTGAGCTTTTAGGATCGATGAATGTCCGTCGTCCGTCGTCCGTCGTCCGTCCGGCCGTCCACAATTGCTTGTGAACACTCTAGCGGTCGCATTTTTGCCTCAATCATCATCAAACTTGGTCAGGATGCTTATCTAGTTGAAAGCTCGGATGAGTTCGAACATGGGTCATCTCAGATGAAAAACTAGGTCACAAGAGCTAAAAATAGAAAAACCTTGTGAACACTCTAGAGGTCACATTTTTGACCCAATCTTCATCAAACTTGGTCAGGATGTTTGTCTAGGTGATAGCTCGGATGAGTTCGAACATGGGTCATCTCGGATGAAAAAGTAGGTCACAGGAGCTATAAATAGAAAACCTTGTGAACACTCTAGTGGTCACATTTTTGAACCAATCATCATCAAACTTGGTCAGAATGCTTGTCTAGTCAATTGCTTGGATGAGTTCGAACATGGGTCATCTCTGATGAAAAACTAGGTCACAGGAGCTAAAAATAGAAAAACCTTGTGACCACTCTAGTGGTCACATTTTTGACCCAATCATCATCAAACTTTGTCAGGATGCTTGTTTAGATAATAGCTCGGATGAGTTCGAATATGGGTCATCTCAGATGAAAAACTAGGTCACCGGAGCTATAAATAGAAAAACCTTGTTAACACTCTAGCGGTCACATTTTTGCATCAATCATCATCAAACTTGGTCAGGATGCTTATCTAGTTGATAGCTTGGATGAGTTCGAAACATGGGTCATCTCGGATGAAAAAGTAGGTCACCGGAGCTAAAAATAGAAAAACCTTGTTAACACTTTAGCGGTCACATTTTTGCATCAATCATCATCAAACTTGATCAAGATGCTTGTCTAGGTAATAACTCGGATGAGTTCGAACATGGGTCATCTCGGATGAAAAACTAGGTCACAGGAGCTAAAAATAGAAAAACCTTGTTAACACTCTAGTGGTCACAATTTTGACTCAATTGTCATCAAACTTGGTCAGGAAACTTGTCTAGGTCATTGCTGGGAATAAATCGAACATGGGACATCTCGGATGAAAAACTAGGTCACAGGAGCTAAAAATAGAAAAATCTTGTTAACACTCTAGTGGCTACTGTTGTGAGCCAAATATTCTGTTAATTGGTCTGAAAGTTTGTTTTGATGATTTCTAAGTCAAGATCGAACATGGGTCATCTTGGATGAAAAACTAGGTCACACCGCCCAAATATGGAAAAACCTTGTTAACATTCTAGTGGTCACATTTTCGACTCCATTATCATCAAACTTGGTCAGAATCTTGTCTAGGTAATTGCTTGGATGAGTTCGAAATCGCATGTGAAACTAGGTCACCGGAGCTAAAAATAGAAAAATCTTGTTAACACTCTAGTTGCTACTGTTTTGATCCAAGTATCCTGGAAATTGGTCTGAAAGTTTGTTTTGATGATTTCTAGGTCAAGTTTGAATATGTGTCACCTGGGTAAAAAACTAGGTCGCACTGCTCAAATATGGATAATCCTTGTTAACACTGTAGTGGTCACATTTTTGACTCACCTGTCATGAGACTTGGTCAGAATGCTTGTCTAGGTAATTGTTTGGATGAGTTTGATAATTCAGGTGAGCGATCTAGGGCCATCATGGCCCTCTTGTTTAAGTATTTTGTATGATGAAATGATAATGATAATACCTTGTCTTGTTTGCATTATTTAAGCGCGAGGTTTCGAGCAATAGTACACACCCAAAATAGGGGCAGCAATTGTACACACTCAGTTGTCATCATTGGTGTCTGGTAGTCATCATTGGCATCCAGTCACCATTGGCGTCTGGTCGTCATGATTGGCGTCTGGTCGTCATGATTGGCGTCTGGTCGTCATGATTGGCGTCTGGTCGTCATGATTGGCGTCTGGTCGTCATGATTGGCGTCTGGTCGTCATCATTGGCACACAGTTGAAGTTTTTGTGTGAACAAAATATTATGTGATATTGACATAAGCAGCATGTCATATTGACCAAGGAAAGAATTTTTAGCTCGACTATTTTAAAGAGTATGGGGAGATATTGTACTCACCCAGGGGTTGGCATCAATCTTTTTTAGCTCACCTGTCACAAAGTGACAGGGTGTGCTTTTGTGATCGCTTTACGTCTGGCGTCCATCCGGCATCCGTCCGTTCGTCGTCCGTTATCTTTTACTTTAAATGACATCTCCTCATAAACCACTAAGCCAATTTCATCCAAACTTCACAGGAATGTTCCTTTGGTGGTCACCTTTGAAAATTGTTCAAAGAATTTAATTCCATGCAGAACTCTTGTTGCCATGGCAACCAAAAGAAAAAACTTTAAATATCTTCTTCTAAAATACCTAATGAGCTAGAGCTTAGATATTAAGCATGAAACATCTTCTAGTGAGTGTCTAGCAATTTTGTTCAAATAAAAACCCTGGGGTCAAAATTGGCCCCGCCCCAGTGGGTCATTGATTTTCCCTATATGCATATAGTAAAAACTTTAAAAAATCTTCTTTTAAAGAACCCAAAATGCTAGAGCTAAAATATTTAGCATGAAACATCTTCTAATGAGTGTCTACCAAGTTTGTTCAAATAAAAGGCCTTGGGTCAAAATTGGCCCCGCCCCAGGGGGTCATTGATTTTCCCTATATATGCATATAGTAAAAACTTAAAAATCTTCTTTTAAAGAACCCAAAGAGTTAGAGCTAAGATATTTGGTATGAAACATGTGCTTATGGATGTCTACAAAGTTTGTTCAAATAAAAGCCCTGGGGTTAAAAACTGGCCCCACCCCGGGGGTCATTCATTTTCCTTATATGTGTATAGCAAAAACTTTAAAAAATCTTCTTTGAAAAAACTCAAAGAGCTAGAGTTTAAATATTAAGCATGAAGCATCTTCTAGTGAGCTTCTACAAAGTTTGTTCAAATAAAAGCCCTTGGGTCAAAATTGGCCCCGCCCCGGGGGACATTGATTTTCCTTATATGTGTATAGCAAAAACTTAAAAATCTTCTTTGAAAAACTCGAATAGCTAGAGTTTAGATATTAAGCATGAAACATTTTCTAGTAAGTGTCTACAAAGATTGTTCAAATAAAAGCCCTGGGGTCAAAACTGGCTCCAGGGGTGTCATTGTTTTTAACTATATGTGTAAAGAAAAAACTTAAAAAATCTTCTTTTAAAAAACCCAACGAGCGAGACCTTAGATGTGTAGCATGAAACATCTTCTAATGGGTGTCTACTAAGTTTGTTCAAATAAAAGCCGGGGGGTTTAAACTGGCCCCGCTCTGGGGGCCTATATACAGGTGAGCGACTTCAGGGCCATCATGGCCCTCTTGTTTAATTTTTGCTTGCAAATCTTCAAAACTACTGAAGGGACCCGATTGAAAGTTCACATTCTTATTTGAGATTATTACAGGTCACTGTCTGAGGCCCATAACTCAAACATGGATTGTGACAGAATTTTGGCCCTTTTTGAAGTTAGAAAATCCTATATTATTTATCTGGTGTCATAGTGATGATGTTAAGTAGTGGTTGTGTTGATGATGATTACAATGATGATGATGACTATAATGATGATGATGATTATAATGATGATGATAAGTAGTGCTGGTGATGATGATGATGATCATCATCATCATTACAACAACAACAATGATGATGATTTTAATGATGATATTTGAAAATGATAACAATCTAATGTAGATAACATTTTTACCAAAACTTTTCAATGTTTAATAATTGTTTCTTTCTTGTTTCAGAGGAGAATCTAGAAATAATTTGTGATTTAGACGGGGTGGGTCTGCTGATAGAGACAATCAAAACACACGGGAAGAATTCCAAGGTCGTTAAAAATGCTTGCCTTGCACTGGCTAGTTTGGTAGAAATAGATGGTATGATTTTGTTGTTACATTTCTTTTTTTTTGTATCATTTATTGTTTTATACTTACTGTTGGGTAGGGGATAGCGTTTCTGCTTTTCAAACCAAGGGATAGTGTTTCCTCATAACGCATGTGCACAAGTAGGTTCAAGGAACAGAGACTTCAAAGTAAGTAAGCTATAAGCTTTCATCATAATTTAGCTGAAATGGATAAGCTAAGACAGTACCGGTTAGAAATCAAAAATATTTTTTTCAACTTGTCATAAGTATCAACCTTTGGCCTTAATGCTGGACACCTATATATATCGCTTCTATAATGTAAGTCACAAGCTCATTGAAATCTTTCTCCAGTCTACGTGCTATCGACTTCACATAATGCCTGACATGGTGAAAATTTATTAATTTCTATGGCATAATGTGCCTTAAACAGGTGCATTTCATCTAATTTCATGAAAAATAATCTTTTTGTTCATCTATTGTAAAGGTCTCAATAAAAGCAATCGACCCATATTTGGTGACTTTCTGGGTTCATGTGTTTGACTACTGGTACATTTCCCATATGAATTTTCATATGTGTGACCTTTGCAGTTACAATGAGGGAAACTTGTGGTGTTGCAGTGATGTATGCCATTACATCACCTTAGTGCAGTAACTGGTTAACTCCCATTAAATTATATAAGGAGTTAACCCATTACTGCACCAAGTTGACAATTTAAATGTTTTTATTAACTACATGTAATTTATTATATATAACTACAGAGGAGTCAGCCTATAGAGTGTTAACCAATGAGGGGCCAGGGAACACCCACATTGCTGGTATACCTATAATTATGAAGACTTATGAACTACACAAGGACAATGCGGAGGTCGTGGAAAGTGTTGTAACATTATTAATGGAATTAGCAGAGTATGGTATGTCCATTTTACTGTAATTATATAGATTTAGAAATAATTTTCTGTATACAAGGAATGGTTATGGCTTGCCTATATGCCATCAATACTAAAGAGGTTTTTTGTCTGCCTACTGAGTTATTTTTTTAAATATTTCTGAATTTTGAAGCTTAGGAGATTGTAGTCAAGAGGCTTACCATGGGGCTTTGTCTGAATACCAGAATGAGGCTATTGTCTAAATACCATGATTGGGCTTCTGTCTGAATACCACAATTGGGTTTTTGTCTGAATACCAGAATGGGGCTTTTGTCTGAATACCACAATGGGGCTTTTGTCTGAATACCACAATGGGGCTATTGTCTGAATACCACAATGGGGCTACTGTCTGAATACCCTGTTGATGCTTTTTTTTTGGAAAATTACCAGAAAACCACAAATGGGCTTTTGTCTGAATACTGCAATAGGTTTTTTGTCTGAATATCACAATGGGGCTATTGTCTTAATACCACAGTGAGGCTTTTGTCTGAATACCATGGCAAGGCTCTTTTCTGAAAACCACGAGTGGGGCTTTTGTCAACCCATTGTGGAGCTGTTTGTCGTTTTATATAAAGAATGGGATTTTGGTCAATGGGCTCTTGTCTGAATACCATTTAGAGTTTTTATAGACTGCACGTCTTGTATACTTTTCTTTCATATTTCTTATTCTTTCTCCTTTTCCAATTCTTATTACAGTGTATTTCTCTCTAATTCACTATTCTATTAGTGGTTTCATTGTTCATTCTGTGTTTCTTTTGTTCAATCTTTCTGACTTTCTTTATACCTTTCATTCTTTAATTCTTTTATTATTTTGCTATTTCTTTCTATCTTTTTGTTTTTGTTTTGCTGTTCCTTTTTTTTCTTATTACTTTTCTATTCTTACATTTTTCTTTCTATCATTTCCTTAATTATGTCATCTTAATCTGTTGCCTGTACATATAACTCTATCTTTTCGTTCCCAGTTGATATCTGCACAGATTTAAAAAGTTATAACGTGTTTGAACAAATCAAAGAGGTTACGAAAAAGTTTAGATTAAATAAGGTGAGATTTGAGCAATGTTGGTTTTTTTCTTTGTATTTTGGAAAAGGTACAATATGATGATAGCTTAAACAATGAGTATATAGTGCATGGTTGCTCCGGATGACTAGCGGTCTAGCAAAGTTACGTAAATGTAACTGATATCCAATCTTTAGCCCCTATCTTCTTTTAAATGGATTTAAATTCTGATGAGAACACTGACAGAAGCATCTGTGCTAGTGGGGCATCCGTGGCCGAGTGGTTAAGGTCATTGACTTCGAACCACTTGCCCCTCACCGCTGTGGGTTCGAATCTGGACAGGGACTTGGATTCTTTAATGTGCGGAAGCTATCCAGCTAGCTTACGGAACGTCGGTGGTTCTACTCAGGTGCCCGTTCGTGCCTGAAATAATGCACGGAGGGGCACCTGAGGTCTTCCTCACACAGTAAAGCTGGAATGTTACGATATGACCTATACTGTGTCGATGTGACCTTAAACCCAATCAAACAAACAAACAAATCAGTGCTAGCTGTAAAATATTTGATGTTTTTCTTCTTTTTTTTCCCATGGGTTTTCCGTCACACCAACACAGTATAGGTCATGGGGCATTTCCAGGAAGATCTCGGGTGCCCCTCTGTGCATTATTTCAGAACTGAGCAGGCACCTGGGTGGAACCACCAACAGTTCATCACTTAGATTGAAAGCTTCCTCAAATAAGAGGGACCTGGTTGTTTATTAGGGCGGCAAGGGGGGTAGAGTACGGACAGGGGAGCTGTCTTCTTGATTTAACCACTTAGCAGTATATTCTCTATGTTTAAGTTATTTTGTAGTATATTCTCTATGTTTGAGTTATTTTGTATACATAAAAAGCAGTTGGTAGAGGTTTTATGTAAAGTGTTGAATGTTTTACTGTATGGTAATGGTAAGTGTGTTTGACAGGTGAAAAGAAAATATGTACTGCAAAGTTAACCACCAACACTCAAGTAGATTATCAGCTCTATAGCAACAGAAGTGGAAATACAAATACATGTAACACAAGAAAAAATTATGACAATAACAACAAAATCTTCGTCATTTATTATACCCCCACAAACGAAGTTTAGGGGGGGTATATAGGAGTCAGCTTGTCGGTCCGTCGGTCGGTCCACATCATGGTTTCCAGACGATAACTAGAGTTTGGAATGAGGTATTGTAATCAAACTTGGTATATAGCAACCTTATGTGGAAACTCCGGTTGGTATTGCATTTGGACCCCCTGGGGTCAAGGTTACCGTTACTAAAAATAGAAAAATGGTTGCCGGACAATAACTAGAGTTAGGAATGAGATATTGTTATCAAACTTGGCCTATAGCAAGCTTATATAAAGACCTGGGTTGGAATTGCATTTGGGCCCCCTGGGGTCAAGGTCAAGGTCACCGTTACTAAAAATAGAAAAATGGTTTCTAAAAATAGAAAAATGGTTTGCGGACAATAACTAGAGTTAGGAATGAGATATTGTTATCAAACTTGGCCTATAGCAAGCTTATATAAAGACCTGGGTTGGTATTGCATTTGGGCCCCCTGGGGTCAAGGTCAAGGTCACCGTTACTAAAAATAGAAAAATGGTTTCCGGACAATAACTTGACTTAGGAATGAGATACTGTAATCAAACTTGGTGAATAGCAAGCTTATATGAAGACCTGGGTTGGTATTGCATTTGGACCCCCTGGGGTCAAGGTCATCGTTACTTAAAATAGAAAAATGGTTTCCGGACAATAACTAAGAGTTAGGAATGAGATATTGTTATCAAACTTGGCCTATAGCAAGCTTATATAAAGACCTGGGTTGGTATTGCATTTGGGCCCCCTGTGGTTAAGGTTAAGGTCACCGTTACTAAAAATAGAAATATGGTTTCCGGACAATAACTAGAGTTAGGAATAAGATATTGTTATGAAACTTGGCGTATAACAAGCTTATATGAAGACCTTGGTTGGTATTGCTTTTTTGCTCCCTGGGGTTAAGGTCAAGGTCACCGTTACGCAAAAATAGAAAAATAGTTTTTGGACAATAACTAGAGTTAGGAATGAGATATTGTAATCTAATTTGGTGTATAGGAAGTTTAAATGAAGACCTGGGTTGGTATTGCATTTCGACCCCCTAGGGTCAAGGTCACCGTTAAAGTGTTACTAAAAATAGAAAAAATTGTTTCCGGACAATAACTAGAGTTAGGAATGAGATATTGTAATCAAACTTGGTGTATAGCAAGCTTATTTCGAGACCGCAGTTGCGATTACAATTAATTGAAATATTTCTTTGTACACAGTTGATAGTTTGCGTTCAAATTTTTTCTTCAGACTACTTTTTTTCCAAAAAGTCAAAAATGCTGGTGGGGGTATTAATCACCTTCAGTGATAGGTCTAGTTTTATTTAAAGTATAGCATCTGTTCAGTTGCTTATAATGTAGTGTTTTATTCAGAATTCAGGAAATTCATGAATTCAAGCAACATAGGGAACCAGTCTTGAATAGTATATCTGCTATTGGTTAATTTCAAATTTTGTATTTGAAATTAACCAATCAGATGTCAAGAAATTGTGACTAGTTCTATGCATTCCCTTTAATCTTAAAACAAGGACACTTTTTGATACATTTGAATTAGTAATTGTTATTTCTTTAAGGATTTGATAATCTACTTGAATTCTTGAGTAAGAATAGAATAGAATTGTAATGTTCCTTTCATTATTTTAGCAAGCGTTACAGAATAAAGAACATGGACTTTTCATTGTGATCACTAACTTGGGTTATAGAGCTTAAGATCCAATCAGCAATAGCATTCTTAAGTCAGTCTGCAACTCTGCATTATTTTAGTATTTAGAAATCTTGAAATACCTTGTATGTAACAGTTGACTATTCCAAAATGGAAGCAGGACAAACTATTATACAAACTTAGCAGGGAAAGGCAGCTTCATAAATTGTCTTCTGCTCAATTCAGTATTTTGATCTTGATTTACCTGTTATTGATAATGGGAAATTCTAAAATGGAAGCAGGGCAAGTCCACTTTACAAAATTAATAGTAAAGAAAGTAATGGCAAAAAAAAAGAGTCCATGTTCTTTATGTAGTTATTGTTATGTGTTTGAAAATGTTTAATCCTATGTTAATTAATATTTCTGTTACAACTATTAGATGATGTGAGGTCGGAAATGAACCATCTAAAAATTGGACCGGAATTACTCTCGGAAATATTTAAACGTTTCAAAGAGAATGTGGTAAGGCTGTAAATGGTGTGGCGTGAAAAATATCTTAATTTGTTTATATAGTTTTATATAACCCATTCCCATATAACCTGCTCTATTTAGCCTAATTTTCATTTTATTATTAGCTATACTCATATACCTCATATTTTATTAAAATGCATTATAAAGACTTGACCAGTTATATGGCTCAGAACTTTGCTTATATGACCCAATCTGCGCTATAGGAGACAAGGCCATATAAACTGTCTGAAGTCTTCTATAATATTAGTTTTAAGGATTTTTGACAAGCAGCCAATGAACTTGCTTCAAATTTGAAAATTTTGTCCATTTTAAATGACAGTAAAAGGTTATGAAAAAACGTTAAATGTTTTTCATGAATATCATCAACATCACCACTTACATGTGCATGAAAGATAGGTTATTTTACAGACTTCAAAGAGAAATCTTGTCAGTCTTAGCACCATTAAATTCAACTTAACATGATCATTATAAGATCCTTTAAATGCTATAACTTGAAACAAAGGTCACCTTTAACTTTGGTCAAGGTCAAAGTACATGTAATTTGATATCAAGGTGACAGTCCTTTAGTCAAGGTCACATTGATTTCATATAAAGGTCAAAGTTATTTGGCAAAGGTCACAGTATTTTGATACAAAGGTCAAAATTATTTGGTCAAGGTCACAGTGTTTTGATATAAAGGTCAAAGTTATTTGGTCAAGGTCAATGTTTTGATACAAAGGTCAAAATTATTTGGTCAAGGTCACAGTGATTTGATATAAAGGTTAAAATTATTTGGTCAAGGTCACAGTGATTTCATATAAAGGTCAAAGTTATTTGGTCAAGGTCACAGTGATTTGATATAAAGGTCAAAGTTATTTGGTCAAGGTCACAGTGATCTTTCTAATTAAGTTTAATTAAAGTCACATTTTTGTTTTGATGTCATGATGATGTTTGGAATTTAAGTCATGTTATTTGCGTTAATGTATTGGAAGTACAGAAATGACAGTTTTTCATGTCTTTATGTAACTGAAATTCATTCACTGTTTTCTTCATTTTTCTTCATTATCTGCACAACTAATCATTTTTTCTGGTTAAAATATGTACTTATTGTAATATGACAATGCTTATTTCTTAGACAGATTTTATTTGCTAGTCTTCAAAACCATCTTCGCTTTCAAACCATTTTGCATTCTACCTTCCTATATCTTTCGAAAATTTTGATTATTACACTATAATGTGTTTCAAACAATATGATATGACTTATATCTCTACCTATAATATATATTTTAGTATCTCAAAATTAAAGATCTCAAAAAAACTTGTATTAAATGAACTTAGCCAAAATATTCATAAACATAATCACTAGTATATAATCTTATTTTAGCATTTTAGAAAATTCTTTATCATATCATATACATGTAGGGATAAAGTGTAAGATGCATGATCATAGGAAATATATGTGTTTTATGATTTTATAAAACCACGGTTTTATATTACAGTAATGTAAATCCGTGGTAAAACTTAACTATAGAATAATGAAAATTAAAGAAGAAAATATTTTAAAACTTTTTTTCTGGATTGACTGATATTTAAGAAAAAAAAGTTTTTTATTTCCTTTTTAATGTTGCATAAATTAAAGCTGCTATTTGACATATTAGTAAATCAGAGCTTAGCATAGTAGAATTATGTTTTTGGATCTCCAAGCGCTAATTCTATCGGTTTAAAGCATGCCCTCGAAAATACGAGAAACAGGGATAAATGTACCATAATAATAAGTGTTAATGTTATTTCCTATGTAATTTGTAGGATATCATGGGACCCTGTGAGAAAGCTTTGGAGAGGTTACAGGATGTGAAACAGATCCCGGTACCCAAAACACCAAGCCCGGAACCAGTTCTACAGGAAGTGGCCGGACAGGCATAATTTACCTAACATTTTAACTTATGACTTTTGATTTTAAAGAAAAATTGTTTTTGAGTTTTTAAATAAGTAAGTTAAGAATAACTGGACTGAATTATGAAGGCTATTTTTATATTGCAAATTCTTTGTATAAAAGGAGATTATTTTTTAAATATAAAAACCAGGTGTTGTAACAGATGTATTTTTCTGGTATTTTATATGGATATTTGAATATGAAATTCTTGTTTTGCTTCACTAGGTAAATTCAATAGTTTCTTATAAAATTATTTACATTATACTCGCATCAAGTGGTCTACAAATAATAATGTAGACCTATTGTGGGAGAGTTTTAAGTACTATTCACGCATTGTTGATTTGGGTGATTGAAAATTCAAGATTGAAACTGAAGTTTAATATGACATTAAAAAACAAAATACAGAATCTTTCTGAAAGACCACCTTAAATTACAGACCATATAGAGAAAACCAGTATTAAATGGTGTCCTTTGTTCAATCTTTCTTAAGAGACCACCTTTCAATAAATAAGCCATTTTTTCCACATTTCATTTACATACATATACAGGTCCTTCTAGACAAGTTAAACTAAATATTTTGCTTTATTTGAGAACTATGTAAATCATTATTGATGAGAAAGTAGATAATAAACAGTCTATTTATAGTTGTATTAGGCATAAAATGTCTTAAAATGTAGCATGTATATAAGATACATTAAGCCCAAATATTTCTTTTACTTTAGATGATTCAATGTTCATGAATACAAATTATACATCCATAGCATTTGGTATATGTAATCTGTATCATGTAGATGCATATTTTTGAAATTTGAATCAATCATGGTCTTTCAGGTGCATAGTAATATCTGTTATTTCTTTCATAAATATAGTGTAAGGCATTGATCGGGAAAGAATATCAAGATTTCCTGGCTGGTATTCTTGTTGTAATGATTACAAAACCAAAAACAAATTACTGATTTATAGTTTTTTATGTTGCCGTTTGATTTAAAGTGAGAAAATAATACTTGCAAGTTTTATTTGTTTTTGTTTTTCGGGGGTTTTTTTTGGTTGTTTTTTTCTTAAACAATCCTACTTTTAATTATTGTCTTATAAGCGTGCCAAATATTGTATCATAAAATGGAGTTGTAGGCAGTCAGCTCCTTTTTCAAATTGGAAAAAATTTGTTTGTCCACAAGTAATAAACTTGTATTGAGCATTATTGTTGCACTATAAGTAACTACAAAATAATGGTAAACATGGAAATTTGATTTAAATAAGGTTTGAATGTTCATTTAACCAACATCCTTTGTAGGTAAGGTATTGTAAATTTTAGTTAGGGGTTTTCATTTTGTGATTATTTTTTTTATCATTTTATGAAAGATATACATTTACACATGTATTATATTGCCTGTGATATATTTTATACATTAATGTTTTATTTGTTAGATTTATTTGTTGCAGTATATATATTATAGAATGCAACAGATTTGTTTTTATTTTGTACAGAAAATTTTCTTTTGTTACAGTAGCATTTAATTGTAAACATGTACATATATGTTATATCGTGTTCGATTAATATTAATTCACTGTGTTTTTGCACAATAAAACATAAAAAAAAGTTTTTGTTTGTTAATTAATATTGATAATGTGATAATTTAGGAGATCAATGCTCCTTGTTCACTAAGAACAATGGGTCAGGATCAGATTAGCCTGATTTTATTTTCTTTTGCTTTATGAAGCTAAAATGTATCATATAAGGCTTAAATTAATGGTAACATAAAATGATTTGCAAAGAAACAACATGATTTTGGATAAAGGAAAAAATAACAATACAAACACAAAATAATCTGATCAAAATAAGAATCAATTTTAAATAGGATCAGATCAACAATTGGCTCAACTGTGAAATGCTTATGTCAAATAAAGTAATAATAAACATATTCTATAATTTTATAAACATGCTATTTTCATAATTAACATTAAATATTAAATCTATGAGGTATAACAATAGAAAATAATTATATGAGTCTTCCATTTTGATCTGAATTATTCTGATTCATAGTGAACATAGGATCAGTACACTGTTGATTACAGTTGAATTTAAGATTCAAAGCATACAGAACCAATATTTTGAAATATTTACTGTGTTGGTGGATTTAAGTTGAACTCTATATACAAGGCATAGAGAACCAGTATTCTGGAAATAATTGCAATTTGACCTGAAATAATTAGTCATTATAATGTCCATTTTTTTGTTGTGTTTTAAGTCACACCAACCCAGTATAGGTCATAATTATGGCAACTTTCCAGCTTTACTGGTAGAGCAAATCCTCTGGTGCCCTTCCAAGCATTATTTTAGGCACAAACAGCTAGCTACCTTAGTAGAACCTACGACATTCGGTAAACTAACTGGATAGCTTCTTCACATGAAAGAATCCAAAGTCCTCGTCGGAGATTCGAACCCACAGCAGAGAGGGGCAAGTGGTTTGAAGTCAACAATGTTAACCATTCCACAATGGACGCTCCATCATATCCACTACAGACTATTACCTTAAAGCAGTGGTGATTTCTGAAGTATTGTCCAATAACTGACATTCACAATAGCATCAATACAAGTTATTTACTTTACACTAAACTGACTTCAAATAACAAACTGAGTGCATTTATTTTTCAATTTTAATCACAATATTATACAAAATAGGTATATTCGATTTTGAGTGCATTATTGCATTCAACTTCAATTTTAATATGCTAATTACATGTATATGTTTGTGTGCCTGTTGGACTAACATAAACCCTGTCAAGGTCATATGACAACTCGACAGTTTTACTGATAGAGGAAGACCTCAGGTAGTACAACCACTGATATTCTGTAAGCTAACTGGCTAGCTTCTTCACATGGAATAATTCCAAGGAGGAAATTGGGAGGAAATAACTTTACACATTTTGATTTGCACAAACAAACTATATCAGTAAAAGAAACTACAAAAAGTCCTACACAAAGTATATTTATTTAGCAATCATGATCTTCAATGTGAAACAATGTATTTATAGTATTTGCCCCTAAAAATGCTTAATGAACTAATTCAACTAACTACAAAACTAGTTGTTTCAAAAATACACTTTTTCAAAATATGGTAAGTTTTCACAATGGTTAATGTAATGCAGAAAAAGAAAAAAAATATTTTCATCTGGATTTTTTTTTTATCCTTCAACCCTGTAAGACACATACCACAAATTAAAAAAAACAATTACTAGATTACGTAATAGTTAACATTATTAAAACAATTAACATAGATTCTGTTTAAAAATACAAAGATGACGTGTCCCATACTATTTTCAAATAAACTGCTTAAATGTACTGAAAAGCATCTAAATACATGTCGCGAAATCCATTTCACTTAAATTTTGTCACAAATATCTTTTCCCAACATATCTTTCCCAACTTGTGTAACGCGCAAATTAACTTTAAAGCAGCATGCCTCCAGATTTAAGCGTTTCTGAAATGAAACTTTAGAATTCTTCTAATAATGAAGAATGTTAGACAGGTGCACAAAGGATTTAAGCTACATGTACCATAAAAACACAGAAATCAAATAAAATTTGGGGGAACAATCCTTATTCTGTATGTGATACATTAAAATTATATTTAAAATTTATTCCCATGTCGATACATAATACATATACTGGTTGGGGACCACCAAAACCGGACAACAACCAAACCCGGACGGGCCCAAAAATGCTTAATTTAGTATTTTCTTTGTTCAGTGGTTGTCAGTCACTTTTTTATCAACAATAAGTGCATGTTTATTTTAAAATTAAGTAAATAAATTTATTTCAACCTCTGTAAATGGTAATATTTTAATGTCTATTTCAAGAATGTCGACGTTGAAATTTGGGGGTCAAGAAAGCAATGCCTGACCTCATATATCAGCTATAATCATTTGCAGAGCAGTGTTAGCGATTTTCCCTAACTTTACTGAGTACCTGGGACTCGGTGCTAATAGATCTGTTACGTCCCAATTCAAATGGAACGAGTCCTCAATTACAAAAATGTCAATGTTTGCATAACTTCATAATACAATCAAATTTGTGACTGTTGATGTTCGCGGATACCATTGATAGGTTGGCCCAAAACGAGGCCGAGCACTTGCTCCTAGTCTACGTTTGGGATATAAATCTGCATTGCTAATGAGAAAGGAACAAATGAAAATGAGGTGAAAGTCAAGTTCTTATAATACAATTTATTTAAAGTGAATAGAAAATCATTTTCAAGCAGAGCAAGGAATTGACCAATTATCGGGGAAAAAGTGTTTCGTCCCAGGGACTCAACAGCCCTTTTTTTCTTTCCTCCCTGGCAATTTTAGCGAGTAAATTGATATGTTTACTCAGTAAACGCGAACACTGGCAGAGTAAATAATAGAATATCCAAAACTTCAGCATTTGTTGCTGACATATTGTATATCATGTTAAAAATCAAAACACCCAAGCTTTTATCTGAATTAAATCACGTCATGTACATATCTGTCGGACACATGGTACTGTAGTGTAGACAATTTAGGTTATTTTGATACTCTCCTTGTCGAGCCTCAGATATAAGTGTCAATAAAATCAGAAATAAACAAACTAGTTTGCTAGTTAGGAGAAGAACCTAGCTGAACTGTGTCAAATTTTTTAGTCTCTAGGTTAAAAATTATGAAATCTGTACGGAAAAATGTTCCAAAAGTGTCCGGTTGATGGTCTCCGACCAGTACCTTTGTATATTTTTGATAAGACCATTTCTTAACCTTAAGCCTGCTCATGGCACCAGTGACGACCAAGATCAGATGACACGGACAGATGCCATAATTGTGCCATTTGAGCATTGTGTGCACTTTTCGCTATTCAGTCAGTACATATTTTTTGGAATTTTTTCCTAAAAACGATGACAGGTTTTGTTAAGATTGAAAGACCATTTACCAGTATGAAATGTAGCGAGGAAAGATTACAATAATTTGTTTACCCATATGAAAGCATGTAGCTTTAATGCAAGCCATACATGTACATTTGCGTATTGTTACAGTTTTGCAGATTTTCTTGCGTAATGTGAATTGTGATACCATTTCCATATCTTTGCAAATATCTCAAATCTCCACAAATATTGCCAAACTGTTCTATATCAAATCGAAGAATTATTGTAATTTTCTCAGACTGGATTGCTGAATATACACAAATACCGAGTCAACATGTCAATACACATGACTGTGTGTACACAAATTTACACTGACAACTCACAGACTATTAACAAACTGTTCTATGTCATCGTGTGCAGTTGTCGCAACTGGTAGCATATTTTCATTATCATCATCATCGTCATCATCCTCTTCTTCTTCTTCCTCCATATCCTCATGCTGATGGAACTTATTCACCACTAAATTCAAAGGGACAACACTCTCGTCGCCCGTACTCTTATCTCCCTTGTCAATCATCCTCCTAACATCATCTATTTCTACCACAGGAAGTGATCGTCGGCTACCTCTCGACTTTCTTTCTAAATCTTCATTTTGAAGTCGGACAAGATTCTGAAGGGCAAGTTCCTCCACTTTCAGTCTATTTAACTGGTCACTTATTTTAGACGCAAGATTCATCATGGCCGACTCCTCCTGCTTCAACGTCCTCAAATCTTTCATGGCTGCTTGCATTGTGGCCATTTTTGTAAAACTTTCTGTTAACAGTTGATATTTTAAATCCTTAAGTAAATGAACTGGAGTTAAAGAACACAATATAAATAAGAAATTGTTTCCAGCACTACACCATGAATTAAATCTATTTATAGACAAATCTATTTATAGACAGATCTATTTATAGACTGATGAATAGTATTCGTCTTCTAGCTCATAAAGGTCATTGGCAAGTTCATCCCTCAAGCTGAGTAACTTAGCATCCAGCTCATTCTGCATATGTTTGTAAAGTGTTGTTTTATTTGTGATTGACTCGTTCACCGATGGGAAGTCATTCAATATAAGGAAAATTTTGAGGTCAGAGACAAGTTTCATCAACGATTCACCAGCTCTTACCTGCAAATTAAACAGTTACAAGATTTCAATAACCATATACATCAATGTTCAGTATTGACTATTCAGATCTAAGAAAAGACAAGCTTGTTTAAACTTATCTGAAATAAAATGCACAGTTTAAACATGTATGATTTGATTCTGTAAGTGACTCAAATCTTTCAAACTATAATGATCACTTTTAAATTCTTTTCTGGTACTAACCAGTTACACAGGTTATTATTATCATTTACTGTTTATCTTAGCTAATTTGAGAATGTTTCTTTACAGTAGAGCTACACTACAGGTATAATGTTATCTTTTTGTATAAACTTTTTAAAAATTGTAATTTATAAGAAAACCTTTTATTTATAAGATACATGTACAACAATACAGTTATTGTTGTTTAAGTATCATTATATGTTATGATGTTCCATAGTTAAGTCTAGTAAGCAAAATTTAGTTAATGATTTTTAAAAAAAAATTTTATTATTATTTTTTTTTTTTAGTTTTCTTCTTTTTTTCAGTTAAAAGTTATTGCAAATAGGTATCAAGTTTAATTTTCCTTAACATCTTAATTTAATTTTTATCGCATTATTATTGTGATTTGTATGTCATTTAACATGACCCTTGATTGGAAATAAAAGATATTCTATTCTATTCTACAGGTGTGAATTACAAAGAAACTCAAAACTACAATTCCTGTTTTATGAATGAAACACTTGTTAAACGCTCAATTAAAACTACAAATGTCTGTCCATTCAGTATGACCAGGCTCTAATCTATGCTGTTGGCTGACCAACTTAAAATTTTCATCTCGACACATGGACTGGCTGATAAGAAATTCAGTTTGTTAAAGTGTAATAGATATACTTACAATATTTGCTGCTCGAACTTGCATCTCATACTGATCTTGTTCAGCTTGTGTGGCTCGGCTTAACTGACTCTCCTCTTCTACCTAGAAGAATTCAAGAAACAAATACACATTGTTCACATACAAAACAATAACTCTAAAACTGGCAGATATCATAACCAACATTTTCCCATATCTGAACAGTCTGATGTGATTTTAGTATACTGAATAAAATGGCCAAAAATTGTAAGTTTTTGTTTGTTTGTTTTGTTTGGTTTTACAGCCCACCAACACAATTTTGGTCATATGGCGCCAAAACAGGAAAGATGATTCTGGTTAACCTTGGATTTCTGAAAGGGAAAATATAGCGCTCTAAACTCAGAAAAGGGGAAAAATCTGAAATCAAATTTCAATGACTGAATGGGATTTACAGGCACATTTTATAACATTTTCAATTCAATTTAACATGCATGGTACATAGTAGAAGCTATCTATAGGAACTGCTTTCTGTCTTTCAGTCAATTAAATGATTATGTATTTACAAGCTGATATATAAGTCAGATGCTGTTTTAGTTATGGTTCTGGTGAAGAAATGCACAAGGCATGCCAGGGTAAAATACATGTATAGCATTTTTTTAGGGGAAAATATACCTATTTTGGGTTAGGGGAAATAACCTTTAATGGCTTTATATGGCTGTAACAGGGGGAAAATCACTGCTGACTGACAAGACTGACTTATGTGAAAGCCGATCAAATTATAACGTGCAGTGTTTGATGAAATTTTAAAACAATTCATACTTGTAAAGGGCAAGAAAAACTTCATGTATACTGAATTTTAGGAGAAGAAACCACTGCTATAGAAGGGTAAAAAAACCTTGAGATCAAACATTAAAAAAAAAATTAAGGATAATTTCACAGTAACTTATTCATATATTGACTCACCCTAGCAAGCTTTATGACTTCGGTGAAATTATCTAGCATAGATTTAACATCCTCCTTGAGTCGTAGAGTATAGGATTTGAGCAGGGCCTCTTTACTCTGTGGTATAGCTCTCTGAGACATCACAATCTGTACACATTCCTTGTTGATACCTAATAAAACACCAGTGAAATAAGTTAATTAATATAATTATGCTCTTTTTATTAATTCTAGGCACTGAGAGAATGGGCCTTGATGTATACTATTAGTTAATTAGATAAAGATTTTTGGCAGGTTATATGGCCCTATATTAATGATTGTTTGCAAGAAACAAGGGTTATATTGCAAACAACTGTTCATATACTGCAATATAACATGTTAGGAATATTTATAATACTGCAAACTTCCTTTTTTTTAAAGAAAAAAGTGAGATTTTTCTGTGAATTGGCTACAGCCATGTATATGAAACTATATAAACATCATGATTATTCAATGAAAAGCATGCAGGATTATAATGTAGCCTCAATGTAATGTAGCCTTAAGGTAAGTGTCCGAGTCCTCACACTGTTACAAATTTGCCTGACAACTGCATTGGGGTTGATTGGAATTAAAAAAGTTATAAAGGTGAACTTCATTGAACCAGTTACCTTATAATTATAATAATTTAGGTATTTTATAGTTCAAAATAATCACTTCTGGTATGGTATGCGTGTAGTTCCAGTACAAATATTGTTTGTTTATTGGAGATAATAGGTGAAATATACAATTTAGTGAACATGATTAATTAGTGGTCGTTTTATTGGGCCCCTTTTGTATTTTAAAGTGAGAATTTCAACCTTTTAAAGTGGTCATACTTCGTAGTAGTGGGTCAGTCGTAATTTCGGGCCTTACGACCATTGCATTATATAGAAAAAAATCAGGACCGGAAAAACGTGATCGTAATAATGAGTTGCCCGCAATTTAGGGTTCATAAAGCTGTAAAATAAAGCAGTTAAACAAAAAATATGGGTACTGCTTTTGTACAGGAACTACTGGCACTCACAGGCCAGTGTCAATTAAGATTATAAAACATTTAAACTTAGTTAAAATTAAGCTAATGCTTCATTTGTTATATGATTTATTTGACAACATGCAATATACACAGCAAATAAAATATATATGATCGGGTCCGAGTTCGCTTTAGTGCCGAGTTGACCAGAGGTCCTTTAAAACCATGGTCCATGTCAACCAGTAATGAAATCCGAATTATTTTTATCCGAAAATGTTACTTTTTTTAATGTCATAGCTGAAAAGGCATACTGCCTAAATTTTAAAATAATTTTCATATAATTGTTATTAACAAATCATAGAATAAAAAAATATCATTTAAACAAATATCTAAGTCAAAAATAATTCACCACAATGATAATTAAATATTCAAATTTTTCACGACTTTCGTTTTACATCCGCCGCCAGATTCAGACTGGTTTGCTGGACGATCCCGGTATGCGCCTAAAATACGAAAGTGAGATTTTTGACGAAAAGTGAGCGAAAAGTAGCGAAAGTGACTTTTAAAATAGTAATTATAAAACATTTTAATAGACTTTTAAAAACAAAACTTGCAGTTTGTAGTCAATTCAAGTCCAAAATTTCCTTTATTACACAGCCATTTCATGTTAACATGAATAAATGTGGTTAGTAATAAATACAATGTTAGTAGAGGCTCTTTAAACAAATGTACAATGTATAATTATATAATTTGAGTGGTAAAATAATTCGTAGAAAGAGTATTTATTCATATCATTTGCTGAACTGCAGTACGTTCAATTAACAATGTATCAAAACCACAAATTGTTAAAGTTCTTAGTAATATGTTACCACAAAAAACCGTGGAGAGTCACGTAATTTGGACACTCTCTAAGGGTATAATTTCGTTTCATATTACCTTTCTTTTTATTTATCGACAAACGATGAGAATAGTTACAAAAAAGGAAAAGGGAAAAGAAATAATAATATAAACAACTGACAAGTGATGTACAATTATGTACGACATAATATTTTAAACCTTTACAATGACATTTCTAGACTCATACTTATAAGCTAAATGAAAAAAGTGTCATACTATTTAGACAAATATTATAACAAACAAACACTTGACAATGGGTAATAAAAGATTTATCTGTGAAATATTCGTGTAATAGTCTTGGAATGTAAGTAATTCTTGGAATGTAAGTAATCACATATGAGGTAAATTCTAATTTTAATTATCTTAAAATTATTGTTTTAACAAATTTACATAATTTCAAATATTCGCTCTTGTTTTCTGTATTAATTAGTTGATCTAGTTTGAATGTATTTGCACGTCTATAATAATAGGGTTTCAAAAAATTTCTTTCTTTCATCATTAAGCAAAACACATTCAAATAAGTAATGAAATTCGTCGCCTATTTTATTGTTACAAGAAGTACATGTTCTTTGATTGATTGGTATTCGGGCCCAATTTCCGGTTTCTATTGGTAATCTATGGTTACGTGTACGAAATTTTATCATGTAACGAAGAAAAAGGTTTAGGAGTTGATAAAAGGTATTTTTCGAATTTAAATTCTTTTTTGAATATTCTGTAGAATGTACTTTTGCTGGAGTTTTGAATAACGGAATACCATTCATTTAGAAAAACATCTTTTAGTTTCTGTCTAATTGCTAATTTCAACCACTTCTCGTTTCCAAAATTTTGTGTATCCCATATATTACATAAACCACAATTTATAAAAATTTGTCTTAAGTTTGCAATCCAAGGAAATTGTTTTCTCAAATTATTTTCATTTAAGTTTTTGGAAAGATTATATGTAATATTGTATAATAGAGACGACAATTTCTTTTGATGATTTTTTACATCGTGCTTTTTTAATCTAGCCCAAAACATGATTATTCTTTCGTTTATATCAATAGATAGCGGCAGACAGCCTGTTTCTCCGTACACCATATAATTTGGGGTGGATTTTTTCATATTTAAAATATACTTTAAAAATTTTAATTGGACTCGTTCAATCACTTCTATATTACCATATCCCCATATTTCCGCCCCATAAAGAAGAATAGGTTTTATTGTTTTATTAAAAAGATCTATTTGGATATCAATTGGTAAACTAAGTCGATTTGAGTTTCTTATTAAACTATACATTGCTCTAGTAGCTTGTAATGCTATATGCTTTTTAGTTTTAGTATATGATCCACTTTTACAAATAAAACTCCTAGATACTTGTACTCCGTAACTACCTCTAATCTTTCGTTGTTCAAGATAAAATTATAGTTTTGTTGTCGTCCTTTAGAAAAAAACTACGATTTTAGATTTAGATGTATTTACAGTAAGTTTCCATGTTTTACAATAGTTTTCATACAAATGTAATGATTTTTGAAAATCTTCAACCGATTCAGATAAAATAACAGTGTCATCAGCGTAAAGTAATATAAATATCTTTTAAAAAATCACGAATTTCGTCTGCGTTTTGGTCATTTTGTACCGTGATTCCATAGTGTCATTACTATTTGCAAAATAATCGCTAAGGTCATTCAAAAACATTGAAAAAAGTAGAGGGGACAAGTTCTCTCCTTGACGTACGCCTATGTTACTAGGGAAAAAAATTTGAAACTTCAAAGTTAACTCTGACACACGATTTAATGTTATCGTACATGTTTTTAATGAGATTTAAACATTTTCCTGTTATATTAAGATTAAAGAGTTTTTGCCAAAGACCATTTCTCCAGACTGTATCAAAGGCTTGTTTGAGATCGATAAAAGCACAGAATAATTTATTTTTACTGTTATTAACGTAATTGATTAAATGATGTAATACAAAAATTTGGTCTGTGGTTGAAAACCCTTCCTAAAAACCTGCTTGACTATTATTTATTATATTATTTTCATCTGCATAAGTAGTAAGCCTATTATTTATTATACTGGTAAAAAGTTTTCCCAAACAGCTTAGAAGTGTTATAGGTCTATAATTTTCAGGTTTACTAGCATCACCTTTGTTTTATATATTGGATTTATTATCCCAATAGTCCACATTTCAGGTATAACACCTTTTTCAAATACTAAATTAAAAAGTTTGAAATACGTATCTTTCATTAAACTATATGAGCATTTTATTTGTTCGTTAACTATTTGGTCTAACCCACATGCTTTATTATTTTTTAACATTTTTACTGCCTTATCAATCTCTTCATATGTTATAGGACAATTGATAGATTCGTTTTGGTTTGATTGCTCATTATTTTCTAGATCAAATGTGTTATTGTCATTAATTGTTCCATCATTTGAAAAATTAACATTTCTGAAAAATTCATACATTTCATCGATACTTGCTTCCGTTTTGCATTGACTGTTATTATTACGAAGTAAATTCCAATATTTCCTGGGATCTTTGATTTTTAATTTGCGAAATTTATCAATGTTTCTATTCAAATGTTTATTTTTAAACGAACGCATAGTATTTTTGTATATCTTACTTTTTTCTTTAAGATTATATTTGTTTTCGTCAGTTTTTTCTTAATTTATATAAATATTTCGCTCTATGAAAGTTTCTTCTTGCTTTCCTACACTGATATCCAAACCAAGAGCTATTGTTATTTACTACTTCATTGTTGTTTTAATTTTATAGCCAAATGCTTCCTCAGAAGTTTTTAAGAAATAGTGAGGAGATATTTGTAACTAAAATCATCTGCATTTTGCTGATTAAAATTGTCGCTATTTTTCAAAACGTCAAGTTTTTCATTTAATTCCTCTATAAGATTTATATCAAATTTCTGTAAAAAGCTTTCACTTTTCTTTATGTCCATAATTTAATAGATGGTTCAGTATTATTAACATGTTCAACAATTTCAATTTGGTTAGTATTCAATGTTAAAACAATAGGATTATGTGCATCTGATAAAATGGGACAAAAATCTTTAACAGTAAGATCGAGTACATTTTTAAACAGATTTGAATTACATATAAAATAATCGACGGTACTGGTACCTTTACAAGTAGTACTTCCGGTGTAATCGCCAGAAGTTCGACCATTTAATATATACATATTA
Organism: Ruditapes philippinarum; assembly: GCF_026571515.1. NCBI lineage: Eukaryota > Metazoa > Mollusca > Bivalvia > Venerida > Veneridae > Ruditapes > Ruditapes philippinarum. The sequence goes on from NW_026857357.1 coordinate 218,651, forward strand.
TTTAATTGTAAAAAAATCAAATAAATCTATTACCGTAACTGTTATTATGTTTATCGGGTGTTATTAACGTAATAGCTTTACATTTTGTGCATTTTGAAATTTACTCATTTCAGTATCAAATTCATCGCAAAAGAACGCTTAAGTTTTGGTTTTCCAAAAAAACGTCTATCGACTGTAATAAAATCTCCAGTTGATTTTGTACGTGAATTGAAATCTCCAAACAATATATACGATGAGTAATTGTCCGATAGGCGATTGAAATCGTCTTGAATTTCGGAAAAAGGATCGTCAACTGCATAGTCCGAGTATTCGGGTGGTATATACACAACACCACAGAAAATGTCTGTTTCAGATTTGCATAAAACCTTAGATATCTTAAACCATAATACAAGATCATTATCAGATTCTATGACTGTAAACAAATTTGGATAGATTTTTTTTAACTGCTAGAGCTAGACCGCCAGACTTTCTTCTGGTTTTTCTTTTTTCGATATTTGAAGTATACATCATACTTTTGTATTTCAATATGATCCAAATTATCAGCTTTGATTTCTTGAAAACCAATTATACTGTGATCATTCACCAACTCGTTAAATTCCGGGCAGTGCAATTTTGATTTAAGTCCGCAAACGTTTAAGGATAAAATCTTAATATTTTTGAGTGCAAAGGATGATGTCTCAGTTTCACGACTGTCGGAATTTGCTATCGCGGTAAAGGAAGAATTTAAGTCGTCTGCATTTTTCATATTGGCTTAAGTTGTACGAAGAATTTGTTTGTATGTTATTATTATTATCATTATTATTATCATTATTATTATTATTACTATTATCATAATTATTATTATTATTATTATTATTATTATTATTATTATTATTATTATATTATTATTATTATTATTATATTATTATTATTATTATTATTGTTATTCGAGTGTTTAAGATTCTATCATTCTGACAAACATTTTCATTTAAATAAGTTTGGTCTGTCACAGAAATTGCCGCTTTGTGGTAAATTTCAAAAAACTACGCAAAGATTGCCGGAAGTTTGTAAAAATGGAAAACAAACAGCTATAAAAACGAGATAGTACCAAGTACTAAACCAAACATAAAGTGCACATATCCAAAAAATAACAGAAAAATACAAAATAGTTGAAACAATAATAATCAAATAAACAACGTCAATATTTACAGTAAACGGGTTTGCATATACATGTTGAACACTATTAGGTTTAAGCACTGGTTCATATACTTCAAAAGTACTGCCAACAATAAATACACAAGTACTGACCTACTAATCTCATAGTCATTTTACAGTTACATGTTTGATATATAACATGACTAAAATAATCGATGGCATTTACAGCGACAGTATACAGACGGGCACATGTTTTGCAAAAAAATCATCTTCGCCATTATATTGATTTGTATAATGATAGCCATCAAAAAAGTTCAATGAAAAAAATCTATTATCAAATTGTCATTATCAAAAAAGTGACTTAAAACCTCAGTATCAATTTGTTTGTGGCCAAGTTGTGTCAGATTTGATTTAATGAATTATGTTCAATTTCAATTTTTTTATAATAAGGATAATCTACATACCAGTTAAGAATATACTTATTTTTTTCACAAAAACATAATTTGTTTTCAAACATATTGCATCTAGGCAGCGATGAATAGCTTAGTTCACAAAAAAAAACTGAATTTACTATAGTTGTTGATCGATTGACATGCGTCACATCGAGTACATGTACAAAAACAAAAACACTCATTATAACGGTATTGAATAAAATAGTCCGTGTGACAATTATCATTATCATTGAAAGAAGACTGTGTAAAAGTAATGTTACGATTGGAGAAAGATGACTCTCCACGCCTGTCCTAATAATTGACTGTTACACTATCCCCGGTGTTTTGAGGTTGAGGTTCGTCTAGTGATTCCGTGTATTTGCACTGGTCATCGGCGATACTGTCATTTGAGCACGAATTGTAGACGTATATTATTAGAAAATAATTATATTTATTAACAGAAATAATCATAATGATGATGTAATCGCTACTAATTTGCATAATTTCTATACACAAGTTCTTATATTTTCCTTTCGCTCACATTGAAAAATAGGAAAGTGACTTATAAAATATTAAATATTCTGTTTTAATTGAAATTTTTACTAAAATTACAATTTGTAGATGTATATTATCAGAACTTGATGATACCTATTTTCAAAATAATCATTATGATGATTTAATCGCTATTTATTTGCATTATTTTTAGACACAAGTTCAGATATCTTCCTTCGCTCAGATTGAAAAAATACGAAAGTGACTTCAAAATATCAAATATAGCGATTAATTTGAATCTATATAATTATAAAAGATTGTAGACGTATAGTTTTGGAATTTGATCGATAATATCTATTTTTAAAAATTATCAATATGATGATTTAATCGCCATTTATCTGCATAATTTCTATACACTAGTTCAGAAATCTGCCTTTCGCTCACATTGAAAAATACTAAAGTCACATTTGACGTCATCAAACATGTAGTTAACTGTAAAAGTGAAAGTAGGTTTTAAGCATGACTCGCTTGATTTTATTATGAGAGCTGAAACGTATATCGTTCACACACAGTTTTATTACTATTGAAATTTAAAGAAATAATACGACAAATTCATTCCGAAAAAAAAAATGAATAAAACTAGCTTCTAGATTCTACAGTACTGTAGTGAACTTTGAACACACAAAAAGTAAACAACTCTGTAGAAGTTACTACACTGTACAGTGCAGTACAGTAGAAATGCAGACAGGAATTTCAACGAAAGAAATTTCAAAGTATTTTGTTTAGAAAAAAATGCTACATGTACTATAAGATCTACTAAGTGTATTAAAGACATTAATACACGGCAGAGTAGGGTCGGAAGGTGATAATCGGCCCTGAAATGAATAATAACCTCGGGCTGAAGCCCTCGGGGCTATTATTCATTTTGCGGGCCGATTATAACCTCCCGGCCCTACTCTGCCGTGTATTAATCTCTTATGATTAATACACTTGTTACTATATATAGTAACAAAATCGCCTATGATTTCAATTGATTATGAGTGTCACGTGACCTATTATGAGTTTGCGGCCCGGGGCTTTTATAACATATTGGCGAGGTTGCTTGTGAAATCAGTTGTTATAGACATAGCTGGCCGCAGCTCTCTGTATACTTTCTACTCAATAGGCAAGGTGTTTCTGCCGGGTGTCAAATAATTGAAATAGAGCATTTATACAGGGTCCTTAATTTTTTTTAACTGATGGTTTTATGTTTCTTTTTATAATCCGGAGGGAGTTGATAACTTTAGATTTTATATTGTTTATATGCTGGGTCCAGTTTAAAGTTTTGGAGATGGTCGCCCAAAGGTAATTAGAATTAAGAATCTGAAGCTTTTAATGTTGTGTTATGTAAGGAATAGGGACAAATTTTCGATCAGGATATTCTCTTAAGGATTCTAAGTACTTCGCATTTATCGGGATCGAATTTATTTATTTTCAATCAAATTCATGCACTAAACTGACTTATGAGCAATAATTCGTAATGGAATCTCAAAATTGACCTCTGAATAAAACTTAAGTGGACTTCTAACCAGTTTGTTCAAATCATGACATTGTATTAAAAAAATTGGTTCCACCTCGAGGGTCTCGTAGAACCATACAGGAAAACACAAGTTTGTAAAGATCTTTCTGTTAAGGCAATACAGTAGAGCTTAGATATCTGTAGCATTTTCTAGAAGGCCACTAATAGACCACTACCGCATTGTTTTGGGTTCCAATTGGCCTTGTGGAGCGGCGGCACGAAATACCCAAATATACCCAAATACACCCAAATATACTCAAATATAGTAATATTTATTTTTGTTTGTATAAAATATAGATTATAATGAGAAATAAATAAGTATTTATAAAATAATATGACTTAGCCTGCTATAACTTTTATTCATTCCGTTGAAATGGGCAGTTAAGATGTTGTAAGGAAATAAAGTTATGACATTTGTTTATCTACTATATAGGTTCTTTATGAATGTACTTGCAATTTTAAATCAAGATATGAATATGGTATTTTGTTGTCTTCACTAATATTTTAAGGTGTAATTTTGTTGAAATTTTATATCATATACAAGTGTCCATGTTATTTTTTTTAAAAAAAAAATAGCTTTAATGGAGTACATATATACAGTATTTTGGTTCAATACACTATGATAGGAACATGTATATTTGGGTATGTTTGATTATATCTTAGTGAAAGTTTATATTGTATTCATGATTAAAACAGCACTTTTTTAGTATAAAACATTATTTTTAGTATAATTTGGCAATATTTGGGTATATTTGGGCAATATTTGGGTGTATTTGGGTATATTTGGGTATTTCGTGCTGCCCTTGTGGAGTCACTTGATTTTACATAGTCTCGTATAGAAAAAAACTTTTAATTTTGTGATTTCTTTGGTTATTTTTCGATGATTTATTCATGAAAGGTGTATCGTAATACTGATTAACTTTTCGTTCTTTAGACTCTGCACACATCGTAAACCAGTCAGATAGGAAGTCTCGCGATAATAATCGGCCTTTCCGAGATTGTCAACATGGTAGGTGCATAGATTTTAAAGAGGTTTCTAAGCATCCGTAAATTTTAGTGTCATCTTGGTATGAATAGCAAAGTTTAATGAATAATTGATTACAAGTATATCTTAATTATGATTTAGTGATGCCATTTTAGTTGTATGCTCTTTCAGACAATTACAAATTACCTTAGTTTGTAGCCCTCTTTAACAGATGTGCTACTGCTGCAAAACTTGGTTCAATAATCTTTTGTATCATTTTAGCCACCTCCTAAAAAGAAGGGGAAGAAGAAGGTCGCAGCAGCGCCTTTAAAGGCCAAGAAATCTGCAGAACCAAAGAAGGTGACAAATCCCCTCTTTGAAAAAAGACCCAAGAACTTTGGCATTGGTAAAAAAATTTCTTCTACAGAGTTGTCACAGTAATTTACAATATGAAGTATTCTGTCTTCATGATCTGTTAAGGCGTTATTTTCTCATAAGACATAAATGATTGCACATGTACCTTGATGCGTTGTATTAGAAGCAAATGATTTAAATGCAATTTTTGATGATTATTGAATTTATTCCTTGTTGATTATTAGAATATTATAATGCCTGTTGGTAAAAGGACTACTTAGTGCTAAACCTGATACTATTGATGTGGGGTGGCTAGCCAGGGCTTTTTTTTCCACAGATTGGGGAAGCAATCTTGCCCGAAATTTTAGGGAAAAATTACACAGTACATCTGCAAAAGGGGAAGAAAAACTATGCAAATTCCAATTTTCTTTGGGGAATCATCCCTATATCGGCCCCTTAAAGAAGGAAGAAAAGCCCTGCTAGCACACCGGTTACATGTGACCAGTGCATATCTGGGAAACAGATTAGCTAAACTGTTTTTATCAGATACCATGTAAAATTAGATAGGAATTTATCAAGAATCATCTTATGAGACCTTAAGACCGGCATCTGTCTCCTTTTTGTGAACAAAATATAAACATCTTTATAAAATCTTTAGCATGAAAAGTGAGAAGAATTTTATTGTTCTCCTGCAGCTTGATGTATGCAAATTTGTATTTTAGGTCAGGACATTCAACCCAAAAGAGACTTGAGTAGATTTGTGAAATGGCCCAAATACGTGAGGCTTCAGAGACAGAAGGCTGTGCTGTTGCAAAGATTGAAGGTTCCACCTCCAATTAACCAATTTACCCAGGCACTTGACAGACAAACTGGTAGGTATCCTGTGACAATCCTAGACTTCAATGTTTGGTTGTTAACTTAAGGCAAGTTTCACCAACTTTTCCTCTGCTGGCCTGCCCAGACGAAATACAATACACATTGTATAAATCCAGTTGAAGTTGGACTCTAGAAATTAGCTGGCCTGTGACCTAGTCTTGACAGTGTCTGTATAAATAACGTGAAAAGAGGACAACTTTAGAAAAAAAAGATTTAGTTGTGTATATATTTTGACAAGACTTTCTCTTCTGAAAGTTCCAAAGCAAAATTGGAAGGTAATCACATGGTTAATTTAAAACTAAGCCTAAATTGAATATACTGTTAAAAAAGAAGAAAAAAGAGTTTTACATGTAGATAAAAAGTGGCTCTTACTGAACATTTCAAGCTATGATGAATTTTCTTGTCTTAAAGATGATGTAGACATCCATTATCACCAAGATCTCTGAAGCTTGAACGGGTCTTAGACCACTTGAAATTGTGTCTTCTGTCGATTTAATTTAACTGTTGCATTTAATGGAGATATTGTGGTTAAATAGAGTTAAATAGGTCATAATTAGTTATTAAAGACTTAGAGTCTAAAGTTAATGTTCATTTACACTCCCAACTTGTTAAAATTATTTTCCAGTCCAAAAAAACGTTTCCAGCCCAAAAAAACTTTAGGTATGCTAGCCCTTGAATTATTTCTATAAGCAAGATGAATGAAAACCACACATCTCAAAATAACAGTATTAAAAATTCATTTACACTTGTCACTTTTTAATATCTTAAATGAACAAAACAGTTGAACATTGTAGGGAAAGTTTGACTTTCAAATATATATTTACGAAATAGTGAACAGTGGAGACCATGATCAGACAGTAGAGATTTTATTTTTGGTCTGCACTGGCCACACATGTTTTTTTCTGCCAGCAGGCTATGGTTTAATATGAAGAGTAATTTAAAATGATCACTCAGAGAAACAAATATCTAACAGCATTTAAAAAAAGAAGTGAATATTTCAAGCTATGATGAACTCAACTTGTCTTAAAGATGATGTAGACATCCATTATCACCAAGATCTCTGAAGCTTGAATTATAGGTCTTAAATCGATCCAATAAATCTATAATGAATTTAGTTGTAAATAATATCAATTAAAAATTTAGCTAGTTTATATTTTCCCCTTTCAAAGCCTCCGGTTGTTTTGAAAATTGAAAAAATATCACTGCAGGCTACATGTATTTAATATGTTTCTTATTCCAACCAACTGCTTGACAATTGTTCAAGTCATGAGTTCAAGTCATGATGAAGTTCTTTGTCTGAATGATAATGTTGACATCCATTATCACCAAGATCTCTGAAGCTTGAACTTTGACCCATTGTATTCTAGGAGCAAAAATGACTTGCCTATACCACCATGCAAGTCTCACTGCTGATTCTGAAATCATTTGGGATAAGTTTATCACTTGTGAAAAAATTGGTATTCACTAGTTACCAGGAAAGCTGGTTAGGTGGATAGACCGTCAGTGTTAGAAACATTATAAAAGCAGAAAAAAATGAGCCTTTGAAGGGCCAGGCTAGACTGAATATTTGTGCAGTAGGACTAGGCAGCATTATTTTTATATTGAATTTCCTTAAAATGATTAACTTGGCTTCATTTCAAAATATACTAGTTTTGTTTGATTAGTGTAATTTGAAACGGAGATATAAATGGAACAAACCGGATGCCATTTTCTGTTCTATGTACGAATTTGGTATTACTGCTTTGTTCTACACAGTCCTGTTATATTTGCATTAACTCTCGATGTATTAGGGACTTTGATAAAATTATAAGTGAAAATTTTCTTTTGGATAGAAAAAATTATATTGTACTGATACTTATTTAGGTTTTGTAATCTATTTAATTCAGCATCACAACTTTTCCGTTTGTTGGACAAATACCGACCAGAAACTAAACAACAGAAGAAAGAGCGATTGAAGGCTAGAGCCGAGGAGCGTGCCAAGGGCAAGGCTGATGCACCAACAAAGCGCCCTCCAGTTGTACGCGCTGGAACTAACACAGTAACAACTCTAGTTGAACAGAAAAAAGCCCAACTGGTCGTCATAGCTCATGATGTTGACCCACTTGAGGTATTTTGAAGAATTTGTTGACATTTTAATGCAACTATTTAAGAAGTTGTCATACTGTTATTTGAGTCACATTTTCTGATTGTCTGTTGTTGTTTTTTTATTAAAGCCATTCTCATCATTAATTTTACAAATGGTTGTAATGAAGGGTGACAGAAGCAGTGTGTATGATGATTTACTAACGCCCTATATCTAAGTTGATGATGCATCCTGATATATATTAGTCTTTCTGATGCACTGCATTCTGTATAAAAGTACTCTTCATGTTAAGATTTCATTTTGTTACCTACCTTAATGAACCTGGCTACAGGATATATCAGTTTTCTCCCCTTATACACAAACATCAAAAACAGTTGGCCACACTGTCTTATTGACCAGTTTGCCTGTGCTATAATGGCAAACTGGTTTGTGACTATAATATTGAACAATATAATTAAACTCATTACAGAACTTATGTTTGGTATAAGCAGTGTATATGATGATTTACTAACGCCCTATATCTAAGTTGATGATGAATCCTGATATATAAATTAGTCTTTCTGATGCACTGCATTCTCTTGCTACAGAGTTCCAGATAATTTTTTTACACTGGGGGTAATTACCCCCACTTTTCAGAATGTGGGGGTAAATTTAGATATATCGTAAATCAAAAGGGTACAATTAAATTACTTACTTTTTTGTACAAAAATAATATGATCCTTTGAAAATAGAATATATTTTAATGAAAATACATTAAAGATATTTATTTTGTATTAATTTAGCAGATATTCAGCGTGAATTCACTTCAATTGAAAGGCCTTTACCATATTCTTATTTTATTTTATATTGTTTACAACAAAAATCGGTGACAATACATAAACAGTAACGTTACAAATAATCACCAGTCAATTGCCGATTTCTGCATGTTTATTGCACCTTCATTAGCCCATACATTGCCAGCTTTAAATTTATGACAAGTCAGATGTATGAAATTTGAAGCCACGGATAACATTTTTGCCAATTTTCAAATGTTGTGTTGCGATTCACAATGTTCGCCCTTTTCGTTTTAAATACACGATCTAAAATGTCTTCAACAATAGGATTCACAATTGTTTTAGCGGGTAACTGAGTTGCGTTAAAAAAATTGTCAGTTTTCCTCTGCTTTGGTTTGGAAGCAGCCATGATGTACGTCTTTATTACCAAACGCTTGCAATTATAAAGGAAATCAAGCCACACGTTTTACCAAGCGCCTACGCGATAAAGACATAATTTGACTGGTTTACAGAATGAAAATTAGTTGGAAGTATTTTGGCGGGTATTAAACGGAAAAAGATACACAGTCAACTGTTAAACGGAAATGGAATCAGCTGTTTCGAAAATGAAAGTACACACCAAATACGCTTCGATTTTTCATTCTATGCGTATTTGATTTATAGCGTGCGTAAATGAACGCAACAAATTTGAAATATAGTGCGTATTTAGTTGCTTTTGAAGCGTAAAATACGCCGATACGCACGTTATCTGGAACTCTGTTGCTAGAAAACATTATTTTTGTACAAAGTTACTGGCCTCAATGGCTGTTCTAGATGTTAATTTGAGTAGAACGTACTGAATGTTTTTTACACTGGCTCTTTCTTTGTCAGTTAACCATATGTTCTTCTTTCATTTCATCATTACAGCTATGTAAATGTTGGTAAGCAAACAGACATGTTAATGATACCAGATATGTATGCTTGTAAATGATGTAAAAGATTGAATTTCTTCCTCTGAAACTACAGGTAGAAACTTGACAATCTGAGCAAGCAATAGAGTGGTATCTTTATCAATATTGAGTCATTGAAACATTAAGAATTCTATTTGTCAAGAAATTTTGAAATTATTTTTGTCTAGAAAATTAATACCACCAAATACTTTCATACAGGAATGCTTTCCATTCTATCCTTAAAAGAATGCCAAAATTATCTGTTTTTTTTTTTTAAGCGATTCTCAACATTTACAAATGGTTGTAATGAAGATGACAGAAGCAGTGTATATATGATGATTTACTAACGCCCTATATCTAAGTTGATGATGCATCCTGATTAGAGCTGTCATTGATTCAGTGCAAAGCATATCAACGATATATCGATATCAAGTAACTAAAATCAACGATACACCGATATATCGATAATATCCTATACTCACTTGTCTGTCATTCATTTTCATACCTGTTTCAATGATTTCAGTCAAAAACATGTTCTGTACAGTGTCTTGTCCACTGCATGATTTGTTCTAGACAATATTTTTTGTCACCATTGCTATGAAATAATTCCACTATATAACAAAAGCATCACATTTGATATAAATAATTGTTTCTGCATGTATTTTGGGTGAATTGTATAATTTCTAGACATTTAATTTATAAGTCAAAAGTATCGATTTTTAAAAATGTGTATCGATTATTGATCGACAAAAAAATATCAACGATACATCGATATTGTCGATATCGATGACAGCTCTAATCCTGATATACATTAGTCTTTCTGATGCACTGTATAAAAGTACTCTTCATGTTAAGATTTCATTTTGTTACCTACCTTAATGAACCTGGCTACAGGATATATCAGTTTTCCCCCCTGATACACAGACATCAAAAATGGTTGGCCACACTGTCCTATTGACCAGTTTGCTTGTGCTTTAATGGCAAACTGTGGTTTGTGAATATAATATTGAAGGATATAATTAAACTCATTACAGAACTTATGTTTGGTATAAGCAGTGTATATGATGATTTACTAACGCCCTATATCTAAGTTGATGATGAGTCCTGATATACATTAGTCTTTCTGATGCACTGTATTCTCTTGCTAGAAAACATTATTTTTGTACAAAGTTACTGGCCTCAATGGCTGTTCTAGATGTTAATTTGAGTAGAACGTACTGAATGTTTTTTACACTGGCTCTTTCTTTGTCAGTTAACCATATGTTCTTCTTTCATTTCATCATTACAGCTATGTAAATGTCGGTAAGCAAACAGACATGTTAATGATACCAGATATGTATGCTTGTAAATGATGTAAAAGATTGAATTTCTTCCTCTGAAACTACAGGTAGAAACTTGACAATCTGAGCAAGCAATAGAGTGGTATCTTTATCAATATTGAGTCATTGAAACATTAAGAATTCTATTTGTCAAGAAATTTTGAAATTATTTTTGTCTAGAAAACTAATACCACCAAATACTTTCATACAGGAATGCTTTCCATTCTATCCTTAAAAGAATGCCAAAATTATCTGGTGAGAAAGACAATCTACCATGTAAGGAATAATCATTTAGCTTTGTTTCTTAATGTTATTGATATCCCCCCCCCCCCCCCACACACACACACACAAAGTTTTGCAATGATGTAAAAGATTGAATTTCTTCACCTGAACCTACAGGTAGAAACATGACATTCTGAGCAATTTATACTCTGATAATTTAGACATAATGTCTTTAGGAAATGGTGTTTTCATATTATGTCAGAATAGTCCTTATTGACTGCTTAATTCAGTAATTTGATCTTTGAATTCCTCCTATGAATGGCTCAAAGTTAGAAAGGTAAAAAGGGGCAAGTCTATTAAATAATTGGTACTTTGTATAAATTTCAAACATTTAGTTTTAAAAAAAACAACAAAAAACTGCACACATTTCACCTTTTAAATGTAGTAGCTTCTGCCACCAGTACAGAGCCAGGCCAGCGTGTATTTCTGTGCAGTCTAACTAGAACCTTAACTTTTGGAAGATCAATTTAACCAGGACCTTAACTGTTGAATGGTTCATTTTGATCCAAATCTGATACGGACAATTACAGAAAAGTCCAGTTCATAAGTTCAGCAAGTTAAGGGTTCAAATCTAGTCCAGTGTTAACATGCATCTGACATTGTGTATCATGTATAGTCGTTCTTTGGGTTTGCGGTAGGTGTTGTTTCTACACGCAATTTGCAAGAACGAGAAAATAATTGTATGTGGTAGTTTACTGTGACGGGAATTCCTGAAACATTAAAGTGACTACAACTTACTACATTCTCAATGTAATTAAACTGTTAGAAATGCTATTTATAAGAGGATTTTGAAATTAAAATGATGTAAGTACAAAATTGTTCAGTGATTCCACTACTTCTTGAAACTTTCAGGGGGAAATGGGAGTGGGTTTTTCTGTATCATGACGGTGTAATAAATTTACAATGTTATAAAAAAAACAAGGGGTGCTGAAGACTTAGTTTGGGAGTTTTCATATCAGCTCTAGAATTATAAGAAAGTAGTGACAATTTTTATGGTTGTTTAGTCATACACTGTATTGACCAGCTTTGTGTTTTACAAACAGTAAATTTATTAATTGATGCTCATTTTGTATGTAGAAGCCCTTTTTGTCAAGATATCCAAACAGAATGGAATTAGTAAAGGAAAAAATTCTAAACAATCATTTTATAGATTTTCCCTTTCTATAATAAATTATCTTGCCCAGCTTGCTAGGATGATTACACCAATTTTTCACCAGAATCTCAATGTTGGCATGAAAAACGAGCTTTTTAAATCTGAGCAAGCTACTAATGTATTTTAAGATTTTATTTCCATCTTTTGCTGATTAAAACCCTCATTCAGACTTAAGATTTCAATATGGATGTTGTTTGCCCCAGATTTATTTGATGTCACAAAGATTTGCAAGGGCTATCTATTCCCAGAGTGGGGGGGGGGGGATAACGTAACAGTTACATATAAGAATTAATACATTTTATTTATGATTTACTGAAGCGGAATACTATATATAACTTTAAAGGGTATTCTATAGAATTACTCAGATAATAAATTCTGCATTTATAATTTAGTTATTTTATAGAATGATTACAATTACCGCATAATGTAATGTCACAGACACTTAATATGTAGTTTCCAACATATATGTTGAAAATAAGTGCTTGCAAGGATGATTACACCAATTTTTCACCAGAATTACAATGTTGGTATGAAAAACGAGCTTTTTAAATCTGAGCAAGCGATCAGACCTTTTTATTACATCTTTAATAGCAAGTGCGACATTTGTTACCTGTATCAGTAGTAGAACATTTAATAGCTTGTATGAACAGGGTAACCATGCTCATGGAAATAAATTCCAGTAGGTTAGGGGTTAAATAGGCAGGATAAGTGTATCTTGCTCAAAAACAAGTCCGTAAATTTGCAGAAGCCGTACCAATAGTTAAACAAAACATTGTGATCATGTGTCCAATGAAAATAGAAAAATACAAAAAAGCACTGTAGTGACATAAACTTTAGATACAGAGGCCATCCTTAAAAAAATGTTTGTTTGCAGTAACCCGACCCAGATTTTTCAAGGTGGGTAGGTAGGTCGATTTTTTTTTTTTATTATTATTGAACTGTACTCCCAAATAAACATGGAATTTCAAAATGCTGGACAATATATGCTTTGATAATCTGGTAACAATTAATAAATTGTTAACTGAATTCTAATTTAATAAGACCTACATTTTATTTCTTCTATTAACCTTTAAAAGAACGAAAACAAAGCACAAGGCATAATTTTTTGATTCAAAAATTATTTTTTTTATCCAGACCATGAAAAAAAAATTTGAGTAGGGGCAAATTTTGTGAGTCGGTCGCGTTACTGCAAACAAACATTTTTTTAAGGATGGCCCGATCGTTATGCTTGCAGGGATGATTACACCATTTTTCACCAGAACTACAATGTTGGTATGAAAAACGAGCTTTTTAAATCTGAGCAAGCTAAGATAAGTTTAAGAAATGCTGACCATAAGTATAATGAGCATTTGTAGGAGTTGCCATATTGACAATTTTAAATAGATATGACAGGGTTGAAAACACTCACCATGTGATAAAAAGTAAACAAAAATAATAGGATACGAAATACATCGAGAAGATATTTTCACTTGATTAAGGGTATTTAATCCTTTGGGGGAATGTTTGTATGTTTATTTATTGTAAGGTATATCCTGTGTTGATTAACTTGATTCAACTATGCTTTATATCTAAGCTTTATTCCTACATTTTTCAGCTTGTTCTCCACTTACCAGCTTTGTGTAGAAAGATGGGTGTTCCATACTGTATTGTAAAGGGTAAAGCCCGTTTGGGACGTGTTGTACACAGAAAAACAGCAACCTGTTTGGCACTGGCTACAGTCCATCCGTGAGTATACACCAGACTCTCATTTTAACCATAAGTCTGTTGGCGGCAACAGAATCTATTAAGATGACTAGTGCAGACTAAGGTCAGCTGGGACATTTGTGCCATCAGATCTTGCTCTGCACTATTTACTATTCTGGCCGTATTTATTTTGAAATTATCCCTGAAAATGATGCATGGTATTGTTACGCTTGACAATAATCTTAGGGATGTTCCAAATAGCAAGTTTAATGCAATGTTTGAAAACATTTATAGAAGTCTTAAGTGCTTAAAAGTGTTTGAGATGTTTTCTGGAGAATGGAAAAACGGGGTGACAGAAGCAGTGTATATGATGATTTACTAACGCCCTATATCTAAGTTGATGATGAATCCTGATATATAAATTAGTCTTTCTGATGCACTGTATTCTGTGTCCAAGTACTCTAATGTATAGATTTCATTTTGTTACCTACCTTTATGAATCTGCCTTTAGGATATATCAGTTTCCCTTCCATCCCCTTATACACAGACACCAAGAACAGTTGGCCACACTGTCCTATTGACCTGTTTGTGCTGTTATTGCAAACTGGATTGTGAATATAACATTAAGAAAACTAATAACAGAACTTTTGTTGGGGGGGGGGGGGAAATCATAAAGCAGTGTATATGATGATTTACTAACGCCCTATATCTAAGTTGATGATGAATCCTGATATACATTAGTCTTTCTGATACACTGATTTAGAACTGTTCTATTTAACAGAGTTTTTATTCGTTCGTGGGTTTGCAGTAGAAACATATTGCTACATGCATTTTGCAAGAACGATATAATCAATTAGTACATGTTTATTCAAAATGTCTGCTGTCTTTAGGCTGCAGGCTGTCTTACATGTACAACAACCATCAGTAAAATAAGGAAAACTAAAAAAAACTGCCATTTATTCTAAATTCCTAATTAGCATTAAGCTCTGAAAGTACTCACCGTTTATGATGGGACGTTGGGCTAGTCTCCAACAATCTATTTACACTTTCCATAGCAAAACAGCAGGAGAACCAAAAAAATACTTAAAACAGTAAAAAAATCTTGTATGTGAAGGAAAATTTATAATGGCGTCACTGGCAAAGTCATGTCTTTTTTGTGTGTGTGTTGGGGGGGGGGGGGGGGGGGGGGGGGGGTCTTCAATTTTGGAAGGATTTTTCTTAAAACATGCAAGAAATTAATTGGCATGTTACATCAGACTTGCAGAACTTCTTAATGCAATACCAAATTATTTTTGACAGTGATTTAAGGGGAAGAAAATAACAAAGAACTGAATGTCGCAAAATTATAATGTTCTTGCATTCTATTGAAAGGCAGTCTTGTAGAGTAAATATCTAACTTTGTGATCTTAAATTATAATTTGAATAATGTGCAAATCTAAAATACATGCTATGCTGATAACTTAAAAGTTAAAGATGGTTAATTGATGAGAATATTGAACTCTCTCACTGAGTAAAGTGATGACAAAAGTTCTTCTGAAGTACCATCATCTACTTCTAAAATATTGGTCCAACTTTCCCCAATGGTACAATCAAAACAAAACAAACTGTCTTTCAATTCTAATTGAAAGGCATTCATCTTAAAGTGTAAATATCTAATCTTATGAATAATGATAATATAATTTGAAATATGGAAATCTAAAATATGTGCTAGGGTGATAACTTTAGATTTTAAGATGGTTAAATGATGAGAATATTGAACTCTCTCACTGAGTATAGTGATGACAAAAGTTCTTCTGAAGTACCATCATCTACTTCTAAAATATTGGTCTGTACTTTTGTCCCAACGTTCCCCAATGGTACAATCAAAACAAACTGTATCTAAATTTTTGACTTCAAACCACTTTCCCCTCATCGCTGTGGGTTCGAATCCCAAAAGGGACTGGATTCTTTCATGTGAGGAAGCTATCCAGCTAGCTTACGTTCGGTGGTTCTACTCAGGTGCCCGTTTGTGCCTGAAATAATGCAAGGAACGGCACCTGAGGTCTTCCTCCTCAAGTAAAGCTGGAACATTGCCAAATGACCTATACTGTGTCGGTGTGATGTAAAACCCAAACTAATTGAAAGGCATTCTTTCAAAAGGCAGTCTTATAGTGTAAATATCTAATCTTCTGAATAATGATAATATAATTTGAAATATGGAAATCTAAAATATATGCTAGGGTGATAACTTTAGATTTTAAGATGGTTAAATGATGAGAATATTGAACTCTCTCACTGAGTAAAGTGATGACAAAAGTTCTTCTGAAGTACCATCATCTACTTCTAAAATATTGCTCTGTATTTCTGTCCCACTTTTCCCCAATGGTACAAACAAAGCAAAACAAACTGTCTCTAAATTCTAATTGAAAGGCATTCTATCGAAAGGCAGTGTTATAGTGTAAATATCTAATTTTATGATATGATAATGTAATTTGAAATGGTCGAGAGGTAAGAGTCGATGACTTCTAATCCAGTTACCTGTCTGGCGTGGGTTCGATCCCTGGGAGATGCTTGGTAGTTTAGCGAGGAGGAAGGTAGTCTAGTACTGGTGTAACTCTCCAGGAACGGTGGTTAGGAAACTACCCGCCTATATGACTGAAATACTGTTGGAAAAAGGCGTAAAATGAAACAAACAAACAAACAAGAAATATGGAAATCTAAAATGTATGCTATGGTGATAACTTAAGATTTTAAGATGGTTAATTGATGAGAATATTGAACTCTCTCACTGAGTAAAGTGATGACAAAAGTTCTTCTGAAGTACCATCATCTACTTCTAAAAATATGGTCTGTATTTCTGTCCCATTGGGTCTTTTCCAGTCGTACAATCAAAAGAAAAAGTAAGTTTCACCATGAAGTAGAAGTAAAAGCTATCCTACTTTTGGTTTAGCTTGGTATAGCTTGGTAACAATTTCCCTTTATTTGCTTTCAAGTGTGAATTGGTCAGTACAGTGTGTATGATGATTTACTAACGCCCTATATCTAAGTTGATGATGAACCATGATATACATTAGTCTTTCTGATGCACTGTATTTCATCACCTAGTAGTGCAATAACTGGTAAACTCATATTAAATTTAGAAGGACTTGACCCATTACTGCACTTAGGTGACAATTTAGATTGTTTTCATGAAATAAAAAGACCTGCAGATATAACAAAGTACAATTGCATACCAGCTGAATTGCCGGCCAAAGTTTTGCAGATCTTTCTCAATGTATTTCCCATCATCTAAAAATGGATTGGTTTTGCTTATAGTTCTGTCTAATAAGGAATGTTTTTCGTTTGTGGGTTTGCAGTAGAAACATATTGCTACATGCATTTTGCAAGAACGATATATCAATTAGTACATGTTCATTCAAAATGTCTGCTATCTTTAGGCTGCAGGCTGTATTACATGTACAACAACCAACAGTAAAATGAGAAAAACTGCCATTTAAACTCATTTCTCTTAAGTAGGCCTAAATGACCGTCTGAAATGCATTTTTTTGGGGGGCCACCTCAATCTTTGAAAATAACTTTGTCATATGAAAGGTGATAAAGAAGTGTATGCATTTATTAAATTTTCCTTTAATACTTGTTTATATGTCTAATTTCAGTGAGGACAGAAATGCCCTTAACAAAATAACAGATGCTGTGAGAACTAACTTCAATGACAGAGTGGACGAGGTAAGTGAACTTTCTTTATTGTAACGGAAATATGTAAAGATGGGACATCCAGGTCTATGGGAAAAAAACATGACAAGGTTGCTGACTGAATGATCTACAATGTCATACGAGCATGACATTGACATAACATGTGAGGTAGTTGTGGTGTGGTACATCCGTGGCCGAGTCGTTAAGGTCGTTGACTTCAAACCACTTGCCCCTCACTGCTGTGGGTTCGAATCATGACAGGGACTTTGGATTCTTTCATGCGAGGAAGCTATCCAGCTAGCTTACGGAACATCGGTGGTTCTACTCTGGTCCCCGTTCGTGCTTGATGTAATGCACGGAAGGGCATTTGAGGTCTTCCTCCACCAGGAAAGCTGGAATGTCACGATATCACCTATACTGTGTCGATGTGACATAAAAACAAACATATGCCTTTTCCATGTCGCCACCAGTCAGGTTGCCAGAACCATTCCAAATAGCAAGTATGCTTATTGTGTGGTAAATCTCTGAAGGCTCTTCCGAAAAACTTACATGTTGACACAAATAATTACAACTGGAATATATAAAATCATTGTGGTGTCCCTACCGGTGTCCTTGGCAACAGTATAATGTGGGGGCTGCAATACATGAATGTTATTTCTCATTGTTAATCTTTGCTCTCAACATTTCATGATAATACATTTCAATTACATTAAATATAGCTGTTACAGGTTTGAAAATGCTGATAATGCATTATTATCAGTTGATTCAATAGACATTGTAAAAGTACTAATTAAAATTGTATTAAACAATTTCATCATCAAGAATTGCATTGTGCCATGTCATACTAAAATTCTTGTTGTTTACTGTTTGATATGCATGTTTATTTATTTATTAAGTGTATGAAATTGTTCGATAACCTTGCAAACATATCTATTTTTAGATCCGTCGTCACTGGGGAGGTGGAGTTATGGGAAGCAAATCACAGGCCCGCATTGCCAAGATCGAGAAGGCAAAAGCTAAAGAAATTGCACAAAAAATGGGTTAAACTGTATTTATTCCTGACAAATAAACCTTCTGAAAGAAAATCTGTGCTTGTTCTAGTGTAATACTGTGGATGTTTAGCAGTGTAATAGGTGTCTTTTCCCCAATTTTACAGAAATTCACAAACCTGTCTGCCAAGTGCCAATGATTACAAAACACATGGGTCATACAAATTTTTAAAGTACATGACCATTAAACCAGCTGATTCACTTGCTAGAATTTCACCAGCAAAGCCACTCAAATTATTTGAGTAAATTCTGAATTATCTGTAAGTGTTCTTACTGATACTATTCATGACGGTTTTGACCATGAGCACTTCCATGGTAACAGTGGAAAGCACCTGCAATTTCTAATATTAATAATATCTGTCATATTTTGCGGTTCGGATCGGAATATCCGTCCCTCGGTGACCCGCCCATTGGGCGGTAACGAGGCTTGCCGAGTTACCGCCCATGGGCGGGTCACCGAGGGACGGATATTCCGATCCGAACCGCAAACATATGTCAGATATTTTTTCTTGCATATTCTACCATATTCCATTATATTTTAAATTCTTTATCTTTATTTTCAATGAAAATTTATATCATTACAACCGTTACTACTTTCATTCAACCGCGTATGAATTACAAAATCATTCATAACGGTAAAATGACGTCATCTTTATCGTGCCATTGTACAGCACGCGACTCATCTGGAACCCCCCATGCCAGATGAAATTTCCGGCATGGGTTAAACTAACGGAAACGCCAGTCTGATATGCAAGAATAGTATATCTGATAAAGATCCCATATAACTCTGTTACTGGTATGGGTAAAACTACAAGACCCTGAGGGAATAAAAGTACAGGTGGTTTCACTAGTTTTAAATGACCGAGATGGTTTTGCTTGGGGAGTATTTAAATGTCTGATTTAATTATTATTAGCAGTTGGAATCGTGACTGAAACTAACCCATGCAGAAACCAGATAGTGACTACAATGATTAGAACATGAGACCCATGGGTTGAAAGGCAGTTCTAAGTTACTAACCCACCTGTCCCTTCAATGTACTGGCATGACATTGATATATTGAATTTGTACCATAAAATGGTGAAAATATGGCCATTAATTTTCTTTTTTGCTGAAGACAAATTACTAAATACTGCCTGTAGAAAATGCTTTCTGGAGAGTTGGAAAAGTACTTCATTACTATGAATTGTAATCGATTAACTTATCTTTGTATGCACACTGTGATCTTCGAATATAAATCATTATTGGATCCAATATTACTTATTTAGCCACGTTCAATCTACAGAGTCCAAAATATCGATATCAAATCCATATTGTACTCTTAGTTATTACTTTTCATATAATACAAAAAAACTGCTGATTTTGAGCCTTAGAGTTTGTTGGTGTAAAAAAAGAGGCCATTTTAAAATACTTTAGTAAAAAGTCTTACACAAATGTATTTGTGCACTAAACTTGGTCTATTGACCCGTGAAACAGATACAAAACCTTTACTAGCCAATACAGGATTTGCATCTGTATCCCCGCCCAAGAGAATTGTACATGTATAATGACGTCATATCATCAGGCCAAAAAAAAAAAATTGTTTGTTTAGGGTAACCTTCCCAAAATTGCTAGGTAGGGTAGGTAGGGATTTTTTTTTATTTTTATTTTTTTTTTCAAAATCAGTCGTAAGTTCAGAGTGTTTTCTTGCACATGGCAGTCTTTCCTACACTACTGACATTGCTTGACTTTGTATTATCATATTTTATCATATAAACAATAATTCTGATTAAAATCTGCATAGCTTTAATGCCATTTAATGTTATTTCAATATTGAATAAAGACAATATACACAAACATGTGTTAATTTTGATGTTTGTTTGCTACAGGCACTACTTTAAAGTTTGACTCTAACCTGAACAGCAAACATTGCAGATTCTCATCAGCTTGCATGGTTGCAATTCTGCTGATCTGAGTCTACATTGGTTGCATGGTAGGAGTTAAGCACAATAAAAGACCTAAAATGACATGCTGTGATCTGGCTTTCAAAGTTTCAGTTAAAAAATCTAGACTTATTCTGTTTTTCACTATTTGATATTCATGCATTAAATACTGCACATGTCATTGAATTAACAATCTTGAAGCTCTTACAGTATTACAAAGTGTATATTTTGACACTATGGTACAATTTAACAAAATCTATAATTCTGAATTGCACTTTTGATACACTGGTTCACATAAAAAGTGCAAACACTTCTATTTGTAAAATGACACCCTTGTCAATCAAATACTATTTATTTCTATCAGATACATGTATATCAACATATCAAAGACAATAGCCAAGCTTTTTGATGAATTGGCATTTTGTAGATGTCATTCAAAGTGTCGTCTCATAGTGTCCATGGCCCATCTGAAAAAAAAGCAAAGACTAGGTCTCAATAACACATGGAAAATTATAGAGGCTATTCGTTGCCAAAAATCCAGCCTTTGAAACTTGACAATGCATACTTCGGTTCTACTAAACAGATTAGTAAAAATCTAATTGTCGATCCGAGAGTTACGTACTGCACTGGTATTAAGCATTTTGATTATCTCGATTTGATAAAACGAAAGCTGTTAACATGCAACTTAGATAAATTGCAAACTGTATTTATAAATGTATAATTTCAAATTTGCGACATGTAGAAATGTAAACGATAGAACGTACACAATACGTTTAATGCTGTGCATCATGACGTTGAGAATGTAACTGCATCAACTTGACACACTCAGGTTTACAACACCACACTTTCCTGTTACATTCTAACGGGATTAACATTTGTAAACGATTTTGCAACTTCCATATATGGAATTATCACGGAAATAGACGAAAATTAATAGGCGGAGCCAATTTCACAAAAGCAGAATATAAAGAGAGGTAACTCTTGCTGGTACAAAAATATTTCAAATTATATAGAAACTGTTACATCAATCTTGACTTTGAACATCCTCTGATTTTGTTTAAACGTATTCTAGTAAAGGATATTCAAGTAATGCAAAATTGGTTAAGATATAATGTAAAAATGTAACAACGTATATACTGATAATGAGCATAATAATAATTATGCAAAAACTAAAGTTGGTGAAATAACATAATGAAATGTTTCCCATATATAATGACACACATCACTAATCATTGATATCAATGATAGGGTTTTGTGAGCCACGGCAATACTCTTAAGCTTATCTTTTTTTTTTACCTTCAGCAAATAGTACTAGAATGCGATACATGGAAGGCACTTTTGGCAACACGAATAAAGAGAACTGAACAATAAGCCTGTGTCTTCTTTCTTTAAAGGACTATGTTGGATTGTAGAAAAACTCATAGTTTTGACCAAGTGTATGACCACGAAACAATGCAAAGTTTACTATCAATAATTCCGTTGTATAACCAAAACTTGTGAATTTGTCCCATTTTAATGTTGAAATAAATATTCAGTGTATCCTGGCAACTCTGTTTACCTCCATTGGGAGGTATTTTGAGTCATAGGATGAGATTTAGCCTTTTAGTTTTAAATATATGTAAGCTGGCGTAGATTAAGGTCTTTTCATGCATTGTGCTGAATCAATAGCACCTCTAAAATATGTGTATACATGCTGTCATTAGCTGTTACCTAGATTTGATATGATCAAAACAGAGAACTACTTTTATGTACATGAAATACTACACAGAATATTTATTAAGTTTTGTAAGTGATGGCTTTCTAAGAGATAAAATAAACAAGGTATACATAAATTGATAATCAACATACATACATTTAGACTCATTTAAATTTTACTTATTGTAAAACAAAATGGGAAAAATGGGAAAATATATGGTAAAAATAAAAAGTTATGTACGAAATGGTACATACAACTTTGGTTATAATTTTACTATTGTTAAAAGTTTTTTTCTTGTTAAGTCATGCGCTAGAATTAAGGCTACTAATATAATAGTACTACTAGGAAAGACAACAGCAAGAATTTGGTCTGTATTAGTAATTAGTCGTATCAAAATCTCTATCAGATGTTGACTTGATAATTTGAAAGTGGTAAGGTAGCAGCTTATCTGTAAATGTTACTCATTCCTATGCAAATTGGAATACCATCAGTAAAATTTATTTGTCGTTGAATATAGTCTTTTCAATAGTTTTCGCTTCCTTGAAAAATACTTAACCTCAGACAGTATGTAACCTGGTGTTTTTGGGTTTTTTTAAGTTTCTTTTTCCAGGAAATGTGGTGTCTACAACGTTTTAAAACTTATATGCCTATATTCCTTTAAAGTCCGCTGATGTTGATTGTAGGCAATCATGCAAGTGAATTATGTTTAGAAAGGTATGATAAACGGAAACCACGCCGCTTCTTGTCGCCGACGGTAAATACCGAGAATGAGCGGAAAATACGTTTATTTACGATGATTTAGTGGGCGGGAAAATGGGCGGAGCTTATTTTATCTCCTATTGAAAAACGTGTAAAACTGGATTATGCTGATCCGAATCATGATGGTTCGACAATGTAAAGCTAAGAATGTAACTTCTGTTTTGAGTATTCGAACACTTGGTATTGCTACTATCAGTTAATGTTTTGTCGTATAACAAAATGTATTTTGTTGAAATGCATGTTTACAATGTTAAATCGGCAAACTCAATCCAAGTATGCAACATTGGAGTTTACATACAAAGAAATACAATTGTATTTGTTCCATTAACAAACTGTTCAACTCAGATCAACAAGGCTGGATTTTTGGCAACGAATAGCCTCCATAGAAAATGGGATACATTTGTGATGGTATGCACAGTAGAGTCAGACTCCAAGTCTGGTAAAAATTTGTTTCAGTATGCAAAAGAGGATGAAAAATATACTGGAAAGGCTTTGCAGATCTCCAGAATAGCTATGTACATATGACCTGTGGCGATACTTTATACTCAAGTGCACTAAGTCTTGATTTTCAGTGGGACCAGGGTCTCATTCATTTTGAAGTGTGGCACAGGACATATCAAAACAGCTTTACAAATTTTTAAATATTAAAAGAAATAAAAAAAATAGTGGCATTGATTTGAACTAAAATGTGTTAAACCTTATTATTTATGCAATAAAATATCAATATACTAAAAAAAAAGAAAAGAAATTTCACTGACAGGTATGCATGATCCGAGTACGAAAATTATGGGTATGTTCGTTCTCGGTGTCAAAATTTTCCACCGGCAGGTAATATCGTCGGATTTTCGCATGGAATCAATGCAATATATATTTTCTATCAAAATTGTCTATGAACAGATCCTTATTTACACGTAAATTTACCACAGTAAAGCCAGAAATCACCCAGGTCCGAAAGATGAGACCGTCATGACATGTACATTGTAGCCTGGTATTTACGCTTGAAATACTACATCAACAAAGAGATCAAACGGGTCGAACACACATGCTAACAACTGGATTTTACATACTTTTAAATGGTTTTATCCTCCACGAGTGACACTAAGTCCTATGTGCCTGTATTTTAAGAAAAAATCTTCATGTATAAGAAATTCCTAAATCGGAAGTGTTTTCCCGCAACACGTGCTTGGTACCCCGTTCCGCTCTATGTCAATGTATGTAAAACGGAAGCCGGAGAATACTTCCGGTAGGAATTACCTTCTAAAAATATCGTCGTCATGTAGAATTTTTGTTTCCAATAGCGTGATATTCATTGGACCGCAATACAGCACGAACCAATCAAAACACGTATAACTAAAAATGACCGATCCAAATCGTCTGAGAGTTTTATGACAGCGTCTCAAGCTGGGCCCTGACGTATTCAAATAAACCTTGAAACCTTGAATTCGCATTTATCCGCCCTTTGAAACTCTCTATTCGCTAACGAATATATTTTTGTTTGTTCAGAAACGGAAAAAAATAGTTAGGGTCGGCGCATTTTTATAGGTAGGGTCGGGTTACCCGAAACAAACATATTTTTTTTTTAGGCCTCAATGGTATATAATCTTTTCGTAGTATCTTAATCTGTTTGGGGCCTCCGTGGCCGAGTGGTTAAGGTCGCTGACTTGAGATCACTGGTCTCTCACCGCTGTAGGTTCGATCCTCACTTGGGTCGAAATCTTTCATGTGAGGAAGCCATCCAGCTGGCTTACGGAAGGTCGGTGGTTCTACCCGGGTGCCCGCTCGAGTCTGAAATAATGCCCGGAGGGGCACCTGGGGTCTTCCTCCACCAATAAAAGCTGGGGGAAAAACCGACGAAAAAATCTCGGCTGGGCGCTCTAGGATGGCCCGACTTGAGTGTGCGGTCGCCCATATGGGCTTTCCGGCGGCGACCTTAAATGAACGCATTAAAAAAAAATCTGTTCCTTGTGCAATTAAAACCGGCAGTAATATATCTACCTAGCAACTCGCAAACCCATTTTCCCAGACCATGCAGACTGTCTTCAAGCTTGGTCCTTTTATTAACCAGGTTTTCAATTTTGAAAATCCTGGTTATTAGATTGGGGTATGGCGGGCGGATGGGCGGCTGGGCGGATGGGCGGGCGGGCGTCAAACGAAATTGTGTCCGCTCTGTAACTCTTCAACCCTTTGAAGAATTTTGATGAAACTTCAGACAAATGTTTACCACATCAAGATGACGTGCAGAACGCATGTTCCGCATGGCTGGCTCCAAGGTCAAGGTCACAGTGACATTAACATTGAAAATCCTGTCCGCTCTGTAACTCTTCAACCCTTTGAAGAATTTTGATGAAACTTCAGACAAATGTTTACCACATCAAGATGACGTGCAGAACGCATGTTCCGCATGGCTGGCTCCAAGGTCAAGGTCACAGTGACATTAACATTGAAAATCCTGTTTACATGAACGAAATTGTGTCCGCTCTGTAACTCTTCAACCCTTTGAAGAATTTTGATGAAACTTCAGACAAATGTTTACCACATCAAGATGACGTGCAGAACGCATGTTCCGCATGGCTGGCTCCAAGGTCAAGGTCACAGTGACATTAACATTGAAAATCCTGTCCGCTCTGTAACTCTTCAACCCTTTGAAGAATTTTGATGAAACTTCAGACAAATGTTTACCACATCAAGATGACGTGCAGAACGCATGTTCCGCATGGCTGGCTCCAAGGTCAAGGTCACAGTGACATTAACATTGAAAATCCTGTCCGCTCTGTAACTCTTCAACCCTTTGAAGAATTTTGATGAAACTTCAGACAAATGTTTACCACATCAAGATGACGTGCAGAACGCATGTTCCGCATGGCTGGCTCCAATGTCAAGGTCACAGTGACATTAACATTGAAAATCCTGTTTACAAGAACGAAATTGTGTCCGCTCTGTAACTCTTCAACCCTTTGAAGAATTTTGATGAAACTTCAGACAAATGTTTACCACATCAAGATGACGTGCAGAACGCATGTTCCGCATGGCTGGCTCCAAGGTCAAGGTCACAGTGACATTAACATTGAAAATCCTGTCCGCTCTGTAACTCTTCAACCCTTTGAAGAATTTTGATGAAACTTCAGACAAATGTTTACCACATCAAGATGACGTGCAGAACGCATGTTCCGCATGGCTGGCTCCAAGGTCAAGGTCACAGTGACATTAACATTGAAAATCCTGTTTACATGATTTTAACTTGATTTGGCAGTCAAAGGTCATATCATCTTTGGAGGTAATTTAAAAAAAATGATATTATTTCATGTCTACTTTGTAACTTGTTTTTCATTATACAGAATTATCAATATAATTATAGTGAACAAATTCTTCTGTGCTGAACTCGTCCTACATTTCTCAACGGATTTTGTTCAAACTTTCACAGAAGCTAAAAATTGTCATCAAGCACCCTGGCACATATTGTCGGGGTTTTGTGATTGGATAGTTTTTGACCTAATTATGGCCCTTTGTTTTTTTCCTTATACATAATATTATAGTGAACACTTCTTCAGTGGCAATTCCTCCTACATTATTCATGTTTTACATTGCACATAGTTACATTGTTTGTTGCTTGTATTTGTATTTCAAATACAACATATTTATCTACAATGGTGATAATTGAAAACCTGGTTTCATGGCATTGCCATGTTTCTTGTTGTATTTTTATAGGCTAATTGTTCGACCTTTCTATGGTCTTTATAAATACTTAAGTTTAAACATAATGTATTTGTTAAAAATATCCACATCACTCGCTTTATTATACTTATATTCTGAACCAAAAAATGACGGAATTATCCTTATCAGAGGCACAAACATAACGCTAGTCGGTAAAAAGTTTCAACACATTTGTTTCACGTGGAAATGCCAGTAAAGGCATACCCTTTCCTCATGGTGGATATTTGTCTATAAGAATATTGCTAGCCTATGGTCGTAAAATCTACTGACAGAAAATCAGAAAGTGAAGTTCATTATTAGAAATTCAAAGCCAAGAATTCCGGTAAATTGCCGCCAAAGGCCGGGCATGCTGGAAGTTAGGTTTTCAATTGTGAATTTTTCAATTGTGAATGCTTCAGCCCGTTACTGTGCATCTGTGCAATAAGTTGGGAGTCTCCTGCCGCGATTTGCGCAGACCTGGAACACAAGGGACTTGGACATGAAGTGGCAGAAAACGCACAACATATGTGCCAATGCCAGTTATATCTTGAACCAATTGATACCTATCTGTACCAAATCGCTTCCAAATAGCTACGACAGTTGTTATTCCTGGTACTCCGGCCATAGACGGTGCGGAATCGTTTAGCCACGGACATTGCCCGTTCTTCTTTTTTGCAATACTAGAGGACCTTACGATACTAAAACCGAACGTGTTTGTTTGTTCCGACGCAGGCTTCCAGTTGAGTACAGGGGTCAGTTAATGTGTTGGTGGTAGTGCTTAAGGTATCGCTCCCCTCTCGCCGTTTTTGAGGGAATTTGCATATTTAAACAAATTTGATCATAGTGAATCGATATTATTTTGTCACGTATAAACTATATGTTTACAGCAGTTTTTTTTTAATCTTCCTCATTTATATTAAACCGCATTAGACTATTTACTTTTCTATCTTCACAATTAAGTACCTTAAGCAAATATGACTGAAGATGTAGTGATTCAGTTTAAAAGTGTATCGGCACTACGCAAAGAGAGAGAGAACATAAAAGAGGAATCTTGACTTTTTCGGAATATTAGCCACTTTTCACATAGCGTTTTTTTTTTTTAAAAAAAGTTAATCAGATAGATAGTTGGCTTGCGTGACACTGAGGGATGAATATCTATGTTTGTAACAAGAAACTATAAGTTCTTTTAACATTTCAAACTTGATATATTCTGAGAGAGAAAAAAATAATTTCCATTGATTTTTCCGAAGCTGCAACTTTTTTTAAAAACCCGCACAAAATATTTTGAAAAGTCCATGAAATCACTGGGACATGGCAATAATTATTGCATGTAACATAACATGTATTAACTTAATTACTTATTCAGATCTAGACCCAATTGCTCTTATTTTGAAAGGAAACTGGTGCAAGATATAGACCTTTTTACGACGCGGTCCGTTGCTATGAAAAAATCGATCGGAAGAAGTATTTTCTCGCGCATAATCATTTGTAATTATTCAACGTCAAGCATTCCTCCATAAGTTACCTTAGCCTCTCTATGGTGATAATTCAACAATCGTTTATTCTCTCACTTCCTTACTGCAACATTTTTTGTTTCTTTTTGAAAATTTCTTTTACTGGAGAGTAGCTAAAGATACTTCAGCGAACAGGTTTTATAGTACTAGCTGCTAGACCTGTCCGCAACGTTAAAATTAAAGCGACATATAAAGTTATGGATGGAGAGGAATTGATATTAGTAGGCTATTTTTTAACTGGTTCTCCAAACCAGTCTGAATTACATTGTTGTGAAATGTTTGTAAATGTTATTTTTGGAACAATTCATTTAATGTTACGTGAAGTAACATAGATATTACACTAATTAATTTACGTCATTAACGAGAAAGGTCTCGAATATTCAATGAAGGGGAGGCAACACTTGCGAGAATGTTCTGGAGTTTGACGCATGCATAGTCAAAGGGAAGTAACCATGAAGTGAGTAATACCAAAGAATATGTTCAAAATTTTTGACCTATCACTAACATTATACTATGACCAGAATGTGTAGGAGGCGTATCACTTAACTCTCTGAGGATATATGTGTAAAGACTGTAAGAATGCCCCCACATACAAGTGCGCCATACTGATTCATTTCACCTGTGACATAATATGATTATGTCCACTTGAATGACCCTGGTCATGCAAAGTTAATTAATGTAAACTACATGTATATTGGAACTGCGCAGTGTCAAGTGATTTCTTTATAGTCACCTTTTAGCTTGAGTTTTTAGTCACCTTTTAGCTTGAGTTTATCTGTACCCCCACCTAAAATTATGGCAAATTGTAATACAATACTGACACCACTGTTACTAAAATTATGTTATTAGGCCTACATTAAACCAAGGACATATTAAATGAATTTTTGAATTGAACTCCCCAATGTAAGTGAAACAAATGATGTCCTTAACAACAATAATCAAAGCACAGAAGGCGCTGAATTTGTTTGGGTCTCAGAATGTAAGAAAGG
Source organism: Ruditapes philippinarum (assembly GCF_026571515.1). Lineage (NCBI taxonomy): Eukaryota > Metazoa > Mollusca > Bivalvia > Venerida > Veneridae > Ruditapes > Ruditapes philippinarum. The sequence goes on from NW_026857357.1 coordinate 247,971, forward strand.
TGCAGGTTGTGAGATTATATGTTTAGTGCCACCAATGCTTTCCAGCGTTTTAATTGTAGTAAATTGGCTATAAGACTAATTGCAACACTGATATTCAATCCAATGTTTATTTGACTTTAACAATTTAAAAAAATAAGTTACCTTTACTGGGATTTGAACTCCAGACCTCTCGCTTCCTAAGCGAGCCCGAAAACCCTTTAGCCACGGTTAAATTTATATGTGAACGGCCTGAAGAAAACCATATTATTCTAAATTAGGGCTTGTAACGACTTTTAACTGTTGTTTAACACAGATGTAAATAATCCTGAAGCTTACTATAAGCATGTATATTTATAAAGAATCAAAGGGCTTCAAGTTCTTTGGTATTTTCTGATCTTTGCAATCTAAATCGTACTGTATATCTGTATGCATTATCCTGTATAAGTTTATTTTTATGTATTATAATTCATTTTGTAAGGCACATACGGAATTCTGCATAACTAGAGTTGCATCAAAAAATCATTTATGTACTTTTTTTACGACAGCCACACTTTATCCTTGTAAATCATGGCTACTTCCTTAACAAAAACAATTAAAAAAAGAATTTAACAAAAAAAAAATTTCCTCGACTTGGATTCGAACTCGAGACCTCTCACTCACTAAGCGAGCGCGTTACCACTGTACCACGGAGAAGTTATACACAATATGTCTGAATAATATCAAGTCATTCTAAATTTAGAACTTCCATTGCATTCAGGTTTGTAATCCTTATTAATTTCGAGGTATTTTGTTCAGGGTAAACCTGTTGTTTAAAATTGAAGTAAATATTTTAGCGAAAATCCTCTCGCCCAAACAGTCCGACATGTAGAATCTATATATTCCACTACTCGGTTTGTGTAGTATTCGGTAATCTACATGGCTAAAAATAGTATTTTCATTGACAAAATCATATTCATCCGCGTAATTTGTGATTGTGCATTTATTGACAATTCTATAAGCCAACGCTATTGTTTAACTTTAAATGCGTTGTAATTTGTTGGATACTTGTAACAAAATAAAATATTTCTTTCTTTTAAATCGCTAGTTTTAAGCTGTTTTGAGAACTACTTGTTGTTAGGTTTGTCATAAACTTCTGTGTCAGAGATTGAATGTCCGCTTTGTATTTAGTTATTTTCGATCAGAAAATACCAGAAAACAATATTAGAAATCTTCGACCATTCGGGAATTACTTTGCTTGAAAATTGATGCGCCTGTCTTTGACCATCTTTACGCAGTGATCTCCCCTGAATTTTTCGGCTTTAGTGTACATACAAAAGGGAAGTAACCGCTTCAAAAAAGTGGACTACTTTCGGCATTTGCAATTAAGAACATTAGACTCTGAAATTTCGCTACCATTATTTGTTTGGTCTGACGACCCAAACAAATAAAAATGACAGTTTTTCGACCTCTTAAAGGCCTATTGAGTCTCAAAATGCTATCATTGTTATTCTTCTTTTAAAGCCTTTTTTGTGTTATGTTGCAGTTTCCAAAAAAGTGCTCATTGGCCAATTACATGAGCAGTCCTTTTCTTCGTTTGTGTTATACCAGTATGTACACGTACAGTAAATATGTTGTATGGAATTCAAAATACCACTTTGTTTACATTTTCTACAATTAAGACAATTCTAATATACAGTTAGTTATATTTTCTTCAAGAGAAAGCATTTATAAATGTAAAACACATTTTCCTTTCCTCAGAAGAAAAAACCCTAACATTTCTGAGGCTTAACGGGCCTTCAAATTTGTTAATGTAATTATTTTTTTCCATCAACTGTGTTTAATAATAAAAAGCAACCATGCATTTAAATGCTAAATCACATGTACAAAATATTAATTTATTTAACCCTGCCCGAAGTGCAGTATGATAACTACATGTATAATTATGTAATTATATGTATGATTATGTTCAGCATTCAATATTTTTTTATGCGAGCAGATGAAAATATTGAATTAAATTTAGAAAGGAATTCAATTTAGTACAAATCTATCCACGTGCCATAGGCACGTGAAATTTAAGTGCGCACATAATTATATAATTATATTTGTATGCTACTTAGAAATTTTTTTGTTCCTTTCTTTTTCTGATTACATGTTGTTCTTACATAAAGCATAATGACGAATTATTCATAGTGCCACATCAATAATTATGCCTTTTGTTTAGTCTATTGAGCTCGATTAAACTTTGCATCAAGTCTTTTTGAAAAATGAAACGAGCGTAATTAGAATATTTTGCAAAACATATGCTATTAACGCATCAATGTCATTCTCATTGCTATTAATTTACGTATGTCTAACATTTATTTCGTCACTGTATTAATTTCTTTTCATTCTTCTTGTAAACAATAAACACCTGTCAAAATTTACTACACTTCCGGGTGGAAGTTGGGGAAATACGTGTCTTTTACGGGGACTTCAACGTAGACCAATGAAAATCCTCCACACAGAAATAGTCAACCAATCAGAAAATAACACGACGAATAATCCAGAAGACGTACGGCGTTGTGTATTGAAATACGTCACATCCAAGAAAATTCAGTAACAGTTTGGACACGAAAATTAAAAGAAATACGACTTAAATACTATTGTAATTGTGATAATATTAGAGAATCGTATACAAGGAATCATAAGAAATTGAAGGTAAGTTATTTAAAATAGATCTTGTATAATATTTTATTGAATTTATTTAGCCGGCCGGTGTCTGAAAAACCGGCATGTTGCACGTCACCAGATTGTAAAATGTATTTTCTGATCATTTTGTTGAAACATCCTAATGTCGTTTGTATTAATTTATATAATTTAGATATTGCTAGTATTAATAATAACAAAATTTGTATATTTAGTAAATAAGTGAAATTTATTGTGGGGTTGAACCGTTTCCAGAAGTTTCTATTTATCAATTTATCATACTCGTAGCCTTTTTAGGCATGTATTTTCATATTCAATAGGGCTTTTTATAGCTATTAACTAGAACTCCATTTAACTTTTAACTAGAATTCACTTAAATGAAGACTGATTAAAGATTGGAATTAAATTTAATGATAAAAATGCTAAATTAACTAACTTTTTTACATTGGTAATTACAGAAATGAAAAGATACGTGTTATTGTGCTGTGCAGCTTTGCTGCTATTCTCAGTAGTTGTAAGGGCAGAAGATGATGAGGGCGAAGGAGAGGAGAAAAAGAAGAAAGAAGATGTTGGAACTGTAATTGGAATTGACTTGGGAACAACATATTCATGGTGAGTATCTCCAGTTAGACTAGTCATTTAAATAGTATATATGGACAGAAATACATACATGTAAATGCCTATAGTATCTGTGGATAGAAATATATAAATACCCATGGTTCTTCACCATAAAATTATGATAGTTATTTCAAGTTGGCAAAGTTTAATTGAAAAGTAATAAGTCTGTGAGTTATATGTATATAAAAGAAATTCAACTGGAAACTTTAGCGGGATCATTGTTTCTTTACACAGATTATTCTTAAGAAGTAATATAAGTAAAGATCTGAAAACTGCAGGTCAATGGTAACTTATATATATATATATATTTTTCTAAATTCTATTATTTTCAGTGTTGGTGTATACAGAAACAAACGTGTTGAAATCATTGCCAACGACCAAGGTAACCGTATTACTCCCTCATACGTGGCTTTCACTGATGACGGGGAGCGTCTCATTGGGGATGCTGCTAAGAACCAGCTTACCAGCAATCCTGAGAACACCATCTTTGATGTGAAACGTTTTATTGGTAGAAACTGGGAAGACAAGTCTGTTCAACATGATGTAAAGTACTACCCATTTAAGGTCGTAAACAAGAACAGCAAACCTCATGTTCAAGCTAAAGTGAAGGGAGCCGATAAAATGTTCGCCCCAGAAGAAATATCTGCTATGGTTTTGGGAAAGATGAAGGAAGTGGCTGAAGATTACCTGGGAGAGACAGTTAAGAATGCTGTTGTAACTGTACCAGCCTACTTCAATGATGCTCAGAGACAGGCTACAAAAGATGCTGGCGCCATTGCTGGTCTTAATGTGATGAGAATCATTAATGAGCCGTAAGTACTGCGAAACAAACATAAATTAAAATTTTCAATATAAAAGTTGTACAAAATCAGTTCAAACAGAATTTATTTTAGTTTGGTTGTGTAGCAACTGTAAACTTAAGTGATACACTCAGAAATCCAGCTATACACTCTCGAAAACCAAACATTACAAAGCAATAAGTGTTAAGTTTCTTGATTAAGGTAATGCCTTGCCCCTGGCAGGGTCTTGACCCATGCAACCAGCAATCTTTGAATAGTGATTTAATAGAAACATTTCAAAGAATATAAGCTTTAAAAACTTTAGTAATATATAAGTAGATGTCATCATATTTTAGAAATTTGAAGAGTTGAGTTGAATAAATGCGGGCTTAAAAAATTAAAAATCTTGTTTCACATTTGCAGGACTGCTGCTGCTATTGCTTACGGTCTTGATAAGAAGGAAGGTGAGAAGAATATTCTCGTGTTTGATCTTGGAGGTGGTACCTTTGATGTCTCCATTCTCACCATTGATGATGGTGTATTTGAAGTACTTGCTACCAACGGAGACACTCACTTGGGTGGTGAAGATTTCGACCAGCGTGTGATGGAGCACTTCATGAAATTGTACAAGAAGAAGAAGGGTAAGGACATCAGAAAGGACAACCGTGCTGTACAGAAACTCCGTCGTGAAGTTGAGAAGGCCAAGAGAGCTCTGTCCTCCCAGCATCAGACCAAAATTGAAATTGAATCTCTTTTTGATGGTGAAGATTTCAGTGAATCCTTGACCAGAGCTAAATTTGAAGAATTGAACATGGTATGTACACTACACTTAACAGTACTTATTACAGTTATTGTCAAAAGAGGAATTTTTTATTACATTACATATTGATATTACTAGTTAGGAATAATGAATCATCAATACTTAACAATTAACAATAATTATAAAACCTTCAAACTATAGAAATAAATGAGATACCAAAAAAATTATTTTTTTTTAAACTGGTAAAGTATAGTTGTATCAATTTTTCAGGACCTGTTCAGATCTACTTTGAAACCAGTACAGAAGGTTATGGAAGATGGAGATCTTAAGATTTCTGATATTAATGAAATAGTCTTGGTTGGTGGATCAACAAGAATTCCAAAAGTTCAACAACTTGTTAAAGATTACTTCAATGGAAAGGTATGTTCTCATTGTATTTTAAGCCTTTGTATATTGTCATTAACTCTGGGAAAATTAGGAATAAGAAAATATTAAAGTGACTTGCCTTGTCAATTGACAAAATTTTATATCTGCACTGTAGAAGATTTAGATCTAATATGAATTCTTAGGGAGAATTTCACATTTCTTTGAAAGTTAAATTTTTTTGATTTCTGATGTTTTGCAAACAAGTAAGGTTGTAGGTTATAAGCACAGGAATATCTGTTTTGGGCTTATATTTTAAAATGCAACATCATCTTTAAGTATTAACACTACCGCTAACTTTGTACATGAGTTTTATATTTTCAAGTATGCATACTTAACGGTATTGTGTATTTTTGTAGGAACCAAGCAGAGGTATTAACCCTGATGAAGCTGTGGCTTATGGAGCTGCTGTTCAGGCTGGAGTGCTTAGTGGACAGGAAGACACCAGTGACCTTGTCCTTCTCGACGTTAACCCTCTTACCATGGGTATCGAAACTGTTGGTGGCGTCATGACCAAACTTATCCCAAGAAACACTGTCATCCCAACAAAGAAGTCCCAAATTTTCTCCACAGCCGCTGATAACCAGCCAACTGTAACAATCCAGGTGTTTGAAGGAGAACGTCCAATGACCAAAGATAATCATTTGCTCGGAAAGTTTGATCTTACTGGCATTCCACCAGCACCAAGAGGAGTTCCCCAGATTGAGGTCACATTCGAAATTGATGTAAACGGTATCCTGAGAGTAACTGCTGAAGATAAGGGAACGGGAAGCAAAAATCATATTGTCATCACCAACGATAATAACAGACTTTCACCCGAAGACATTGAAAGAATGATTAACGATGCTGATAAATATGCTGCTGAAGACGCTGCTATGAAAGAAAAGGTTGAAGCCAAAAATGAACTTGAAAGCTATGCTTATTCATTGAAAAATCAAATTAATGACAAGGAAAAATTGGGAGCTAAACTTAGTGATGAAGATAAAGAAAGCATTGAAACTGCTTTAGATGAAAAAATTAAATGGTTAGAAGCTAATGCTGATGCAGATACTGAGGACTTTAAAGCACAAAAGAAAGAACTTGATGAAATTGTTCAACCCATTATGAGCAAACTTTACCAAGGTGCCGGTGGTGAGGGTGGAGCACCTCCACCTGGTGGTGAAGAGGGTGATCACGACGAGTTGTAATGCACGTCTAACTTAGGGATATCATTATAAATATTGTTAATTTATCATTTACATCATTATGGGGGTTTATACATAATATGGGTAGTAACCATCGAGTAGAAGGCAGGAGTTGTCCGATTGACTTCTCAATTGTCTCTTGAGCGTGTGATAATGATAAAAGGGCAAGGAATACCGATTCCTGGTTGGAAATGTTGATTGTTATACCTGCCTGAAACTCTTAGTGTATGGGCTCCGAGCAGATTTGAAACAATGTGATACTGGCATTACAGATTACTGTGTCAAACCTATGTCACCATTCCTCATTTCTATCACACATATTATCATCAAAATGTTTGAAAAGTTTACATTCAACTGTTGCTGATGTTTTTGAATAAGTATTGAAAAACAGGAAAGTTGTTAAAATTTGAATAAGTGTAGTATTTGGGACCATGTGAACATGACATTAGATTCTCGTGTGTCTAAAGTTCATTACTTTTCATTTCATGCTAAGAAAAAAATATGGACATTGGTACTTGTGAAGGAGTTGAGACTGCTTATCAATGTTTATAAAAGAAATGATTATGAGAAAGTCTGAATGTTGAGAACCGAGTTGATAAATGACAAGTTATATTTTTCTATTTATTAAACTTGTTTGTGCAAATTTAGTACTAGTTTAATGAGCACGTTAAGTAGTATGTATCTTAAGTGTGTCTAATAAAGACGTATGTATTGTTTAAAGGTTCAAGTTCATACGCAGATCAGTGCATAATTATATTTCCAACTTGCTTTTCTTTATTTTGTACGAAATGAAAGTTGCTCAGTGCTAAGTTTCTTAAATTATTTTGTGTGTAAATTGTTCTATATAAATAGTAAATTGAAGTTTGTGTTCTGCAGTCAGTTGTGAAATTGCCTTTTGGGAATAAGTTTTGCATTGTGCAATAAAGAATGACTGGAAAAAATTAAAAAGAAAAGGGCCTAGTGGAACTTTTCTTAGATTTTGAATAAGATTCCATTTTTAGGAGCGTGAATTTGTTTCAAATAATTGGTAAATTTGGCAGAACATTGTGCAAGAGTTTATCTTGTGAATAGTTTTGGTGTAGCAAACTGTGTAAATGTTTGTAAAAATGAAGATGGATGAATGCCGTAACTGAATTGTGAAACTGTGTATAGAAAATATAGTTTTGTGATAAAAAGTATGTTAAAATTTTATTTGTGACATGTTGTATTGAATTATTGACATTAAAAAAATGAAAATACCAAGTTAAAACTGTATTTGTTATTTTCTTAAGTTACAAATGCTAATTTCCTTTTGATAAAATATGCGAAAAAAGTACTTGCCATGGACAAAGCACTGGAGTCCTACACTGAACATTACACTAAATAATCTAGGTAAAAATAAATATCCATATGTACCTGTAGGTGTTTGTTAATGTCAACTCTCGGGTTTGGAAAAGACTGGTCCTTAAGTTTGTACAGGCCGATCTGTTGGACTGCTATCTTCAGAATTGATCTACAATTATTATCAAAGTCTAGTGACTTGGTTAATGTGATGTTCACAGAGGCTGAAATCGAATTATCTAAATGTTTTATCAAAATATCAAATAAAATTCATCATTTGGTAGGTTTTTCAAAGTTTTCTGACACTCTTTTGACGCAAGCAAGCCATAAATAGCGAACTGAAAGCGCAAAGGTTATTTACCTGTTTTCAGAATTCAGTTCCATTTTCAAGTGCATAATTGTTCATAAGAAGGTGCAGGCAAAACCCATTTATTGTTTATCCTGAAGGAATGCTGTGTGAATCTGTAATTTACACACATGTATGTTTAACATAACATTATTTTTGAATGGTCGATTTGTACTCCTTAAACCATAAAGCTGACGGTTAAATTTAGCCGCACTCTTGAGGATGTTGGGATTTAGTTTGACTTGAACAAAATCACCAGGCCCAGGTGAAATACATGTATAATCCCTTACTATTGACAGGAGGCACAACACTGTTGTATAATAAGTGTAACAATGGTGGTGGCATGGCAAAGGCTACCACTGTTTTATAAAATGTACTGGCTTTATTCATTCCCAGCCCAGCTGGCATAATATTAATAGCCAAGAACTTTGGGTGCTGTATTCTTTGTCTGTCAAAAGCTTTACATAGCTAGTGTAAACTGTTATATGATATTTCTGACAACGAATTATTTATTTATATAAAGGAGCACAAGGACATCTGATGATCTTTAAATTTAACCAGTCATTTGTGGTTCCATTTTGACAAATTAAAGTGAATGGTGTTTTTATGCTCCCCGAAAAATTTCGGGGGAGCATATCAGTCAATGCGAAAGTCAAAATTTTTTTCCAGCCACAAGGACTCAGATACTTAGATTTATTTCCGGCCCTGATGATTTTTTTGCGGCCCGGACTCTGAAAGGTATTTTTTGTAGGGGTGGGGGAGGGATATTGCCATAATTATAAACAAACATATTCAGCAAATATGAATTATCAGACTCAACTATAAGATACTATGAAAAAAATATACAGAAACATAATAAATTAAACAGTTTTGCATATTTTAGGCCAAAAATTGTTTCAAACTGGCTGAAATTTTATTCGGACATGAGGACTGACTGTATCGAAATTTATATCGGCCCTCCTGATTTTTAGTTGGCGAGGTCCGAGGACCGACAGACTTTCGCACAGACTGGCATATAGTCGGCGCCTTGTCCGTCTGTCCGTCCGTTTTCTTGTCCGGAGCATAACTTGAAAACCCTTGGAGATAATTTGTTTAAACTTCATACAGTGGTAGAGGGCATTGAGGGGGAGTGCAGTGTCAAAGAACCATAACTCTATTTTGCCCGGTTTTTTAATTATCTCCCCTTATAGAAAAATCTTGTCCGGGGCATAACTCTAAAACTATAAGAGATATCAACATGAAACTTTGTAGGTGAATAGATCTCAATGGGTAGATGTGCAGTGCATAAGAACAATAACTCTTTTTGTCCTAATTTTGGAGTTATTGCCCTTTGTTAATTTCAACACTTTGAACTTTGTCCGGAACATAACTCTAAAACTATAAGAGATATCAAGATGAAACATTATAGGTTGATAGATCTCATTGAGTAGAAGTGCAGTGCAAAAGAACCATAACTCTGTTAAGCCTCATTTTTGAATTATCTCCCCTTATAGAAGAATCTTGTCAGGGGCATAACTCTAAAATTATAAGAGATATCAAGATGAAACATTGTAGGTAGATAGATCTCATTGAGTAGAAGTGCAGTGCAAAAAAACCATAACTCTGTTAAGCCTCATTTTTGAATTATCTCCCCTTTAAGAAAAATCTTGTACTGGACATAGCTGTAAAACTATAAGAGATATCAACATGAAACTTTGTGGGTAGATGTATCTCAATGGGTAGATGTGCAGTGCACGAGAATCATAACTCTGTTTTGCCTAATTCTGGAGTTATTGCCCTTTGTTTATTTTACTTTTTGAAGTTGTCCGGAACATAACTCGGAAACCATAAGAGATATCAACAAGAAACTTGGTAAGTTGATAGATAACAGTGATTAGAAGTGCAGTGCAAAGAATAGTAACCCTGCCTTTCCTAATTTTGGACTTATTGCACTTTAAACTTTTTCCATGGACATAACTCTGAAACTACAAGAGGTGTGCTTTCCTGTGTCCAAAACCTATTCGGGGAGCATCACCCGGCTCAAACCAGGCTCTTGTTCTTACTACAATTACCTCTGAATAAAACTGTAATGTGAAGTTTTGAATTATTGGATACATTTTTGACTTCCATACTTAACGTATAAACAGTGTAAATACAATACTATTTCCTGTTGCAGCAATAAATATTCAAGTTGAAAGATACTCCGGCTTTTTAGAAAGGTTACAGTGATTTAATGAAGTAACACACTTGTAATCGCAAGATGGGGTAACTCATTTAATTGACTAAATGTAATAAGGCTTGCAAGACATTGTACAGTGATTTGGTTCATACACTGTAATATTCACAGGTGGTCCACAAAGTTTTCTACAGTTCTTTCAATATGTCTTGCACTAATCCTTGATAAAGCCTTGATCTAAATGAAGGTTGACCCGTGTAGGCCAACTTCTTCAGGGGTTTTGGACATGGACCCCCAAGAATAGGTGTTACACTGCCTTTAAGAAGCCACACCACTGTAAAGTCATTTAAACTGCAATTGTGAAATCTTCTGAAATGCATGGTAATTTCTGAATTATATTTCAATTAAGCAATTATAGAAATATGTAAATTTTCTATATTTCAATTTAGGTTAACATTTTGTGTATTTCTTATCTTTTGCATATTTTTTTCTGTTTTAAGTGACCCAATTGATCTATTTAAGACCTTCGGATTTTTATGTTTTAGGCTTCTGGACCTAAACTGAATACAGCTCATAAAAGACATCAAACTTGAGCAATCCCAAAATGTAGTTCTGGTGACCTCCCCTGAGTTGCTGCCAATAATTTAGTACAATGCAACCTTATAATATAAACATTTAGTGGTGTTCAATATGCAGAAAATATGTTAAATTCAATGATATTGAAGGGGGTCATAAAAGGACACGAAGAGAAATTAAACATGACCAATTCTCTTATAAATATCTGACTACATCTTGTTCTCTTATAAATATCTGACTACATCTTGCATTCATTTCTAACGACTATTAATTAACACGCATCACCGTTTATGCTAAGTCACTTCCGGGAGAATGAAAACAATAAAAAACTAACATTATTTTAAGGAAAATTTAATCTTGTGCTTTATATTGTTCTTTTAGATATTATACATTTATTTCAAATTAACAGTTATGTTTAAACGTTCGACTTTCACACGCTGATATTTTGTGACATCGCCAACTAAAAGTGCTACCACAGATTCAGATTGGGCAATTTTATTGACGTTTAGTTTTGTCATCTGTTTAAACTCGTTCTACAGTTACGATGCCACCTAAGTTTGCAAGAATACCGGATAGTTCAGACAGATATGGTGCAAGAGATATTGAAAGGGTATTTATCTATTGTTGTTTTTGAAAAAAATTATTTATAATTTAAATTGTTTTGTTTTTCTAGTTAATGTCTATGTTTAATAGACCAAGATCATGGAGTTGAATAGACTCCGAAAAATAAACAACTGTCCGATCTATACCCACGATCCTTTGCGCTCTTGTATATCTGTGCCAAGATGTATTGGTTTACGGAATGCCAGATGGGCAGGGATCAAAAAATATTTTTTAGAGCCACTCTTCTTTCCGGACGAGTGGCTTGAAATTTCAAAACGTCCTATATGATAATAATAATCAATAAAGTTCCTGATGCAATAGAACATTGCCGAAACAATCAAAAGTTAGAAATTTTTATTATCAGTTTGTTTACATAAATTTAACAAACCAAAACCTGAAATAAAGCTTGTGTTTTAGGTTATGTATAAATCACACACTTTATAGAGCTCTAAATATAGAGTGTAAAAAGCTCATCAGAAGTAATGTTTAATGTATCTGACTTATAATAAAGTTTATATGACAAAAGAGCATTGTCTGGCATGTTCCAGTTACACCAGTATCAAATTAACAATGCGTAAAGTGAGCAATTTATATAGAACCTAGAACACAAGCTTAGTTTCTGGTTTTCCATACAACTTGATTATGAGAATTCTAGCTTCCTATAACATTGGCTAATTTCCACTCATCATTTTGTACTCGTCCTTCATTATTCTCTTCATATAAATACGAGTGGACAAGCAGACTTTCGATCCCTCATGAGTCCATACAACGTCTGATAGGTGATAGTTAAAACCAATAATTTGATTAGTTTGGTCCACTGGACATATGAGGTCTGGTAGGTGATAGTTAAAACCAATAATTTGATTAGTTTGTAAAAGTTGTTAGACTGAAGATTTGAACCCATGAATAACAATGAAAAAAGTCATTTTTCTAAGTTCTTTCTCAATTAGTATTTCATATATTATATTATAATTAACCTTCAGTTATCTTAAAAATTATCATGAATGGTGACTTTATGATGTGTTGTAATGTCTGAATATTCTTTATCATTCACATTATAATAATGATTATAATTTACATATGATGTAAACTATATACTGATTCTCTTTTGTTGTTTTCCATTTGCAGCAATCATTGCTGGATGCTGATTCTGATGAGGATGATTTCTTTCTAAAGTATGAATGTCATTTTGTTTTATACATTACTTTTTCTCAACATTTTATTCCTCCCACTAACTTTTTAATGTGCTTCTACAAACTGATACTAAACCTGTATTTCACTCAGGAATTTATTCAATATATAATAGGGGCCTTTGCTTTATAAAGGCCATTTCACAATTCCAAATGCCAGCTTCGCAACTGAAAGAAACGCCACTTTTACATGATTGTTGCCGCAGTATTACAACATTATTTAAAAGTATATTTAGCAGTGTCACTTTAAATATCCTGAAATATTATATACAACAATGTATGTAATTAAAATGTACAGTAACACTGGATGAAATCACAGCATATCCCCCACATTACATACTGGAAATATCTCAAGTATTGAAATATCTCTCAAGTTAATGTTTTGTTTTTATCAAATACCGTAAAGATAAAGTGGACTCTTATTTGGCTTTATAAAGTTTCGCAAAGTCACAGTGTGTTGATAATAATGCTAAAACTCCACAAGAAAAATATGTATCCCTCTGCCTTTCACAATTCAAAAAGGCCCAGGCCACTTCACATTTAAGAGCAAAAAAGCCCTGGTATATTATACATGTATGCTATTACTTGTAATTTTGTATTGATCATAATTCATTGCACGATATGCTCAGACTTGTTCATTATGTGGAAAAAATAATAAAAGCTCATTAAGTAAATTAGTTTCCAATTGAAATAAAATTTGACAATTTTGAAATTATAATTCCTATATATGTTGGTATATGTAGTATTTCATATTGTAAATTGAAACCTTATTTATCTTAAAATCTATTGTACACTAGTAAAATATAATTCTTGTGTGCCTTATGCTGAATAATGATTTTCTCTTGCAGTGGTCCAAGAGTTAACACAAAGAGACTGAATGACCCTAAAATTGGCAGGTAAATATATGATGTTTATTTAATAACTTTTCTTGTTTGTGTAATGTTTATGTTGTGCATTTTTCTGAGGCCAGTTGGTTACTTCTATGGGCCGAGCTAGCCCAACCCAAATTCTACTAGCTGTGGGATGTTGGGCTTCTGCTAAAATTGCAGAATTTGTGAAAATATTTCACACTTTTCTATCTTTGGCAGATCTGTTTTAAATGGAAATATTTATCCAAAATCTTGTTAGAAAGAATAGGAAAAATTAATATTATCTGTGATAAAATCAGTCAAATATACCCAGGTCTCTAAAGTGATGTTCTTTTGAATATGAAGCAGAATTGTTATACATGTAATTGGGAATATTTATCCAAAATCTTGTAAGAAAGAATCTAGGGAATATTAATATAATTACTAAATTAGTGATAAAATGAGGCAAATAAACCCAGGGCTTTGAAGTGATGTTCTTTTGAAGATGAAACAATGAGTATGTTTTAAAACAATGATAATGGTTGTTTTGTATGATTGTATGATAGATTACGTGGTCAGGTTGAGGAAGTTGTAGACGTGATGAAAGATAATGTTACAAAGGTGATAGAGAGAGGTGACAGGCTTGAAGATCTTCAAGATAAATCAGGTATTTAAAGTTTACCTTTAATTTGGTAATGATTCAATGATTTTTGACAGAGTTTTGCCCCTTGAAGAAATTTTCAGTTTCTGACTATCTCCCCAACAGTTGTACACATTCAACTCAAATTTAATATACCGTATAGATACATCATAGTTAAGTAATAAACAGATCAAGATTTAATTTGGTAATGATTCAATGATTTTTGACAGAGTTTTGCCCCTTGAAGAAATTTTCAGTTTCTGACTATCTCCCCAACAGTTGTACACATTCAACTCAAATTTAATATACCGTATAGATACATCATAGTTAAGTAATAAACAGATCAAGATTTAATTTGGTCATGGTTCAATGATTTTTGACAGAGTTATGCCCCTTGAAGAAATTTTCAGTTTCGTTCATTATCTCCCTAACAGTTGTACACATTCAAGTTAAATTAAAATTTTTGACAGAGTTATCCCTCTTGAACTTTGAAAAAAGGAGAAATTTTCAGGTTCTGTTTTATTTCCCCAAGAGTTGTACACATTCAAATCAAATTTAATACATGTACATATGTATATAGATACATCATAGTAATAAGCAGGTCAATATTTAATTTTGGTCATGGTTTGATGATGTTGGACAAAAATGTCCCTCTTGAATGTTGGAAATTTTTTTGAAATTTTCAGTTTCCGCACTCTTACTTTTGAAGAAATGTTTATATAAAGTTGAAATTGCATGTGCAGGTATTTAACCAGAAAATAAAAGTCAAGTTTGAATTTAATTTGGTCCAATGATTTTTGACAGAATTCTCTTTCTTGAACGTAGAAAAAAAAAGAAATTTTCAGTTTCTGCTCCAACTTTTGTAGGAATGTGTGTCCGAGGTTGATGTTTCATGTGCTGATATTTTACCAGAAAATACAAGTCAAGTTCTAATTTGGTCATGGTTGATAGATTTGTATAAGTAATTGTTTGAATTATAAACTTTTGTGTTTCAATTGTTTTTACAGATAGTCTAGCCAATAACTCGGACATGTTCAGAAATAGAGCTAAAGCCCTCCATAAAACCATGTGGTGGAAAAATTGTAAGGTAAAATGATATTAAATGCTCTTACACTTTCAGAAAAATAATTTAAACTGTACTGCTATATGGTTAATACTTCAAAAGCTTGTAAAGACTATGAAATTTACGGATAGATTTAAAAGCAGGTAGGCATAGATTTTTATACAAACTTGTCTCCAAGTTTTATCATTTTTCTCATTCAGAAGATTATTTTGTTAATTTTTGCTCCTTTTCATTTAAAAGCTTTTGATAGTTTTTGCTCATGTTCAAGAAGGAGCTTGTTTTGGGAAAAAACTGCATAGATGCATGGGCTGGACTGGCTAATAATAGCTTCAGACACAAACAGTATGACTAAAGTTCAGATATACATAAATTATGTGATAGTCAGTAACTTATATTCGCCTTCTAACTAGTTTGGATTTTCCCTTTATGGCTATTTTTAGCAAACCTTATAGGGAATTATTTTACATCATTCATGATGTCAGATAAGTCATCAACTTTGCCTTAGAAAAAAAACTTTAAGGAGATATTACAAGCTTCTAAATGAGAAGGGTAAAAAATTTCAAGCTTCTTAATGAGAAGAAGGATATTGCTTTTAAATTAATCTGTTAATTACATAGTATTTAAAAGAATAAATTTTCTGTGAAACATTAGATTCTCTAAATGTTGGTACATGTATCTTAATATTGATTCTAGGATATCTAAAAAGCATGGTTGTTGCCATCTTTGTTTACATGTAATATCTTGAAAATGTAAAAATTGTGTACATGTTTCTGTTTCCCACAGTTAAAAATAGAAGCTGATCATCTTTCATGAACATGAAAGCAGTCACTGATTGGCTGACTGAAAGGTCACAAGTAGGTGATCTCCTGTTGGTCTCTGTCAGATCTACATGTAAACATAAGAAGATCTGAAGTTTAGGCAGATTGAGACACAAACTAAAATAAATATAGACTTTGTAGGACCTAATAATTGTCAATTCCAGCAGGAATACAAATTTGTTGTTCTAGAGATGATAAAAGCATTATTACACTGTTTTTGTCTGTTTTCAGATGAGATTGATAATGGCGTTTGTGATTATATTGATCTTGTCCATTATTATCAGTAAGTATATCTATGTCTTATCGATGAAGTATATCTATGTCTTATCGATGTCTCTGACTTTCATTAGATTTTAAGTGCAAATTTAATTAATACAGCATATGGAGAAAGCGCATTGACAGTTACTACATTTCGATTTAAGTTCCAAAGTTCTAATTACTCGTGGGTTAGTCTCAAGCCAAGCCAAGGATGGTGTCAATATTTTGGTGTCTTGGTGGTGGCACAAGTATTAACTATTCCTAATTTAACAAAGATTCTATTTTTAAGCATAATGTTCAGTCGTTTATATGTCACTTTTTGTGATACATCTTGTTAAATACTAGTTTAGTTAATGTGATATTATGTTGTGGACTATAAAGGTAAAAGTCAACTTAACATATTGCCAGATGACTCAGGAAAATTTCTATTAATATTGTTATATTGTTGTGTTAATGTTTAATTTATAAGCAGAGTAGGTTAACCTTTAGTAATTAGGTTAGTTTTTAGCTCAACTATTACATTTTTACTATAATATGGAGAACTATCCTTCCCACCAGAGTGCCTGAGTCATATTTATGACTGTAGGTTTGGTTTTTCATACCCACCCCTCTTCAGTTCAGATTTCCTTTACCCTTTTAGATATTGTTAACCAGGTTTTCAATTTTGAAAATCCTGGTTATTAGATTGGGGTATGGCGGGCGGATGGGCGGATGGGCGGGCGGGCGTCAAATGAAATTGTGTCCGCTCTGTAACTCTTCAACCCTTTGAAGAATTTTGATGAAACTTCAGACAAATGTTTACCACATCAAGATGACGTGCAGAACGCATGTTCCGCATGGCTGGCTCCAAGGTCAAGGTCACAGTGACATTAACATTGAAAATCCTGTCCGCTCTGTAACTCTTCAACCCTTTGAAGAATTTTGATGAAACTTCAGACAAATGTTTACCACATCAAGATGACGTGCAGAACGCATGTTCCGCATGGCTGGCTCCAAGGTCAAGGTCACAGTGACATTAACATTGAAAATCCTGTCCGCGGGCGTCAAATGAAATTGTGTCCGCTCTGTAACTCTTCAACCCTTTGAAGAATTTTGATGAAACTTCAGACAAATGTTTACCACATCAAGATGACGTGCAGAACGCATGTTCCGCATGGCTGGCTCCAAGGTCAAGGTCACAGTGACATTAACATTGAAAATCCTGTCCGCTCTGTAACTCTTCAACCCTTTGAAGAATTTTGATGAAACTTCAGACAAATGTTTACCACATCAAGATGACGTGCAGAACGCATGTTCCGCATGGCTGGCTCCAAGGTCAAGGTCACAGTGACATTAACATTGAAAATCCTGTCCGCTCTGTAACTCTTCAACCCTTTGAAGAATTTTGATGAAACTTCAGACAAATGTTTACCACATCAAGATGACGTGCAGAACGCATGTTCCGCATGGCTGGCTCCAAGGTCAAGGTCACAGTGACATTAACATTGAAAATCCTGTTTACATGATTTTAACTTGATTTGGCAGTCAAAGGTCATATCATCTTTGGAGGTAATTTAAAAAAGATATGATATATTATTTCATGTCTACTTTGTAACTTGTTTTTCATTATACAGAATTATCAATATAATTATAGTGAACAAATTCTTCTGTGCTGAACTCGTCCTACATTTCTCAACGGATTTTGTTCAAACTTTCACAGAAGCTTTGTCATCAAGCACCCTGGCACATATTGTCGGGGTTTTGTGATTGGATAGTTTTTGACCTAATTATGGCCCTTTGTTTTTTTCCTTATACATAATATTATAGTGAACACTTCTTCAGTGGCAATTCCTCCTACATTATTCATGTTTTACATTGCACATAGTTACATTGTTTGTTGCTTGTATTTGTATTTCAAATACAACATATTTATCTACAATGGTGATAATTGAAAACCTGGTTTCATGGCATTGCCATGTTTCTTGTTTTGGAATTTTAAATATTTGTTAGTAACCATCATCCCCATTTTTCAGGCAAGTATCTATACCTATAATAGTCAAGTTGACTGTCTTGTGGCCAGCTCTTGTTATATTTTATCCTTAACATTTGTCATTTTCAGTCTTCGGTTAATCTACATTATTATAGTCAATCTTTTTAAATTTAGCTGACTTAAACAGTGAAAAAAATGAGAATAATAACACTTTAAATTGAAATTTGTTTATTTCACTTCTAATATATATTTTCTCTGTTTGTATTTCAGTTCCAATCATTGTGAGTCAAGTAAACAAAAACAAGGGAGGATAACTCTGTCCAGATTTTTGTATGGAATTTGTTTGACATGTACATAATATCTTCGGGGTCATAGAGCACATACAGGGATCTTATTCTAGTGATGAATACCGTAGTTATTATAAGTCTTCAAGTTTATAATTTACCAAAGAAAAACAGGGATTTAAAACAAGATGTATAATATTGGGGTTGTTTAATTTATATATGTAAAATTTTTGTCTTTCTGACTGGTTCCGATTAAGGTAAATTAAGCAACATGACAATGCTATAAAATCAGGTAACCAGTCAAAACTGCAAAATCTGATTGGCTGAATATTGATTCAAAATTTGAATAGACCAATGAACAAGCAGTGTTTAATGACTGGTACTCAAATGTTAGGGTTATAATGAAACTCACAAACAACATTCCAATATGATGTAAATATTACAGTAAAATAATTCCATGAGGTATACGGGCATCTTTTTTCCTTTTTTTTCCTGTTTAAGTCACTTACACTGTTTGAGACATTTCCTGTATTACTGCAAGTTTTTTACATAGGTAATATAAAATTAAAAATAGTGGACAGGACAGAATTTTTTTAAACTTTGAATGATTAAAGAGAATCGTAATTGAAACAAATTTATAATAAATTTGAATTTGACATCTTATTTTTTGAGTTACCTGCCCCTAAAAATGAGATTTTTTACTTTTAGAGCTCATTTTCATCCTGAAGTTTGAAAAGATTCTCTTATCTAATTCCTGTGGTATTAGATAATTAACTATAAGCTTGCTGTCGTCAATTTTATTTACCCGTGCAAACAGTGCAGACAAAGATCAGCCGGCATGCCCTAGCTGTTCGATGATGGTCTGCATTGTTTGCTATTTAGCCATACATATTTTCCCCGACATATTTTTCAAATTTTCCCTAAAAAATGATAATTGGTTTAGTCCATATTGAGAGATGGAAAAGTGCATTAAAGATATTTAACTTACTAATTGCTAATCACAGGAATAAACCTGAACCTTTTAAATGCTATGGACAATAATAACTTTACCTATTCCACCTGTATAAACTCATATTATCCTGCACTTTTAACAGTCTGACAAGAACTACAAACTAAAACCTCTATAGAGCAACCACCCTTTTGAAGACAAATATGTTGGTTGTTACTGAGAGGCTTTTGCTCCACAAAGGTTAAATTTATTGTGAAGTCTTACTTTGGGAAGAAAAAATCTTACTTTAGGAAGAAAAAGTCTTACTTTAGGAAGAAAGACTTACTTTGGGAAGAAAAAATCTTACTTTAGGAAGAAAAAGTCTTACTTTAGGAAGAAAAAGACTTACTTTGGGAAGAAAAAGTCTTACTTTGGGAAGAAAAAGTCTTACTTTGGGAAGAAAAAGTCTTACTTTAGGAAGAAAAAGTCTTACTTTAGGAAGAAAAAATCTTACTTTAGGAAGAAAAAGTCTTACTTTGGGAAGAAAAAGTCTTACTTTGGGAAGAAAAAGTCTTACTTTGGGAAGAAAAAGTCTTACTTTGGGAAGAAAAAATCTTACTTTGGGAAGAAAAAGTCTTACTTTAGGAAGAAAAAATCTTACTTTAGGAAGAAAAAATCTTACTTTGGGAAGAAAAAATCTTACTTTAGGAAGAAAAAGTCTTACTTTAGGAAGAAAAAGTCTTACTTTAGGAAGAAAAAATCTTACTTTAGGAAGAATAAGTCTTACTTTAGGAAGAAAAATCTTACTTTGGAAGAAAAAATCTTACTTTAGGAAGAAAAAGTCTTACTTTGGGAAGAAAAAGTCTTACTTTGGGAAGAAAAAGTCTTACTTTGGGAAGAAAAAGTCTTACTTTGGAAAGAAAAAGTGTTACTTTGGGAAGAGAAAGTCTTACTTTGGGAAGAAAAAGTCTTACTTTGGGAAGAGAAAGTCTTACTTTTGGAAGAGAAAGTCTTACTTTGGGAAGAAAAAGTCTTACTTTAGGAAGAAAAAGTCTTACTTTAGGAAGAAAAAGTCTTACTTTAGGAAGAAAAAATCTTACTTTAAGAAGAAAAAGTCTTACTTTAGGAAGAAAAAGTCTTACTTTAGGAAGAAAAAGTCTTACTTTAGGAAGAATAAAATCTTACTTTGGGAAGAAAAAGTCTTACTTTAGGAAGAAAAAGTCTTAGTTTGCGAAGAAAAAATCTTACTTTAGGAAGAAAAAGTCTTACTTTAGGAAGAAAAAGTCTTACTTTGGGAAGAAAAAATCTTACTTTAGGAAGAGAAAATCTTACTTTAGGAAGAAAAAATCTTACTTAAGGAAGAAAAAGTCTTACTTGAGGAAGAAAAAATCTTACTTTGGGAAGAAAAAGTCTTACTTTAGGAAGAAAAAGTCTTACTTTGGGAAGAAAAAGTCTTACTTTGGGAAGAAAAAGTCTTACTTTGGCAAGAAAAAATTTTACTTTGGCAAGAAAAAGTCTTACTTAGGGAAGAAATGATACTGTTTTTCTTAAGAGGCTATTGTTATTCATATCATTAATTGAACGCAGAAAATTTGCAGATTTACTATCTATAGTATACTTTTCCTGATATTAATCTTTCATTTTTACAATATTTTCCCTTCCCGTTAGCCTGCTGGCATCTTCAGAATCTGCCCAGGCAAGCAGTGCAGACCAAGATCAGCCGGCACTTCTATGCCAACTGATCATGGCCTGCACTGTTCTCTATATGGTCAATACATATTTTGAAATTTTGCTTAATATAAATGAATGGTTTTGTCCAGATTAAAAAGTTGACAAGTTGGTTGTAAGATATTTTTAGCCAGGTACGAGTTAATGTGTAAATGAAAATTTTTGCTATTTGTCTATATTATGCTCTGTATTGTATTAAAGGTTGTGACACAATTTATTAGTTATTTAATGTATATATGGATAACTGTGATACATATATAGAATTTTACTGGAGTATGCTGTTCTGATTAATTATATTGTTCTAGTGTATTGTGTAAAATTTATTAATGAAGCTAATACGCAGGGCGAGTGTAAATATAACCTTGTGTAACCAGCTAGAGCTACACGATCTACCAGAATAACATACTCGTGTAACTTTCCTTGTGTTATATACCCTCCAATTAAATAAAAATATGGAGAAAAAAGATTATTTTTCCTTATGAATAAGCATATGAATGTAATTCAATAGACATATATGATATACTGTCATGTAATAACATAAAAGTGTGAATGTTAGAAAAAATTAACATTAGGTATGTTCACTTTAAATGGAATTTTTGTTTGCTTCAAACTAGGGTGCAGGGAAACATGTATATATATTTTTATGAATTTATTTATTTTTTGCTAGTTTAAGATTTTATATTGTTTTTCTCCCCACCATTATAATAGCAAATTGTTTTTTTCCTTTATCAGAATTAAAAGTAGTAGGTTTTTGGACCTTTCTTCTGCATACATACATATGTGGAAAAATTTCAAGAAACATTTATTCTTGTATGTATTAACTTGACTTTAATAAAAAAATAAATAAAATAAAAAAGGGCTTGCCATTTAGTTTAGCTCTGGGATCAGCATTGCAGTAAAACTTTTACCTGCAAGATTCATCTCCACAACCTCTGAATTTTTCTCTTTAAAGTTCATTTTTGTCTTTGAAGAGTGTAAAGATATATCTAATAAAATAAAATTGAGCATTTTGTTAAAACTTTATATATGTCTTCAGGGAAGTTATTGTAAGGCATAGACCTAACCTGTATTTCAGGCATAGATTTGACTGAGTTATTTCCCCTTGTGAAAGTTACTGCCCTTGTTTTACTGTCAAGCTCCTCTCTGTGTGCACCTTGTCTGTTTTGTACCTCTTAAGAAATTATTTAAGACTAGGAATAAATTCTTAAAAATAACTACAAAAAAACTCTTCAAGAAGTGTTGAATACTTCAACTGAAGAAAAATAATTTATGCATTCATATATTATTATATGTATGAATATATTATTTTTTGTTCTTTCCCTGCCTTTGTTTAATTACAGACATTTTTACTTAAATTATTCCATGACATTTAGCCATTGTATTTGATTTGTATAATTATATCTTGTTGGTATACTTAGTTGTATGAATAAATTTAGAGTGTTAAGATTAAAAATAAATGCTGGATACAGTAATATGTAAGAAAATTTCAGAAAATAAATGGCATTGTAACTGTAAACAGTGATTTACATTGCATTTTGCTTGAGTAATCATGCACTTATAGTAATATTTCATGAAATTATCAAAAAAAAAAAGGAATAATTTGTACTACGGTTTAAAACCATGGAATAAAACTGTAATTTGAAACCATGTAAAATTGCCAGGATCTGAAATCTTGAAATTACCATGGTTTAAAATCATTTTCATTTTCATGTGATTTGAAACCTTATGAAAAAACCATATGAAATCACACTCTTTTGAAACCATGTAATATCTATGACAAAGTGCATTAGATATAATATTTAGGAATAAATATTTTTGTGTAAATATCTTGGAAAATGCAATTGAAAAGACAGTGCTTACTTTACGCATTACATCTCCCTGTCAGTTTATAAGAAAAGTTGATAACTGATTTTGCTTTTATATTCTGTTATGTTATTAACTTATGTACACTATTTGTGCAATATATTTGTCGTTTGCAACTTACGTAATCTAAATTTGCTGGTTTTCAGTGAATATTGAAGTTCTGGTCCCGAACGCTGAAGACTTTCAAATTTTGTTGTTGTTATTGTTGTTAGGTTTTTGACTGAAATACGAACATTTTTCTATATTTACTAACATTGTCATCTTCCATTTTGAGAAAGATAAATTTTCATTTATTTGATATCAATTAATTTATAGACGCTCATTAATTATGCTTATTGATTTAATTAATATATTCATTTATTTATGTTTATGAAGTGATAAAAGCAATGTAAGCTGTATGTTATAACTACATAGGTAACTTGTGTATGTCACAAAGAAAAATCATTGTTTCATTATTTGGCATAAAGTAAAACGCTACATATTTCTGATAGTTTTGTTGTTATATTTTGGTTGGGAAGAATAAATTAAAAGCAAAACTAGAAAACCTGTTGTAAGTAATGTTCAGATTATCAGTAGTGTTAAGTGAGTAATGTTCACAATGTCATTAGTACTTAGTAAGTAATGTTCACAATGTCAGTAGTGCTTTGTAAGTAATGTACATAATGTTAGTAGTGTAAGTGAGTAATGTTCATAGTGTCAGTAGTACTTAGTAAGTAATGTTCACAATGTCATAAGTACTTAGTAATGTTCACAATGTCATAGTGCTTTGTAAGAAATGTTCACAATGTCAGTAGTGTTTGGTAAGTAATGTTCACAATGTCAGTAGTCTTAAGTGAGTAATGTTCACAATGTCAGTAGTGCTTTGTAAGTAATGTACACAATGTCAGTAGTAATAAGTGAGAAATGTTCACAATGTCAGTAGTACTTAGTAAGTAATATTCTTAATGTCAGAAGTGCTTTGTAAGTAATGTTCACAATGTCAGTAGTACTTTGTAAGTAATGTACACAATGTCAGTAGTGTTAAGTTAGTAATGTTCATAATGTCAGTAGTACTTAGTAAATAAGTTTCACAATGTCATAAGTACTTAGTAAGCAATGTACACAATGTCATAAGTATATAGTAATGTTCACAATGTCAGTAGTGCTTTGTAAGAAATGTTCACAATGTCAGTAGTTATTATTAAGTAATGTTCACAATGTCAGTAGTGCTTTGTAAGTAATGTACACAATGTCAGTAGTGTAAAGTTAGTAATGCTAACAATGTCAGTAGTGCTAAGTAAGTAATGTTCACAATGTCAGTAGTACTTAGTAAGTAATGTTCACAATGTCAGTATTGAATGTAAGTAATGTTCACAATGTTAGTAGTGTTTAGTAAGTAATGTTCACAATGTCAGGAGTGCTTTGTGAGTAATGTTCACAAGGTCGGTAGTTATTAGTATGTAATGTTCACAATGCCAGTAGTGTTTAGTAAGTAATGTTCACAATGCCAGTAGTGTTTAGTAAGTTTTGTTCACAATGTCAGTAGTGCCGAGTGAGTAATGTTCACAATGTCAGTAGTGCTTAGTGAGTAATGTTCACAATGTCAGTAGTACTTAGTAAGTAATGTTCACAATGTCATTAGTACTTAGTAGGTAATGTTCACAATGTCAGTAGTGCTTTGTAAGTAATGTTCATAATGTCAGTAGTGTTTAGTAAGTAATGTTCACAATGTCAGTAGGGTTTAGTAAGTAATGTTCACAATGTCAGTAGTGTTTAGTGAGTAATGTTAACAAGGTAAGTAGTAATTAGAATGTTATGTTCACAATGCCAGTAGTGTTTAGTAAGTAATGTTCACAATGTCAGTAGTGCTTAGTGAGTAATGTTCACAATGTCAGTAGTACTTAGTATGTAATGTACACAATGTCAGTAGTGTTTAGTGAGAAATGTTCACAGTGTCTGTCAGTAGTACTTAGTAAGTAATGTTCACAATGGCAGTAGTGTTTAGTAAGTAATGTTCACAATGTCAGTAGTGCTTAGTGAGTAATGTTCACAATGTCAGTAGTACTTAGTAAGTAATGTACACAGTGTCAGTAGTGTTAAGTGAGTAATGTTCACAGTGTCAGAAGTACTTAGTAAGTAATGTTCACAATGTCATTAGTACTGAGTAGGTAATGTTCACAATGTCAGTAGTGCTTAGTGAGTAATGATCAAAATGTCAGTAGCGCCTAGTGAGTTATGTTCACAATCTCAGTAGTGCCTGGTGAGTAATGTTCACAATGTCAGTAGTTCTTAGTGAGTAATAATCACATTGTCGGTAGTTATTAGTGAGTAATGTTCACAATTTCAGAAGTGCTTAGTGGGTAATGTTCACAATGTCAGTAGTGATTAGTGAGTAATGTTTACAATGTCAGCAGTGCTTAGTAAGTAATGTTCACAATGTCAGAACTGCTAAGTGTGTAATGTTCACAATGTCAGTAGTGCTTAGTGAGTAATGTACACAATGTCAGTAGTGCTTATTGAGTATTGTTCACAATGTCAGTAGTGCTTAGTGTGTAATGTTCACAATGTCAGTAGTAATTAGTGAGTAATGTTCACAATGTCAGTGGTTGTAAGTGGTAACATTATAGCAGTAGTGTATGAATTATGGTCGTCAAGTTTAAGAAGTGAATTATGTAAATTAACTGAGCTTCGTATGAGTAAATTATGTTCATGAACAGGGTTATTGTTAGTAAGTAGTGTCTACAGTCAGTTGTGTTCAGTGAATGATGGTCGCAAAAGTGTCGATATGAAATGAGAAATGTTCACAATGCAATGGCTGGTAAATTATGTTAAACCCACTAAATTCCATATGTGATGCGTTAATGTATAAATGGTCACACGCTTTGACTGAAAGAAAAAAGTTTAGTGTTTTCTTTCGTGTTCTTTTTATTATTTTCTTTCAGTTAAGAATGAGTTTCATATAGATTTTCAATATCACTCACTGCTTCAATTGACAGGCTGACAAATCCTCATAGATTGTATAGAATAATTCCCAGCTGTTACCGAATGAAACAAAAATGTGTGCGGGGTTGATTAGAAAAATAGATCCAGAATACGTTCCTCGTGAGGGGCTGATCAGTTCACACACGATGAACTGATAAATGATTGAAATCAATAACACGGATTGCGTTTAGTCAGTTAAGTTTGTTTACATGTTGTTCTCAAAATAACGAATTGAAAAACATTAATATCAATTTGTTTAATTGCATGTAAAATAGAGGTTAAAGAAAAGAATGTCACTTGTTAAGAAAACATTTAATGGCGATGTATTTTAATGGTGGAATATTGTGTAAATGCCATACGGTGCATATTCTAATATAAGTGAAGAATGGGTTTATTGTTAAACCATATAATTTACGAAGATCAGATTGGAAAACTAGACCCATTATGAAGTGTTGATAATCGGACTTGCTATTTAATTGTAAAATCAAAAATCGATTCTATATCATATTTAAGTATATATAAGTGCACGACCTGTGGCTTTATAATACCATATCGTTCTTATATCTTATAATCAATTCAAAAGTTATAGCGCAGACGACAATAAATCTTCATCATGATTAGGATTTGGCAATCGATGTGTAGTTTAAAATCTCAGAGAAAGTATCTATTTTACATATGTGTTTTATGCCTTGGTGTGTTAACCTTACAAGTCTCGCTATTCTGCGAAATCAATGCTAATTATGATAAAAAACGAATTGAAAAAAGAAGGTATGGACTTATGCAGGGATATTTAAAACCAGAGTCAAGGTCAGTGATAAATGTTGATTTTACTGTGAATAATGTCCTTGATCATATGACAAATGTCCGGCGCGGATATTTTGGGAATGAAAATTTTACAGACAAAATGTCGGACTTTGTTAAGAACTACACTCTTCAAATTCATAAACAAGAGCTTTTGCGAGTAATCGTGATGCCACATTCGCACAACGACCCCGGTTTTAAGAAGACCTATTCAGAACACCCCGACCAATCAACAGATACTATTTTGTCATTAGCCGTCGAGAAACTGTTTCAATACCCTGACATGGCGTTTGTCTGGCCAGAAACTTGCTTTATTCAAAGATGGTGGAAAAATCAAAATGATACAACCAGGAATAAGTTAAAACAATTAGTAAAATCAGGCCGTCTGGAAATTACTTCCGGCGCTTGGGTCACACCGGATGAAGCTACGCCGCACTATTTTGCGTACTTAGATCAGCTGATTGAAGGTCATTTTTGGGTCAAGCAGCATCTAGATGTAACACCAGTTGCATCTCTTGACATGGACCAGTTTGGCTATTCTTCAACTGCAAGATATTTATTGAAAAAGGCAGGAATAAAATATTCTGTGGTTAAACGAGTTCACATGGGAATGAAAGAATATCTTATGAAAACGAGGTTGATGAATTTCTACATGAAAACTCCATTTGATTTATATGAACAAGGAATTTTCACACAGGTATTTTAATAAACTGTATTGATAAAATCACGTTGTACTAAGCAGTGTCTATTTTGAAGGGTATTGAAGACCTTTTCCCCCCATCATAGGAGAAAGTCATTTTTAAAGTTTTCTTTGTGGCAAACAAAATAGGCTTACATTGTATGACATAGCAATAGCATAATAGAAGAGAGTATCTATGGTGGCTGGTTTGTAACATGTCGTTTTTCCCTCCGCTGAGCGCCAGACGAGAACACGAAAATACAACAAAATTACGACTTATAATCGTATTATCGTGTATTCACCTTGCTCCCCGCGGAGCTGAAGTACGACAAATTATTGTCTTTGTCATATGTACGAGTTTTTGTCTGGCGCCCCTCGGAGCAAAAATACGACATGTCATAAATCAGCCACCATACATATTTGAGAATACTGCACAACACACTGTAAACCTTTTTTTCGATTTATTAAAAACTTATACCATGCCATGTAAAGTAATTAAATGTATCATGAAAAAACTGAAGGCTATATATACGAGCAATAATATATGTCTAAATATAGAAAAAAAGTAATCAAAAAGAAAGAATTTCGGTAATTTCTCCACTCAAAGTAAAGCGCCCGGTTCAAAATGATACTATCTATTCAAAACAATTATCAATGGAGGATACTTTACACCCAATGGTTATATTTCATTTTCAGCTCGACCATTATAATTAATATACATGGGACGAGCAATCCGTGTCTAGGGCATATCACAGCTATCTTAACGATAATATCCAAAAAAAATACACGCTATAATTACAATGTATAGTACAAATAAACTTGTTCTATATAGAGCGTATTTTTTGGATATTATCTTTAATATTGGTTATATTGATAGAATTTCAAGTTCCTGTGGTCCTATATATAGTTAAGTTTTACGTAACAACCCCACTTATTCTTTACATTTGAGGTACTAGTATTGCTTTGAAACTATTACCAACATCCCAACATCTAGGCAAGAGGACATTGCCTTGTCATGGATATTGACCTATTTTTATTTAAAATTACGGTTAAGTTTTCCGAACCACCAACAAAAATGTCGGTTACGTTTTCCGTCTTTCCCCACTTTCTATACGTGTACACTTTGATCGAGGTGCGCGTATTGCTCTAAAGCTTACCATACATAATAGTGAGCATCAACCCCGCTTTCAGGCAAGAGGACAAAACTTTGACAAGAATTTTATCAAAATTATGCACAATTTTTTAAACAGTCTAATTCAACATTACCTTGTATTTTAACACAACAGGAAACATTTTCACTTAGGTAAGTCGCTAATTTGTTTCGAGTTAGTATTACTCAACCATGTATTCCATTATATACCTAAAACGTTTTAAAATCAATTCTATCTTTGAAGGTTGAACCATACGAATGGCTAAGTTTTCCTGACAGTTGTGGCCCATCTAGAGATATATGTGCTGATCTTGATTTTGGACATGACGTCACACTTCCGGATCCGGGTACACCGGAAGCAAACAAACCAATAAGGCTTTTAAATCACCATTACAGAAGCCTTTCATCGTTCGCAGACAAAGTTGTGCAACAACTGAAACGTAAAAGTAGATCGTTTCTGCATAATGTTTTGCTTCTACCACATGGCGATGATCTAAGGTATGGGACAGGTTATGAATGGGACAATCAGTATCGCAACATGAAGATTCTGATACAATACATTAATTCTAATCAAAACTACAACGTCAGAATGAAGTTTGGTACCCTGAAAGATTTCTTTACCGAGTTAGAAGAACGATCAGAGGTCAACTTCAAGTTCCCGGTTGTTAGTGGAGATTTTTTCCCATTTACAACCGGCAACGAGTACTGGAGTGGATTTTTCACAACGAGGCAATATTTGAAAAGACTCGGTCGCGAACTTCAGGAGTCTGTTCGTGCAGCCGACATTCTAGCTGCTTTGGTTATTTTAAGCGGACATGTTCATGAGATGTCGCGTGAAATTCTGACTTCAGTATTAGAACAACTGGTAGGTGCTAGAAGAGAACTTAGTGCGTTTCAACATCATGACGCTATAACCGGCACGTCACGCACACATGTCGTGAAAGGTTATGAAAATAAGTTGTCGTCTGCTTTGTCTGTGACGCAGCAGATCATGGCGTTCTTAATAGAAGTAATTCTTTTCAACGCTTGTAGTTTTAGGGATAAAGAGAATACTAGATGTGGATATCAGAAGGAAAATAGAATGAAAGACGGCAATACTCTAAGAACATCTGTATATGTTTTTCCCGCGTCTGTTCAAAAAGTGTCGGATGTTGAACTTGCATTTAATTCAAAGACAGACTATAGTTTAGTTTTATACAATGATTTTACTCAGGAAAGAGACGAAATTGTGGAGTTTTTATTTTCTAGTCCATATATATCAATATCGGATTATACATCAGGGAAAAACTATAGCTTTGATTATCTCTGGCAAGGTGAAATGGTGCATATATTCTTCAAAACAAGTTTACTTCCTTTAAGTATAACTACATTCAAAATTTTAAAATCACATCAAACATTTTTAGGAAAATCTATGAACATAAATCATTTTGATGTAAGTGATACAAACTTTACTCTCTGTGAGAACAGTCAAGTGAATGTCACGTTTTCTTTATCTGACGGTTCACCGCAGGAAATTTGTTACAAAATAGAAAATTTCTGTGAAAAAATAAGAATTGATTGGAGACATTACCGACAAAGTGGCGGAGCATATTCTTTGTCTTTGAGTAACGAAAGTGTAAATTTGTTAAAATCGAATTTAAAAGTGCGCATGATATCTGGAAGCAAGCAATGCACTGTTGAGGTTTCGCATGACACGATTAAAATTGAATATGTTCTGAAAAATACTATCGGTCTAAATGGCCGATATTTACAAGTGAATGTTCACACTGATCTGTCGCGAGCCAACGCAGGATATTTTGTTGGAGAAATTTCAATGAGAGTTGTCACTACCATCAACAATAGCGATATATTTTACACAGATTCAAACAGTTTACAACTTCTAGAACGGAAATACAGAAAAACCATGCCGTTCTCATCAAACGTTTATCCAATTTCGTCAATGGCCGCCATTAAAGATGGTTCCCGTATTTTAAATATACACACATCTCAGCCTCATGGAGCAGTATCATGGGAACCAGGTATTGTAGATCTATTTATAGACAGAGTGGCGCTAAAAGCGGAATATGGCCTTTGGCACGAAGTGAAGGACAACAAATTTACGTCAACA
This sequence comes from Ruditapes philippinarum, assembly GCF_026571515.1. NCBI lineage: Eukaryota > Metazoa > Mollusca > Bivalvia > Venerida > Veneridae > Ruditapes > Ruditapes philippinarum. The sequence goes on from NW_026857357.1 coordinate 278,665, forward strand.
AAACTATATCTTCAGTTCGAATCGTGTACAAATTCAAATTCTGATTCAAAATCGGAGAATTTCGTACCATCTTTTGAAAGCTTGATAATAAACGATTTAGTTCAACATCCATTAAAAAGCTTCTTTTCTATAAAGGATGTACCCCTAGAAAAAACCTCAGTTGGATTTTTACAAAGCAGTTTACCATGTGATATTACAATAGCTAATATGAAGTGTTTATGCCAAGATAATTTTGACCTTGAGGGTGTTTCGTTGACCTTGTTTCGTAGGTTGGCAACGCGTTGTGATACTATACCAACAAAATGTGGCATTCCGGCGAAATATACAATGATTAGTCCAGACTCATTATTTATCAACAATCCGGGTAAAAACTTCACAGTAAAAGAGATGTCTTTGACGCATCTGAAAGTGAAGAAATCTCTAACTCAGTACGAAATTGTTCCATTCGAAGAAATGGATTTAAAGACATTTTTATTTGTAAAAAATCCTCGTGTTAAAATGAAGAGAGAACGAAACAAAACAAATATATTTGTATAGCCTGACATACATTTTATTATACTATATTTTTTTAAATAGGTGCTGTTTTAGATTAAGAGATTGATATAACAGATGGATAAGAAGCTTTTACAGAAGACAATGTTGAGATTGACGACCAGAATCCTTTGCGTGAGCTTATCTGGCGTTTGGTGTTGTTCGATTTCCGCCATCTTGTTTTAATGTGGCAAACATTTTGAAGATTTGTGTTATTGAAGGAGTTTCGATATTTTTGATTTTACAAACGTATAGATGCAAAAAAGTATAAGTCATTTTACTTTTAAGTTTCGCCGCAAATTAAAAATGGCGGAATAGAGAAATAGAGCAGAGAATATGAGTTCGCTTTAAAATACTTTACCAGATTTATACTGACGTCACAGCTTTGTCTTCTATGGCTTAAAATAAACAAAAAGTGAACACTCCCTCTGTACCTTTCTAACTAAAGTTCAAGCCAAAGGTTTCTTATGTACACTACTAAAACACAAACAAACAAAGAAACAAAACATATAGTCCAACACATTTTGCCTCTTTGGTATAATTAAAATGTATTTTATTGTTTGATTCATGTGAAATTTCGTATCAATTTGTCACCTTCTATGAATTGACCAAAACAAACTACAACGTCAAATACTAGATCGTAGTTTATCGTATATGTTGCAATTGCCCAAGAAAAATACTCTTGATATAATATCAATCTAATAAAAGGCGTTTCTTCTCTCAAACATATTTATGTAGCTGATCTTAACATAATCCTGTGATCTTAAAAGATAATTTATCAAGTATGAACTTTTAAAGGCAAGTAAGCATGGATATCGGTATAACCGATGGATGAAACACCTTTTTCTCAACGCCAAATCAACATGAAACCAAACGCCAAATCAACATGAAACTAAACTTAATCAACATGAAACTAAACCTAGGGAAAGTTGTACTTGCCTGGTACGAACATACCAAAATAATATACCAGTCAATAAAAGAAGGTACTTTGTGACTTTGTAAACTGACGTCGAATAAAGAGATAAAGTTAACATAAAAATTGTTAAAAAAGATTCCGAAAACAACAATGCAAATAGGTTAAATAAAAATGGCTTCTTTCATTGTGATATCGGTGAAGGGTTGTCATATTTTACCAGATTATCTTTTATTCGTATGTTTGCAGATAAATAACCATGAATGAACCATGAATGATACATTTCTAAATGTTCTTTGTAACAAAAATATTTTAACCATTCGCCACATCTCATCAAATATAGTTTTCATTGCCGTCGTATAATTATAGTACCAATGTTGTCGACACATTAAGCTGTTGTCGACGCATTGAGCTGTGATCGACGCATTGAGCTGATGTCGACGCAATGAGCTGATGTCGACGCATTGAGCTGTGGTCGATGCATTGAGCTGTGATCGACGCATTGAGCTGATGTCGACGCATTGAGCTGTTGTCGACGCATTGAGCTCTGGTCGATGCATTGAGCTGTAATCAACGCATTGAGCTGATGTCGACGCATTGATCTGTTGCCAACGCATTGAGATGTTGTCGCCGCATTGAGCTGTGGTCGAAACATTGAGCTGTTGCCGACGCATTGAGCTGTTGTCGACGCATTGAGCTGTGGTCGACGAATTGAGCTAATGCCGACGCATGGGGCTGATGTCGACGCATTGAGCTGTTGTCGACGCATTGAGCTGTGATCGACGCATTGAGCTGTTGTCGACGCATTGAGCTGTGATCGACGCATTGAGCTGTTGTCGGGTTTTTTGATTGTACGGTGTGATTCTGTTCCGAATGTTAGATGTACCAAGTGATGTATTGATTTTGCCTGAATTTGTTAAACTTGAACTCTACTTTTTACTTTTCAGATTCTACAAATGTAAATTTGATATGGAATTCAAATACCATTAACATTTAATATAAAAAAAGTAAATGTTGTTGATGCTTGCTGTCTATTTGGCTATGCTATCTTCGTTCTAGTACACTTGTATGCTTTTTGACTATGCTATATTCAAGTACACATGCACATACATATTTTGACGTTGCGCGGAAAAGTTGTGGTAATCGCCCTATCACCGTGATGCATATGCTTTTAAGGTATGCTATCTTCAAGTACGCGTATGTGCTATTTGACATTGTTATTTTCAAGTACACATGACTGTATGCTATTTGATTATGAGATATTCAAGTACACATGTATGTATGCAATTTGGCTAATTGTCTTCAACTACACATGATGTTCACTATGTTATCTTCTAGTACGCATGTATTTTATTTATCCTTGTTATTTTCAAGAACACATGTGTGCTATTTGACTATGTTGTCTTCAAGTAATCATGTATTCAAACAGTCTGGAGTTCCTTCCCCTTATAATACTTTCCGTATTGAATGTAGGCAGGGAACCAGTATAACAAAGTTATATTTATTATTTCATTCGTAACTTCCTATACAGTACTTTATTTATAATGAATGCATTTTTGTTACATAAATATAAAGCATGCATATTAAGAAATTCTAAAAGAAAATGCTTTTTTTCATGTACAGTCTGTATTTGAAAAACTTGTCAATACTGGATCTATCTTAATCATTTTATTTTTTTAATCATAGTGTTGCTATTGTCATCCGCGCTATGAAGAACTAAGAGAAGTTAATCAAATTACATAAATTTCAAAAGAAAAACTTATTTATCATATAAATATCTTAAAGGATGAGCATATGTGGGAGACTATAATAAATAAATTCTATATGAATAGATGAAAAATAAATATACACATGAATAATTTTCTTTCTTTAAAAAACAAAAACAAAACAGAAAAAAAATATTTAAAAAAACAACAACAAAAGCTTACCACAGTCTAGTTTTTTTCCAAAATTATTTCTTTATTTTTTGTTTATAGCACTGTAATAGGTACTTTTCCTCCCCCCTCCCCCATCTTAGAGTGAGAGCAAGTTTAAGTGCGTGGGTGGGTTTGTTTGATGGGCACGTGAATGCATGCACGTGGATATATGACTGCGATCACGTATATAGAACTGTATTTATACGATTCTAAGGACACTTCCAACAGCGAGCCAATTTTAGATATGACGGTGCCATTTTGTTTTTAGCAGTTAGCACAATACCGAACTTAACAATGTTGGTTCCATGTTATCCAGGTGGTTGCCTCCCCTTAATTATATTTACAAATTGAAATAAAATATGCCCCATAATTCTTATGTAACAGGTAACGCAATAAAATTGATTTTCGATATTTGTGGAAAAAGGTTAAATTTCAAAATCCTAAAGTTATCAAAGTGAAATGCGCACCGATATATTTATCGATATATCATCCACTATTAAAACAAAACTAAATCTTTAAATCTTTACTTATCACATTTTACCGAGATAACGGACAATTACGTGACCAAGACAACAATCTACATTTACCACAAAAGTCTTATCATTTTTCTGTTAATTTTACTTCAAAATCAGGCTTAAGACTGAAAATGGTTCGTATAACTTGCGAAAAGTTAACCCTTCACCTGCTGGAAACAAAAGTGCTTCGACTTTGCCATCAGTATAGAGCCAGGCGAGCCTGCACATCCCTGCAGTCTGACCGGGCTCTAACACAGATGGCTGACTAACTTCATTTTTTTATCTTGATATTCAAAATATTGATAATGAACAATTTCATAATAGAAGCTTGAAAAGTTCATTTCGAAATTCAGCAGGTCAAGTGGTAATATTAATAATAACAATTCTCTTTTGATTATATTTCAGTAATTTACAGTAATTAAAGTTGTTTTTAACTTAATTTTGTTTTAATCTTATTGCAGCTATCTTTAATATTTATTTTGGAAATATTCCTTTCGCTTACGATCGTCAGAGGTGATGATTGCGCATGCGCGACGACAAACGTTCATATCCGCGAGAGCGCTGGAACCAATTCTGCAATTTTGGCCACTCTAAGAAATCAGCACTGCGTGCAGTTTAACGGTCAAAGACAAACAGTCGATGGAACCTCGTGGGTTAACGTGATTTACAACGGAAAGGTCAGTTAACATAAAACTTTAATATTGTTTATTAAAGAAGAAAATCTAGCCAGCAGTCTTGAGGATCTGCATTGTTAATATTAACATATAGAACGACAACGATTGCAGCCAAAGATACGACTAATAATAGTAATATAGTAACATACTCATTTTACATTCTAAAACTATTTTATTATGCTCGAATTTACAGCATGCCAGATCTGAATGCTGATTTTTAGATTTTTAACTGCCAAAAAAGGATGCAGACTAATACATAAAACAGGATAGTACCGTTACTTGACGCTTGATAGAGCTACGTTGGCTTTGGTCCTATAAAAATCTATGTGAGGCAAAAATTAATGTTGTATCAGTTAATTCTTACTGTTCTATAGAACGGCTGGATTCACGAAGCATACGTCACGATATCGTCTTGTATTACGCATGCGCCAACAAACTTACAACAGCTACAACTTTCGGGATGTCCGAATATTATAACAAGGGCGGAATGGGGAGCACGTGCTCCTACTCAATATGCAGGACGGTTACCAGCCACACCAAAGTATATGTTTCTGCATCATGGCGCCTCCTCACCTTGTTTCACAAAGGACAAATGCATTGACAAAGTTCAAGGTTATCAAAACTGGCATATGGATGGTCATGGTATTTAGCAAGTATTTTAACTCATACATCTGATTGCCTGATTGTATAACAATATAAACTCTATGTTCGGTTGTCATGTCACTTGTACATGGTACATTTTGAAGAACATGATTTCGTAAACCAGTCGTACCGACCCGAACCCGTGAATCTAGTATTATATATATATATATAAACGCTTAAAACAGAAGTAACGAATTCATAGCTCTTTGCAAAGCCATTCCAGATTGAAATTTCATTACATGTATCCATGATTTGTATTCCCCATAAACTTGAATATAATACTTAGGAACCATTTCAATTATACAATTTTAGGCTGGAATGATATTGGATATAGCTTTGTTGTTGGTGAAGACGGCAATGTGTATGAAGGGCGTGGCTGGGATACGATTGGAGCACATACTAAACATTACAATACCGTTGGGCTAGGTTTGTAGCTTTAGGTCATTGTTTTAGAAAAAAAAGGGAGTGGTTATAAATTGCAACACGAACGCTAGAGCAATTTTGAAAAATAAAATAAGCCGCCATTCTAAATCATTGCTTTGTTGCTTTTACAAAATGCTGTAGACGTTATAATGTTTGAGGACTTATTAAACATTTGTACCGTATAATAATAATGTTGATGATGATGATGATAATGATAATAACAATTGAGATGATAAAAATGTGTTTTATGTTTGCAATGGTAATAACGATATAGACAAAGTCCTTGAGCTCGCTTCTTTCTTGACCTTTTTCACACCAATACTGTTTGTTCAAATTGGGAACTAGTAATTTCGAGTATTAATTTTGATTTTATTTTACAACAGCTATTTGCGTCATTGGTGATTTCACCGACCATGTTCCAAATCAAGCGGCTTTAGATGCGGTACAGAAACTGATTGCCTGTGGTGCTGCAAACAATAAACTTGTCGCGAACTACACTCTCCTCGGACACCGAGATGTCGGGTCTACAGCCTGTCCTGGCACAGCGTACTATAACCTGATTCAGACCTGGCCACATTATAACCTGTGAATTGTAGGATAATTCAACAGAGCACTGTTTCAAATTATATTTAAATCTACAATGAAATTGATAAAAAATATAGTGTAAATTATTTTCTTTAGTTGAAACTACGGTTTCAGTTAGTTTGTGTGACTGTATTTTTCTATATCTCTGCGGTCGCTCCACCTAGACGGATATCCTGAATAACTAACCAGTTGATATCTGATCAGATGATATTTTTTTTTAAACAAACAATAGAAACATTACAAACATAGACGATTTTAACTGATGAAGAACTTGGAAAACAAAACACAATTGTTCACTACTTTAATAAAATCGTATATTTAAGCTTTTATTGATGAATTTAGCAAGATACATTAAAGAAAGTTTGGCAATCAGAAATACTCTCTTAAATATTTGATTTTTTAACATCCTCTTGGAAAATAATTTTTTTTACAATTCTCATATATTATAACATCATGTTTGTTTGTGTAATCATGCATTGTTCTTAAATAATAAAGGTATTTTCTCTTATTTGATACATTATCATATGATATGTGTGTGTTAACGTGTATAGCTTTTAATGATACTGTTCTCTATCTAGAAAGAATTAAACTGCTCAATAAGTATTTAGTTTTGCTGCTGGTTAACATCTATCCTTCGCCTTTATCGGGAGGGAGTTTTACTTTCAGTGGGATGGTTAGACTCATTTGGTAAAATATGGTATACAATATCCTGTGAGGTTGCCAGTAGAATTTCTATTACTGCTATGATTGAGAAAATATTTACTTATTACTCATAACAATGTACATTCTATTATATATTCTAAGTATCACATTGTACTTTGTGTTACCATGATCACGTGACGGGATAATTGTTTTATTTATCTATATGCATGACGATGTACTATGTACAAGTCTAAATAAAACGTATGTATGTATGTATGTATGTATGTATGTATGTATGTATGTATGTATGTGTGTGTGTGTGTGTGTGTGTGTGTGTGTGTGTGTGTGTGTGTGTGTGCGCGCATGTGTGTGTGTGTGTGTGTGTGTGTCTGTATGTATGTATGTATGTATGTATGTATGTATGTATGTATGTATGTATGTATGTATGTATGTAATGAGTAGATATATAATGCACTAATATACAATTGTTCCACAAGGGACAGACTGCTTCTCCTGCTGAGTCAGCGATGATACACAAGTGACAATTAGATTCAATGTCCGAGATCAATTATCACAGAGAAATCCCGCCTAACCCGAGGAACGATTCAAATACCACTTGCTATCTCTATTGAGCTAAGGGAGGCAAATATGTAGTAGATCTATTTACAAATCATTATTTACTATATATATAACCGATGTTTCATAGTGCGATACTGCAAACAACTTTGAGAAAAGCACACTATGACATTTTTACGTCATTACTAGATCAAGTTCCAACTAACAGAAAAACGGATCCCGATTGCGTAGAAAGCAATCGAAAGACCGTGAAAAGTTTTGAAACCCGAATTTCGCGTGTATCAGATGCTACTGACGGTTGTGAGTGGTCCCATTTAATGTATTTAGTAATATTATTTAGTAAATTCAAGTGATTTTGACCCGTACTCGGCTGACAAACATGCATTAGTCTATGTTTACGTACCGAATTGTTGTGCCACTTTTTTGTCTACCTGGGAGTTTTAGCACGAATGCGCTCGTTTGCTGATAGATATTTCATGAACGGGAAGGGCTAGAGACTTGGGGTCGGTCTCATTTGGAAGCTTAATACAAACGTGAAATAGTGATAAAAGTTTTTTTTTAATTATCTGGACAATTGTTTTCACAACGTCCCGGGAAATGAATCCCTTGCTCGTAGACTCGAATCTGGAGTTTTCGGCCTTCTCTTAACTTATAATATATTTTAATGGGGACAACATCTTTTTATTTTTTTGCTTTGTGAACACCAAGGTTTTTATCAATGTGGTCATATTGGCTTTCAATCAAAAATTTACCGACTTTCCTTTGCCAGCTATATATATATTTATAGATTATACACGATTACACCATCTAAGACAATATGGCTGAACTTCTTTCTGTCCGTGATAATTACAAGGTTAGCTTTTAAAAAAGCTAGTAGCGACTCGCTTCGTAATTTTTTTCCAGGGGTGCGTTTAAATGTAAAAATGACCGTTCTGTTAGCTGAAGAGACTTCAGCGAACATCAAAATAAAAGTGACATAAAGTTATTGAAGCCAGTTCTCTCAGTTTAAGAAAGAGGAATATGAGTATATATGAAGATGCATGTAAACAGATAGAATGAAGTCCCTATGTCTATGCACATTTACTGTATGGCCTGTTTACCTTGACCAAATAAATGTTAGATAGGTAGAATTCATAAAGATGTCTCTTTATACGAAGTTAAGTCGTAATATGTTATTTAGTATTGAAATGAGTGACAGACACAAGTCCTAAAGTAAACACAAGTTGTCTATCAATTCAGCCAGGGACCCCGGAAATTGACCAGTCTAAGATGTTTTTCAGATAAGCCGGGATCCTATTAAAACATATAGGGATCCCGGGAATTGACCAGTTCAAGAATTTAGTTTTCAGAAAAACAGGGATCGTTTTAAAATATAAAGAGATCCCAGGAATTGGCCAGTTCAAGAATATAGTTTTCAGAAAAGCTGGGATTGCATTAAAACATACAGGGGTCCTGGGATTTGACCAATTCAAGAATGTAGTCTTTGATTTTTCCAATTAATTAGGCATATAATTATAAGTATTGTGATTTCCGCATTTTAAGCTTGTTAATAAATAGCTCTAAATATATTTATATCCTAAGTTTAATTAAGTTAACGTTCATAACATACAATAAAAAAAACTTAACGTTTAATGGCCTTTCATCACGACAATAATCAACACAAATATAGTTTATTAGTTTTTCCTCTATATGTTATACGATCCCGGATCCCGGCCAATCCGGGGCGTCCCGGATCCCGGCCAGTAAATATATACACTTAATATCGGAAAGGATTAAATAACCGGAAAAAGGGAAAAAGAAAAAAATGCACAGAACCAGATGTACACTTATGTTAATTAACCAAACGAAAACTTACTTCAGAGGAACAGGTGAAATCGCGAAATCAAAAGTCAGTGTAAATATGATTTATTGAAAATAATTCATGAAAACAAACATTTTAATTATCATTCTAACACTCACGTGATTTTGCCTCTATAGACAAAGAAGGAAAAAAACTGGTGTTAAACTGCCAATAAACACCGGTTAGGGACTACTTGTATATGTGCTGTTATGTTTTCACCCTCGATTGTATAGTTTACAAAGCATTTTTAAGCAATAATAAAAAGCATTTTTATTTATATCTTCAGTTCTTATAATGTTTTCTTTTCATACAATACCGAAATAATATCTCACATACACTAACGCCACATATTAGATCCATATCAGTTAAAAAATATTTTGATAAAACGGCGCCAATCCGTAAGCAGCGTAATGACGTCATCCTAAGTAAACAACTCATTCATAAACAAGCTGACGTTATTTCATACATACAAGAATGATAAATGGGGCACTGATGTAAACACAATACGACGTAAGTTTTTATTGTTGAAAACTTGATAAAATAACATTTTTGTCTTATTATTTCTTTTGTTTAATAATTTCTATATCTTCGCAATAGTAGGGTGCGAAAATCGAACAGCATTATACGAAAATCGGCACCGGAAGTTATTTCCGCTTGAAAAATAACATAAGTGATTTTCCTTATTTTATCGTGTTAGAATCGAAATAACATCGGCCTGAGAGGTGTATATCGGCTATTTAACACCGGTTTTGTCGTTTTGATGCGACAAAATTAACCACTCAGGCCTACGGCCTTCGTGGTCAATTCCTGCGCATCAAAACTCCAAACCGGTGTTAAATAGCCGATATACACCTCTCAGGCCGATGTTATTTCTTAATTATATCTTTGCGCTCAAAATAATACTGGCGTGAAAATTGAAGTTTTTTTGACGCTATGTAAGATTAAATTTGATTGGCTAAATAATTTTGGATCCTAACCCTGATAGATAAATTTTGTAGAGAGCTGGAAGCCAAGCTTCGATTAAATTTTTGGATGGATTCGGAGTTTTTGGTTGTTTCTCAGTAAAATCCTAACGTAATACCGGCTCGCCGGCTCGCCATGAACAATCAACGAGGTTTTTCGATTGGCGGTAATGTTTGCAGTTGATAAAAGTATATTTCTCAAGAAGGATATTGGAATTAAGAAATTAGGTCTTGTAACTGATCTTCTATGAAATATAGAATAAGAACTGAGTAGGCCGAAGCCAACATTTATCGGGTGAATTCCGTCGATTAGCTTGTTAGAATTCCTATCGTAATTAAAATTTACACACCTTTAATTTTTTCATCAAGTTCAAATCACACCAACTAAGCATATATTTTCGCATTTATAATATTTAGTAAAAATGTTTTACAACATTGATAATCTTTCATTTGATTTTTTTTTCTATACACGCGGTTTTTAATGTTATAACCTCACATTGGCTGTTTAAGTTCTAGGAAAAAAATGTAGGAATAAATGTTGCTTAAGTCGAGTAATCATTTACTTTTAATATCCCACAGAGCCTACAATTCTTTCATCCTTTAAGTTGGAAGACTTATGTTTGTTGAAACTGTTGATCTTCCGATCGAACGGGGGGAGGGCACTTTTTTACAACAGAAAACGAAGAAATAATTAAATGAAGCAAATATATTACACTTGAGATAAAGTGTATGATGTGGAATATTATATTTTCCATTTCGTTTATGAACTTTGTTCAATGACCATCAATATACTTTTTCTGTCGTCTGCTACTATTTACTTTGTTTACTTCTAAACTCAAGGTTAATTTCCTATAAAGATGGCTGCGCCCATAGTACATGCACATGTGCACCCATAGTGGTGAACTATAATATCGTCACGTATCACATGTATCAGTGAATTTAAACAAACAGTTCTTCCTTCTCATGAGAATGAAGAATCAAAGACAAAAGATGTAAGAGAACTACAGGTATCAAAATCAATAAGTATTAAGACGTCAACAGCTCTTTCCCCCAAAACACAAACTCTCTTGAGTCGGGATCGAGATACAGTATATTCTGGTAATGAAAAACATATGAGCTAATGCTCCTCCCTATATCGGTTATGTGCTCGAAACAAAATAAGGAAGCGGCTCTTCTCGGCATTTGTTCACATTTTCTGCAAGCACAACATCGGTAAATCATAAATTCTACAACCGTGAGCCAGGTCTATATAAACCATTAGGAAATAAATAGAAGGCAAACTTTTAATAAGGTTCAAGTAACAGCTTGATTTAAGCGCAGACGACAATATTCCCGAACGCAAAAGGTAACGTTTGTTTTTTTCTAGAAACTTTTTCGTGCAGAAAGAAATATAAAGAAAGCGGAAAAAATGAAGATATATATGGATTGGTTTCATGTAACAGCCCGATGTAATATTATTTATAATAGAATATACCTTTATTAGATGTAAGATTGCTAAATTTCTTACACGTGCTAAGTGCTTTTTTGTCTATTCTTTCCAAGCTCAAAATCAGATGTTTGTCTTAATAGGTGCTTTTAAATTTTGTAAAATAAAACAATGGATATATGTTTCAATATATATCGGATTAATTTTATATATAATGATGCAACTCAGTAAGTTGATTGACTTTTTTCCTATATTTCAAATACATAATGTTATTTGAATCATTTTTCCTATAGTACAACCAACGAAATTGTAGGTTAAGAAATCCTAGGCTGAACAAGAATGTTAAAATTTGGTATTGAAATAAAGGGAAATAATGCGTCTCTAAAAATAAAGTTGTCAACGCAATATTTACATAACATTAAACTTAAATGTCAAAATAGTATTAAATACATTGTATTTAACAAAACACAAAGAAAAAATTATTTTTGTGTAATAATGATTTATACAATTCGTTATATCAATGTCACCCGGATATTTAAATACTTGTCAAACCTCTTTCTCATACGATAACTATAACGTTGGAAAAACACCTCACTGTTATTCTCCTTTTTCTCCTTTATCCTTGAATAATACATGATTATAAAATGAAATTGTCCGTAAAACTAACTTATATATGGTTTGATCACAAATATTTGTTAAAAAATACAACTTAATTTTGGCCCACCCTGACTTTGACCTTGATATCACAGTCGTTGTTACATGAAATCGACATAAACTTGTACATATTTCAGTTTAGATTAGCCCACTCTTGAACAATTGCTGAACTTGGCAATGGTTTGCGACATTTAACCCTGGTTCATCATGTATATTTCCTGTAACATAGTCTAATGCCTTTTATGGTATATCCATTATTTTGATGTTATTAAATAACATTGAGAAAAACTGCTGCGATTGTGCTCGGTCCTGCAGCATTCGCAGTGTAAGTCAGTAAAATACACCACTTTGAAGCACTTGGTACAAAGCAGAATCAGATTACCCTTGATAAGCACAATTTTAATCTTTATATATTTTCTGGTTCAGAAATCACATACGCGGAATGAGCAAATCTATCCCAAGATCACATTTAACACATCTTATAAGTGTGCATAAATGATTGTCTTATATGTGCGTCGATCGTTCTGAAATTCTAAATAAGTACAGTTGATATACATGATTTGATATTCAATTTATTAGATATCATTAGAAACACAAATATTGATAAGGATGCCCAATAAATGTGAGAGAGAATTATGTTTTCAACCTAGCAGCGTTGTCGCATGGATGTGACAAATCTTTTTTATCATTTATAGAAGGATCTTTTCACTTTTGGACAATTTTCGCATTTCGTAGGCGATGGTTTTGTAACCTTGTACTAAACTTCTTGTGGGGCGGTTCATTTCACCTCGTATAGCTTCTATCACATTTCCCTATAGCTTCTATCACATTAAAAAATTCAGAACGATCGTACCAAAATTGACGCACATTTGAAACATTTATATATGCACACTTATAAGATTTGTTAAGTGTATATAACAAATTAGTGTCTGTTATATATTGACATTAATTATGGGTTTCAGGGCAAAAATTGTCTTATGATTTGAAAGAGAAAAAAATCAGGATATTGACGAGGACAATATTTCAGCATATTCGTATAAGACTTCACTCTATGCATCAACAAGAATAACATCAAGCTCGTTTATTTCCTCTGTAACAACTGTTGGAACAACCGATCTTACTACAAGGAATGTTGAGGTATAAATCATGTATTTAAAAGATTAAATGGACTTCGTAGTACGCGTGCACTAACCTGCTGAAACCAAGTGATTTGGCTTTGCCACCAGCATAGAACATGCATATAGCTCAGTTTTTAAGTAACCATTTCCAGCAGTAGTTTATTATTTCTCTATCAACTTCGCAAATCTGGAAACATTTTTGAACAGACACAACACCATCAAATGCTCATGCTATGATGGCTGCTAAATTTCTTAGCAAAAAATTTGACAATCTCTTTTCTTATTCATTGGCATGCTATTTGTGGACTTTATGATAACTGATGTTTACTTGAAATCTTAACATTATTATTTTATATGTATCGTATCTATTCATAAGGTATTTGGGCGTCTATTCTGATAGTTCCTTGGATAAATCTAAGTAACTATATATAGTCATCTTCTCATCATGTACGAGTAGTTAACAAAATAGCCACCTCATGAAAATAAATAAAATCTGCACTGTTAGGCTTCAGAAAATAAATTCCTAGATTCTCATCCCCGCCCGCCCGGCAAAAATTGTTCCGCCCGAACGATTTTTATTTTCAAAAAAAGAGAAGAAAGAAAAAAAGAAGAAAAAAGATAGTTTATATATAGAACCTAACATTTGATTACCGTGTACAAATTCCGAGGACTGAATGTACGTATATAAGTGCATGATTATTATCTGTGTGACCGAAAGTCCGTCCGTCTCGGTCCTGGCTGAATAAATATCAGATCATGCGATCTTATTGCCAATCCTCGGGTCCTAATAAAATTTCAAAGAGTTAAAGATAACCAGTTTTGACAGTCAAATCGAAATTTGTTTAAGAACTTTAAAGGTATTGAACCACAGAACAAGTCAGATAAACAGCTGTGAGCTTGTTAGTTCATAAACAACATCGGTAAATTTTGCCGTTAATAAAAAATTTGGATTTATTTTTTAATGCCTTTTTAAAATAGAGAATGAATAATCATAAAACATTTAATCTGATAAAATTAAAATCAACAACAACTAGAATTGTAAATGGTTATGCAGGAAAAAGACATTTTTTTTATTTGTCACATATTTTCACGATGCCGATTTTTAATAGGTAAATATCTGTACTTTCTTTGCCAAATTTTCAATAGGTTATTTGTTATTATTTTGCTATGTGATAAATAAATAGGATTTTCTTTTTGTGTAGCTTCATTGGTTGATTAATTATTTTTAACCGACGTCACTCCAGAAACAAGCAATTATCATAGTATTGCAAGCAATCCATAAGTCCCCTACCGGTTAGAACCCCATCATCATTCTGAAGGGCCATTGGCCATTCACTAATGTTTCAATTTTTCTCTATTTTAAGTAAATTTGTTGGAAAAGTTCTTTAAAAGTGATCACAGGAAACAGTTTTTATGAACAGACAGACAGACAGACGGACTGAGGACACTCTAAAGTTAATATTTGAAACATCCCTGTTACCAACATATAACATTTTAAAAGCAAAATTCTTAAAGAGGAGATAACTCTTGAATTAAAGATGCAATTTCATAAAAAAATGTTCAGTTCTTTTTGACTAATCACAAATATTGTTATATTTGCCATGTTTTAAGCCTATTTGTTGCCAAGGCAACTGATATTTTATCAAAATAGGAAGAACAGATAAGACATGCATAATCTCAAGACTGCTATCTACCCATATGTCAAGTTTCATAAAAATATTTCCAGTACTTTTTGAGTTATCACTGGTTTCAGTTTATGTGTAAAATTTGCCAAATTTTCAGTCTATGTGTTGCCATAGCAACCAGAATTTTTAACATAGGAAGAAAAGAAAAAGACCTGCATAATTTCAAGACTGTCATCTACCCATATGTCAAGTTTCATAAAAATATTTCCAGTACTTTTTGCGTTATCACTGGATCCAGTTTATGTGTAAAATTTGCCATATTTTCAGCCTATTTGTTGCCATAGCAACCAGAATTTTCAACATAGGAAGAAAAGAAAAAGACGTGCATAATCTCCATACTGCCATCTATCTATATACCAAGTTTCATAAAAATATTTTCAGTACTTTTCAAGTTATCGCGGGATCCAGTTTTGTGGACGGACGGACTGACGGACTGACAGACGGACGGACGGACAGACGGACGGAGGGTAAACCTAAAGTCCCCTCCGGTAAACCGGTAGGGGACTAAAAAGTAATATTGATCGACATGGCATAGTACATCTTTATTCAACTATTTTATAAAATAAGGATATCTTATTTTGTAAATATACATGTATGTATTGGTTATTAATTTGTCCAAACATCAATTTGTTTGATGTCGGAATATGAAAGGTTCAATAAAACAGGTCATAACAATCAAGATATATTATCATGAAGCTTCTATTCTCAATCTGAATCTATACATACACATAGTATAAGCACCTAACTAGCTTATAACAGAACTAATTCCATAATATTGACCTCCTCGTATGTAATTTCCAGACCGAGAATGGAAAATAGAAAATAAAATCCACCAACCCGCCCCATTTTTCTCCAAAGTTTGGATGAGAATCTAGTTATTTATTTTCTATTGCCTTAACCACAACATTACCACAACATTAAAGCTGTCTTAATGTTTATAAATGTGTTTGAGAGGAGCATTATCTTACATTCATTAGCATGTAATTGTCTGATATAATTTGTTGATTTGCCGTACAACTGTTGAGCTATCTTGTTCCTAGACATTACATCACTCACAGTTGCTTGAACATAGTTGTCCCGTTATGCTCTTAACCGCTAACAAAATTGCCTTGTATACATCGTTCATAAAACGATATCTTGAGTCCTATATAACTTTCTTTATCTCATTGTTTTTTTGTTTATTACACATGAATCAAAGTATGTCATATCTTAACTAATCTTTTTCTAGAAAAACAGAACAAATGGTCAAGATAGAGCTAGAGCTGTTCAAGAAATATGCGAAACATTAAATTCATCAGATGCTTTTGGGATACAACTTAATGGCAAGCTACTTCAGGACCAATCACTTTATTTCTGTGATGTTCCGAAATGTGGGTCTGCATTCATGGAACTTTTTCTGTCAAGCGTGTTTCAATGCAATGGAACATGTCAAGAAACTTCCATAACTCCTGATGAACGACGGACTAATGACGAGTCATTAAAACAGACGCCCGCTGCATATTCGTTTATGTTTGTCCGCGAACCATATGCACGATTGTTTTCAGCATATGAAAATAAACTTTTCTTACCAAACAAACACTGGATAATATTGGGTATAGATATAATAAAAACAGTAAGACCTCGCGCGTCCCTTGTTAGCAGGACGTTAGGACATGATGTCACGTTTCTTGAATTAGTGAAATATGTAATTTATAACTACGAACACGGAATAACTTTAAATTCACATCTCCAACCTATGCACATGTATTGTAACACATGTAACTTTCAGTATTCCTTCATTGGCAAGTTAGAAACAATGTCCAGTGATCTTGTCGATTTAATTGATTACTGGAAACACAACAGTATTGTTCCTAAAAACGTGTCATCCGCCGCAGAAATAGAGGCACACATGCTGTATAAGCGATCCTTTGGGCCATACAAGCACATGTTTATGACTTTAAAGAAATATGGCGAGATTTTATCAAGATACAAACTTTTTCAAAGAACCTGGTCAAGCTATCATATTCGAGGGCTTATACTGAAGAAATTTAGAATGCCTTTTGGCGAAAGCGAAGTAAACAATGTCGGCTATGTAATGTTTGGTAATGAAATTAAAAGTGCAATTGATAAAAGCTTGCCGTTTAAAGAAGATCTGAAAGCACAACGAGAGGAAGCACTTGTGCAAGCTTATAGTACTGTACCTTTTGAGCTTATGACAAAGCTTAAAGAGTTTATGAAACTCGATTGTCTATTGTTTGATTATGAAACGATGCCAAAAATAATATTTGATAAAATTAGTTCAAATAATTCATTTGAATTTGATTATTTTAAGGGCTTGTAGAACTGGATCACAGTATTATGTTATACAAACTGCCATAAAAAGTAATCAATAAGCTAATGAGAGACCCAGCGTGTTGCAAACATTATACACAAATAATTAAAGTTGTTCGCTAAGGCAGTTGTGTACACTACAAATAAAACGTTATAAATTTGCCATTGAAGAAGAGTGTTTTTATATGAAAGTTTCAACAATTACTTGTGAAAAAACAAAGTAAAATTGAAGTAACATTTTGCTGGAATATGATGTTTGATTTATCTACCACAGACTATTAACTAAGTAAAGGTAATTTAAATGACAAGGCATGCCACAATCGATTCAAACAGTATTGAAATAAAGTCGAAAATCGATATCAAAATGAAACAAAGTATAATGAACTACGTACTAGATGACCACTGAAGACATGTACCAATATCCAAGAGAATTACTTTACCTTCTATAGGTAGTATTTATTTGAAATCGTTGGTAAAATATGATGTGAAAATACATATTTAGGAAATAAATTCTGACCTTTTACAGATTAAAGAAAAGGTTTATTACTTTCATTATACTTATTCAGTTATTACTATGTATGTTTACTCATTTAGTTCTCTGAAAAAAAAAGAAATCCACCAACTAGTATGTAAATCAATAAGGAGAATGTAACCTGTATATGAAGATTTTCAACACGTTGAAAGTTATTCTTTTACATTTAATTACATGTTACCTAATCTAAGAATTTAATATTTTCAACATGTTGAATATATCAATTAAAATTATAATGATGGGCCAGGTACCATTAATCGAGGGATTTCCAATTAAATGAAGAAAAAAAATCGCAAATTAAAATGTAACACGTATCTTTGGACATTAAACACGTTTAAAAATAAAAAAAGTATGTTTTCTTGATCGGACATTTACAAACTATAGATTGGAATGTTGTTTTTTTCTCCCAAAATTATACATTTATCAAGGGATTTATCAACGTGTAGAAAAATCAATAATAAAAAAGAAGAAAGAAGTTACAAAAAGGCATTGACAACTGCTACCACCTGCTTTCTCAGGCGGGGTCATATTTGACGGGCGTTTCGGCGCTTCCTCCAATGCCCTACAATTATGCACCTTCTTGACTGAAATTAAACTCTTGTCGTCAGAAGATGGTAATCTTAAGTTACCCCTGTTATATCTACCATGAAGCGTGCGCCGCCTATCTATTGGCCGTTCTGGTCTTCCAACCATTGCTCTTCTCTCTTGTGCCAGACCCACAATTTGCTGATATGGCTTTGTCGCGGATTTGTCTTATTAAATGCCTATCAATTGATTGTAACGGGAAGTCTCTACAGTAACTTTCAAAGGAAAACACCAAGATCTTTAATATATCAACAAGAAGTCGGTACTGTTCCAGCAGTCTTATTATTTTTTTTCCTATGGAATGGTAAATTCAAGATGGGACAACTTGCCTGCTAACAAATTATCGTAAAACGATGCCATGTATCAGTTTTTTGTCACAGTAATTTCTTAGGAAGAAATTACTTCTTCCCACATATATTTACTAATATCAATTAAAATCCTGTCCGTTTCTACGGATTTCTAAAATATCGATAAACCAATGGAAATGTTACTTATGTTAAGGAATTGAAACCAAGATCAATGAATATTGACCACATTGATATATCAATGTTTCCTGGATATCAGGATTTTCAACATTCTGAAATATCAATGTTGAATAAATCAGAGTTTTCAACATGAGAAAGATACCTTTGATCCGTGTTTCGTCCATCATTTACTGAGATGTTTACTACATACTAAGTTAGAACAGGTTAGTATATCTGATCTTGTGTAACACCGCTTTCAATAAATAGATGGACTTGCAAACGAATTGCAAAATCATTGAATATAAATTTGCATACATTAAAATCGATATAGTTTAGTTAAATATATTTCAAAATGAACAAAACTTCAAAAAATATTGGAGAAATATCATCACCATTTTATTCAATTCACATTTATACAACGCATTGAACACATGCTTATGTACATTATAATTAATTTCAATGAATAAGAACATATGGTTAGCAATTAGCCAATAATTGCCGTAGTATTTGTCGATGCAGGAGAGCTTGCGCCTGCAACAACGACGGTTGCCGTCACAGGTTTTGGTGGGTTTGTAGGTGGGTTTGTAGGCGGGTTTGTAGGTGGGTTAGTAGGCGGGTTTGTAGGAGGCTTTGTAGGTGGGTTTGTAGGTGGGTTTGTGGGAAGGTTTGTAGGTGGGTTTGTAGGAGGGTTTGTAGGAGGGTTTGTAGGTGGGTTTGTAGGCGGGTTTGTAGGTGGGTTTGTAGGTGGGTTTGTAGGAGGCTTAGTAGGTGGGTTTGTAGGAGGCTTAGTAGGTGGGTTTGTAGGCGGGTTAGTAGGTGGGTTTGTAGGTGGGTTTGTAGGAGGCTTAGTAGGTGGGTTTGTAGGAGGGTTAGTAGGGGGATTAGTGGGTGGCTTTGTAGGACCTGCTTTTGTTGTCTGTGCTACTGTTGTCGGTGGTGGAACCGGATTACCATTTTGTCTCAGCGTATCAAAATCTAGAGCACCGCCTTTCCATAAGTTGTATAGTCGGTCTAGGAAAGAATAATTTGTTATAGTTGTAACATATTTGCTTTGGAAATAAAATAGTCAATTTAGAGCTTAAAGGATTTCAATTTAGAAATATAAAAATTGATTCACCAAGAGTACTGAGTCTGGCCTTGGTCTATACAGGTTTGGTTCCTGGAGATTAATGCTTTACCGAGAAAGAAAACGTTTCTAGAGACATTTGCCTATGAGTGAGACTAAAAATAGAATTTGAGCAGCACACTAAATACCGTATTCCAGTATACACTGGACAAGGTGCTTGAATGATTTAGTGCTAAAATATTGCCTTTTCACCCAACGGAATGAACTTAAAAAGGTCTAATTCATCTTAACACAGATATATGTGTGTTAATGAATGAAAAATGTAAGAATCGTCGGGTAAAAAACGATATTTTTGTCTATTATGTGATCATGATTTCTTCAAGCGTTCGAGGTACTGCTCCAGTCCTGTAATGAGTTAAATCATTTGCATATAGATATTTATCAAGTTCAATTTTATAAAAGATATGACAAATTAACTCCTTTAGTATCTTACTGATTATAAGTCTTGATTTTACTTGAGCATCTCTTTATAGATGTTTAGAATTATGATTAAAATGCCTTAAATTAGTAGTATTTCTACATCCCCATGGGCTCGCAAAAGAATGCTTTACTGTTTTAAACATTTTGAACGTGTCACCTGGTTTATCCTACTGATTGTTTTCTTATATTCAGTGATTGTGAGGCTAGTTTTTGTAGATTGCATGGGTATGTGTATTGAAAGTGTGACTACATTTGGTCATTGTGTGGCTACGTGTGGTGATTGTATGGCTAGGTTTGGTGATTCTGTGGCTAGGTTTGGTGACTGTATGGCAAGGTTTGGTAATTGTGTGGCTAGGTTTGGTGACTGTATGGCAAGGTTTGGTAATTGTGTGGCTAGGTTAGTTATTGTATGGCTAGGTTTGGTGATTCTGTGGCTAGGTTAGTTATTGTATGGCTAGCTTTGGTGATTCTGTGGCTAGGTTAGTTATTGTATGGCTAGGTTTGGTGATTCTGTGGCTAGGTTAGTTATTGTATGGCTAGCTTTGGTGATTCTGTGGCTAGGTTAGTTATTGTATGGCTAGGTTTGGTGATTCTGTTGCTAGGCTAGTTATTGTACGGCTAGGTTTGGTGATTGTATGACAAGGTTTGGTAATTGTGTGGCTAGGTTTGGTGATTGTATGGCTAGGTTCGGTGTTTGTATGACAAGGTGTGGTAACTGTGGGGCTATGTTTGGTGATTGTATGGCTAGGTTCGGTGTTTGTATGACAAGGTGTGGTAACTGTGGGGCTATGTTTGTGATTGTATTGCTAGGTTTCTCGGTTTGGTAATTGTGCGGTTATGTTTGATGAATGTTTGGCAAGGTTTTGTGATTGTGTGGCTATCTTTTGTGTATGTGTGGCTTGGATTTATGAATGTGAGGCTCAGTTTGGTGAATGTGTGCGTGCTGAGTTAATTGAAAAATGCTTTCAATTGTTGATCTGTTTATTTAAACCGGTTCTAGGAGTTAATGTAACTGTCTTCTTGCCCTTCTAACAATTTAGAAAAAGACATTCAGTTAATACGGAATATCTAATCCATCATTGTTGTGGCATGAGAAAATAACTCACCAAGAATTTCCTCGCAAGTGCCACTGTTACAAAGTCCGTCACCACAACACGCGGTACATTGCTCGGTGGCCGCACGCTTACCAATATTCCCACACACATTAACATCTGGGTTCGTCATACACTCATCCTTCCTTTTGAGTGCTTCTTTTGTCAATAATGTACAAATCTAAAAAAATTTTGAATTAGATTAGTTTGCAATATAGATTGTTTTCTTATTGTCCATTTGTACATTGGTTGTCCAAATACCACTATGACTGCCAATATTAGGGGGTCTATATTGTCATGTATGTCGATATAAAGATTTTCATATCACATTGACTTTGGAAATACATCTACAATACTAAGATATACCCATTATTTTGAGACAAGTACAATGGTACCTGGAGAGTCGTCCAACACAATATTGCAGCTGGGTCATTATATCTTCTTGTGTAAACTTTTAATTCTAGTCCTATTTTATCGTCCCTTTTGTCTATAGAAAGTATTATTACCTTCTTTAGTACATTCTTGTTTCACATTTTTGTCATTTTGTTTTTAAGAGTCTAACTGAACAAAAGATTTTGAAACAAATTGAGCTTTGCCTGACTGATAAATAGGTTCATTAGGAACCTTTTCACGAAGTTGTGACTTCTATTGTGTTAGAATCAGCTGAGACGAACAATTTCGTAAGAGGTAACGTGTACAATAGGATTTTTGTACGCACATAATTAAATATTTTGGAGTATATTTATACTGTCACATAAAAAAGAATATTTTTGAATGGCCAGATGAAATAAGAATATTGCGGAAATAGAAAAAAGTAGGTCAATTTATTACGCGCTTATGCTTAACATATTTAGAGTAAGTTTGAGACCATTCCTTCAAAGTTAATTGTTTCATAATGTATATGTCATGACAAGAAACAGTATTTTGGTATTTATCGAAGAAAGGTATGCTATGGTTTGCAAGACTATATAAACGTTTTATCGTTTTATCGAAAGTGTCGAGCAAACCCCAAAAAATATTCGTCCACTGGTTTCATTAACAGTATCTGCCAAGAAAGAAAAAGTTTTGAAAATATTGATAAAAAGGAAAGTTTTAAAATAAGCGAATAAAGATAATAATTTCAAAACAAGCTACCTACAAGTTTTGGAAGACATGTATATCTATAGCTGTCAGTTCCATCGAAATCGAGTCTTTTGGATCCACAAGCCTGAAAAATAAAATCCATATTGTTATTTCAATAATAAAATTCGCCCTCCTCGATCCACCAGGGTGACTTATCTCGACTCTGCCCGCTGCCCGACTGTGTGACTTGTTTATGCCTTTCGCGTTACCTTGGTGATCTCTCTGATTAAACCTTCATTCTTGAATTGATCATTAAATTTGTTTGAGTTCATATGAGTCAATATAGAGAATTGCAAATAATATGTTAAAATATATTCGTAGTATGATTTTGATAGTTACTCCATAGCCAGTCGGCGATTACAGAATGATTCTACCTACCCGACCAGTGCAGACGAAAGATCAATCGGTACTACATCCGTGTCGTGTTATCTTGGTCAGCACTTTTTACAGTCTGTAAGTATTTTATTTTCCCCTAAAATTCTAAATGGTTTTGTCCAGATTGAGAATGACCAAGTCTATTGAAGTTATTATGGGTTGTTTGTTCATCTTTAAAGGTTAAAGATAAGATCAGATTATAAAACGCAACCTCCATATTTTGAAAAGTGAAGACGCAGCTCAAGCAAACCAAACCTGAAACATTTTTCAATTAACAGTGTCAGGGCACTTTTAAAAGATTCAAATTTTCACAACTTTGTTTTCAATTGCTTATCAAATACTTTAAACATTTTGATCTTGTTTATCTGTGTCAAAATGTTTAAAAGCTCAAATTTAACAGTACAGATCAATTACATAGTTACCTCATTCGGTTGACATGTGGTTTCGGACAAACAGTCCACTGGCCTATCGACATCGCCTTGTTCAGAGTCCGACTTTGTATTATCGCAAAGGTAACACCTTGTTGAATTTGTATCGGCTGAAATGTAAAGCGAATTAAATATGATTTATATTGGTTGTAACATCTGGAGGGTATAAAAGCTTTCACTGTCGAAGATTGAAACTTTTTTAGGCTGGTGCTACGGCATTACATAAATAGGTATACTTTGTCAATTGCTTCTCAATCGCAGTCATTTATTTGGTTTAAAATGTTTACGTGAGAATACGATTAAATGGTTAGATTATAGTAATTATATATCAAGATTCAAGACTGAATGGGGCATAAACAATTTTATTGCCATCAGCCATAACCGTGTTAAAATATTACAAACACATAAACACTTTTTTTTAAATAAAATGAAAATGAATTAAAATGAAAAAAAAAGTAAAAAAAAGTAAAGAAAAAAAAAATGAAATAAATAAACCTATGCATTACACTCATAAACATCAGAATAATTCAGTATATAGCAACAAAATATAACAAATTGTGTTGGAAATTAGTTAAAATCAGTTACCAGTTAATGTTCATGCTAAAGTTGCATAGTACATGTGTGATTTTCTGTACTGCATTTTGTATGTTACGAAACTATTCATTATAAAGGAACGGACATATCTAAAGTTTGTTAATACACTGCTTTTAAAAAAATGGATGCGTATATAATGTAATTCAAAATATTTTTTCAATTCTCTTTTTATAAGCATTTTAACAATCGATATTATTTTTTGCTTGTAATGAAGTATATAATAATGCACGGGTTATTGTTCAAATGCTTTGTAATTTATCATTAGGCATAATTAGGTATATTATATATTATATTATTATATGATTATATTCCTGCGCATTTGAACTCGAAACTCGAACCGTGCATTATTTTACAAACAATGCACTCAAAATTGATTACCTATTTCCTAAATAATGTACATGTATATGCATTTATAAAAAATGACACCACTTACTTTTCGTAAATGTAAATGAACAACTAAATGAACAACTATATCTAAATGAACTGATATAGATTGATCATCTTTTCAAAAATTTGGGTGAAATCGAAGCTTACTATATTTTATCCCGCACAGTCTGGCGTTACAATCAAGACCTCCAGACTTCCGCTTTAAATCACAACATCTTGAGCAAGCTACAAGGTCACCTCTCTTATGTAAATCACGCCTTCCTATTGATGGAGATCCGCCCACACCTGATTTGCATACCTAAACATAAAACATTTCCATATATTATTTAATTGAAATACTTTCTCAAGCTGTGTGTTTATTATAAACAGGGACCAAAAATATTTTGGTCCCAGTGATAACTTCAGGAGCATCACAGGATTTGTTGAAAATTGAATTGGTAAACTAACTAATTGTTAAAGAGTATTATTATTAATTTTACTACATTTATTATTATTCATGTATAATATTTTATGGGACACCTCTAACCGTCATTTATTCTTAGATTTCACGTGAAGTGCCTCCTTGCATCCTAAACTAAAGTCAATTTTAACGAAATTGATATAATAAGAGAGTTACATTTCTTTTCAATTTTCGCGTAAATTAATTTTTTTTAATTTTCGCGTAATTTCATTTTTTTACCTTTGACATAGATATATTTTTTCAATCAATTTTAACTATCAAAGGTTAGATCATTTTCTTGCCATTGATCAATACAGCTTGGACGAATGAATGTGACAAACTCATTCCATACAAAAACGGCGCTTCACTTTCACAAGGAACTGATTACTTATGTACATGCCCAAGCAGAGGTTCAGTGCAAATGACCATAGAAAGGATTTCATGATCAATCCTATACCGCGACGCCAGATTCACAGTGTAAAATTTTACCTATTGAGCTAACCGGATGGCTTGCCGTGAAAATTTAGTATGCTACAGACTTATATACCAACATATTAAACATTTATATATCCACTTATTAAATATGTATATACCAACTTACACTTTTTGCTCGGCATCCACCAGTGTAAACTACTGTAAGTTGGTCAGTAATTAGTTCGTCCATATAACAGACCTGAAATTAAATTTAATTTAAAGTTAAATCATCCATCCATCTATCCATTACACTTTTGTTTCATGTTGGGTAAATACATGGAAATCATTATTACTTGATTATTAGTAATAATTTTTGCATTGGCAATTATGTTACGCAACTAAATTTTAGCCGAAAGAAAAATACATGTATATGGACTGTAAAATGAAAAACAGGAGAAAGGCTTAATCAAGTCATTTGGAACATAATTAAATAATTAATATTTTCTTCAGCGATTATATTAACATTCATCAAATGCACAGTAATCAAAACGATTTTTACCAGTCTAAAATGCCCAGAAAGGATAATTCATGCATATGGTGTCTAAACCATTTTAGTTACAAAACATATAGTCCAGGCTGTTTTATTTAAAATTTGAATAAGAATTAAAATCAAATAATAATTTAAATATGCTGTATGGTGATATTTAAGGGCAAAGTCCAACATTTCGTTGTATAGTTATGTTTATGGCACATCACTTCAAGCTGTATCTATAACATGAGCGGCGGGATACTGCTTTATATGACAAATCTGTTGACTAGAAAATATTTGTTATAGTGACTGAAGTAGGTACCCATTTATATTTATGTTAGGTAGATAAGCTTATAATATAAGGTATGATTTTTTATTGACATATATAAACCAAACCACTAGGCGTTGGTTATTTTGCTAACATTCATTTAAAAGTTTTTATATATCCATTTAGCCTGTCAATTATCTTTATAAATCTAAGTTCCTTTATTTGAGGAGAACAATGAAATTACTTCATAAATTGTCATTTCAATCAAAGGTCATTAAACAAAGTTTTTATTTATGCTTACGTTTGAGTTCTTATAAAGATCATTACCTAATCGGAGCAGTATCTTAGACCCGAGTTATTTATAGAAAAAGATAATAACCTCATTATTAGGACCCGAGCTATTTATAGAACAATACAATTATATCATAATTGAGACCCGAGTTATTTATAGAACAAGACAATTATGTCATAATTGAGACCCGAGTTATTTATAAAATTAGACAATTATGTCATAATTGAGACCCGAGTTATTTATAGAACAAGACAATTATGTCATAATTGAGACCCGAGCTAATTATAGAACAAGATACTTACCTCATCATCAGCGCATTTCTGGGAACCAGAACAAAAGTCAAGACTGGCAACTCTGTCACATTTTTTACACGTCAAATCCGACGTCTGTCCACTTACTGTAACTGTAGAATGTATCATGATGATAGAATATGTCATATTTGACGGAATAAAAGTCCCAGGGGGACCCGCCCCATTGGCGGTAACGAGGCTTGTCGAGGTACGCTTTTTCCAATCTGAACCGCAACTGCATATCAGATATTGTTTTGGGTGCATATTCTACCATATTCTATCATACTTCATATTCTTAACTTTAATGAAACAAATCTTGATGGAATTTAATGTCAATTGATCCAATTCTATTTTCTTACAATAGCGTATGAATTCATGACGGCAAATTGACCTCATCCAAAGCACGCAGTTTCATCTTAAATACAGGGAAATGACGTAATTTTAACGACGTTCATTCATAAAATGCGCTTAAATGACGCCATTGTATAGAATATGAATCATGTGGCAACCCCAATACAAGATGGAATTTCCGGCATGGGTAAAACTAATGGGAACACCATTCCGATATGCAGACTGTTATGCTGAATGGTCGGTATGGACAATCTTTCAAATACGGCCATATATAACTTAGTAACGAATTTACAAATGCTGCATTTTGATAAGAGGAACGTTTTTCATTTATGCAGCAGCCGTGTTTATTGATAATATGAGTTTAACGATTGTCCAATGAAATTCGACGTAACAAACATTATTGATAATGATCCAACGTAATTCATCCTTTCATATATGGACATCAATTAAATGAAATTAGGTCAATGTTTAATGGAAATCGGATGATGGTGTTCATTAAAGATGAATTTAAATTGTAGGTATAGTGTAAATTGCATATGAAAATGTTGGTATAGTTTAGATTACATATTAGTGGGTCGCGAAAATACATGACAATGTTATCTTAAACCGCAACTTTTTTACACGCGCCCTTTTGACAAATGTTTTTATTGAAATCATTTTAGCAACTCGATATGATTAGCATCAATTTAGTTTTTTTTAATGTTTATTTGATTTTTTTCATCATTTTTTGTTTTATTATATAAAAAACACTTTTCTGGGTATGTGATAGATAGACTATTATTTTCGTGTCGGTTCATTACTAAATTTATTGATCTCCCCAGATGCTCGCACAATATAATTTTACTCGACCCATTCAATAAGTTCAGTATTGAACCTATACTCATTCAATATCCATTTATTACTCAAACAGTCCATATTCATTATTAATTACATCAAATTTACAATAATAAATGTTTATTAATTTTATTCATTAATGTAAACATTTTAATAGCATAAATAGGAAATTATGTATAATTTGTTATATACTGTTACAACACTTTTATGTGACTTAATTATACATTGATGACATAAGAATAAATCAAATATATGTCAATTTATATCAGTATTAGGTAACCTCAACTTGGATTTCCTTATCTCTCCACATTACTTTAATGGTGATAAGTGATAAAATATGACCTCATTTTATGATGACATGACCTATTTGAACATTAAGGAACATTGTTTAAAGGAAATAATATTTCATATTCATTTCGTTATATCGGTCATTAAGTTTACAATTAGATAAGATAAATAGTTTTAACTTAAAGCGGTATAACGGACACAAATCTGAATTGAATATAAGATAATTGAAGTATCATGCCCACCAAGTGTAAGCCGGTGCCTCATAATACCGAGGTACTTAACAGTTTAACACAGACAACAAAAGTTAGAAGAATAAAATACGGGAAAATACGTTGAATATTGTAGCAAAGACATGTCAATTATATCATTGTTTATTCCATTTAATGTTTGCATGTAAGCAATTATGTACACAACATGGCTATTAACATGTATCTACTGACTAGTTCTCACAATAATATTTCCAAGGCAATAACAATTTAACAGTTTCAAAAGCAAAACCAATAGTAATCTTTATTTGTTTAGTGCATTTTTATCCTGTCTGAAAGTGTGGATTTTCTCTATGGCATCATGCATGTACCAAATATCTAAATGGTTGTTTATTAAAGACAATTGTCTTGAAAGATATGAAAACTAAAAGTAAAATGGTGAAATAATATACTTGGTTCTTAATCTGAATAAAATAATAAATTTTCTCCGTCGTATATGTAGCATATCAATAACAATACAATTAAAAAGAAAAAAGTTTAACTACAGGCAGTTGCATGAGGTCTAGGAGACACTTGAGACTGTTTATCCCTTGTATCTTGGAATTATGGGTACCTTGGAAGTATGAGGCACCAGTGTAATTGGTAAGGGCACAAGTCAAATGAACTTAATTTTTTTGTCATAATTGTATTCAATTTTGTATTTTCCGATGCAAACATAATCAATTATCCATTTGACCAACGGACATGTTTCAAATGATTATTTAGAATGTATGGGCAGTGGCGGATTCAGGCAAGCAGCCCCTCTCCCAGCTCAGCTCAAAGATACGTTCATGAACTGGGCTGGAATATGTTTTTGTCAGTTTCATGCCTTATTGGCTGTAGTGTACTCCCTTATCAAAACTTTAAATGCTGTCATCAGGTTGTTAATCAACTCCTTGGGGTAACGTTTAATTTTCAAAGGGAGTAGGGCAGTCTTTTGATATTTAGGCAGATTTTGTATTTTGTCCGTAACATTTTCCACACCATTATGCTACTGTCAAGCTCTTGAAATAGATTACTTATTCAACTGTTTAACTACTTTCAATTTTATTTTGAGAATTAGAGGAAAATGTCAAACTCACCTGAGAAAAACGTAATTACAGACACGCTAATTATGGAATATGTAACTCCTGAAAAAGAAAGTACCAAAACTTGAACAAAGATTTTTTTTTTCGTGTTAATTTAAAGTTTGTTTTAGCTGATACCTGGGGCTTATATAACAAGCTTCATGTTCGAGGGTAGATATATAAAAGTATAGTTTTAGTCAAATCAAGCCCAGATAATGTTTTTTTTTATCTTCTTTAGAAAGGGCAAACGCGTGCGTTTTAAAATGTTGTTATTATGGACTCAGAACATGTGAGATACTTATCACCTAAACAAATATCATTTGACGTACAAAAAATGTGTCATAAAGATAGCAAAATGTAAACAAAATGATATTTTGTGATACTATCGAAATGCTACGTCATTATAAATGTATTCATTGCCAAAGAGAAGAAGAACTAAAAGATTAGTAATTCAAAATGGCCGAGGTGTAAAAATTGTAATATGCTACAGATGATAAAAATGTAAGTAAAAGCTAAATAAATGCTTTTAGAGTTAAATGGGCCTTAAAAAGTACAATGATCGCATTACAATAAACGTTAGACAATTTCAAGAAATCATATAACATTACCCAATTACTTATCCTCTAAGATAATACGTCGAAATGTTCTTGTGTCTGATTGCCCCGATAATTCGTAGCGTTCAATGATATACAAGGTGTCACAGTTTCATCTACATGTGATTAATTTCAATTAAAAACATATATCTTTTAATGCTTATTCTACATCTGGATAAGATTTTTTGGGTTGAATTATGGAAATAATATTGGGCTCATGCTATATGTTGTAATGTGACAGACCAGGTTTATATGTAATAATGTGACAGACCTTAGACATGGCCTATTGAAATCTAAACTTTAAACTAAAGGTCGTCTAACGCGATGAAATTGAAACTGTTTTAGACCCAGTTATTTTGAAAAAAAAACTTCAGACTCTGTAGACTGGTAGAGTGCCATAGTAAAATGCAAAATACTGACCACTCCACTGGCACCGACCAGCTGTGGCAAAAACAAACAGCTAGATACGCAGGTGGTGATATTTGTTTTTAAAGAAATCGGTACCATGCGCATATTTCTTTATATTGCTATGGCCATGATGCTCAAATTTCTAAAAAAAAATCCAAAATTATTGAAAAAAAACAACTTAAAATTTGATGCCCTTGAATGTATTTGGTGATTGTAATAAAGTGCTTGGCACCTTAAAAAATTAAGGGTTCAGGTACACGACAAGTTTCGTTTCATAGTTTAATAAATGTTGTACGAAAATAATCAGTACTGTTAAAAAAAGTATTTGGGAATTACACATAAAAGCATTAATAACGTAGGGTCTTATATAATATAAACGGCATTATTGATAATTGTAGCAAATAAGACAATAAAAACAAATATCTTCTTAAAACACTTAAATAGTAGTACTATATAATAATATGTCTATATTTTATGACAGAAGTATAAATATAACAATAAATAAAAATAGGAAAATAAAAGTAAAGTAATAAAAGATAACGCCGAACCTTTCATGATCTTCTTTGTTGTGTATATGCCTAAACTCTACAAACATGTGTCAAATTTTACATATATAACAATGAACTTATCTTTGACATCACGGAATTAGGTCATAGCAAGGTTATAGAGGGCAACATAAAGATCGTCTGCTATTACATAAGAGGCAATATTTTATTAAGTCACCTATTATTTTCAATTAAATAAAATGTATAGTTGCTAAATATCTAGTGCAAGCTATCATTAAAGAAGGACTTATATCTATAATAAGTAACAATCCTTAAAATGTATCCATGTATTGTCTTGCTTTCATCATTCACGTACTAAAGCTCTCTTTAATATCAACCTGTAAAAATTATTATATATATCTGACTTCAAGACGTATAAATAATTGTATAAATGTGATAGGTGTCAGTAGGCCCATTGGGCCGGGTGTTCTGATAATTGTCTTCATTATTGTATATTGTATTGTTTAAAACACATGTCACTTTATTAAACAATTTACTTATTTTACTTACTTACTGTATACAAGATGCTATTTGAATTTAAAAAAAGCAAATGGTATGTATGTATCAAGCTTGTATATTCCCTTAAATGATGTGTGGTGATTGAACAGGAACGCCTTTATTATATACGGTATGTTGATTGTTTTCTTTTTGACATTGGTATGATTAAACTGCAATAATGATCGGTTCTTAAATCTGCAGTCCACGACTTATGATTTGTTTCGAAAAAGATTTTTTCTTCTTCTGAATATCCACTCAAAATAACATTTGAATTTCATAAACACCATATAGTAGTTTTTATGACCAGACTCCAGGTTTATATGGCAGATTCCCTATAAATATCCTTTGTACTTTGGTCTTCCGGTTGAAAAGTCTGGTACCCGGAACTAAACACAAAATTGTAACATATTTTGTTTTAACCATGCAGTGCAAAAACGCAAAGAACATTCATAGAACACCAGTCACCATTACTAGTACACTTACCTCTTTCAAAATTTAATATTTTAGTAAATAATCGGTCCGGCAAATAAATCTATTTCACTAATTCGTAAAATCTTTTCTAAATATTTAACAATATCTGTATAATGAATTAATTGTATGACAGTTCTGTCCAACTATCCATTAGCATTCTGGATAGTCTTGGTTAACATCAAGAATTATAAATAATGAAACTCGTACTATTGATATATCATTTGTAA
This sequence comes from Ruditapes philippinarum, assembly GCF_026571515.1. Lineage (NCBI taxonomy): Eukaryota > Metazoa > Mollusca > Bivalvia > Venerida > Veneridae > Ruditapes > Ruditapes philippinarum. Next base: position 310,960 of record NW_026857357.1, read on the forward strand.
ACCCTGATGTTTCACTACCATACGTTTTTATATTGAAATCACTTATTCATCAAATAAATCGAGTTTTTGATTAAATGATACATATACGTAAATTCATACATGTATATAGATACAATTTTTAATCTTTAAAACGGATTTCTGAGCTTGACCAGCCAAAACCCTTTGAGCTGTGCTTAATGAAACAAACACATGAAAAAACATACCTTATTATGAGCAATTAATTACAATATCAATAATTTTTCTATAACAATATAACAAAGATTTATTATTAACAATAGCTTTTCCTGAAAATCGTAAGTTTTGTTTTTTGTTATGTTTAATTTTAGTTTCCTATTACTACAGTAATCACTCGAAACATTTAAACCATGTCGTGAATCTTTTGGATGAATTAGCAAATTGAAACACCAATGCCTTCATACAATAGAAGAAATATTTTGAAATCATATAAATCCGTACACGTCTTTGTAGAACCTTTCCTGTAAAATGTGATTCTGTTCACATCATTTGGTAGCGACGATTGAATTTGAGTGGTTGCTGAGAAGAAGTCCGGACAAAGGAGGAGTTGAAAGACAGTTGAGGGGCATTAATTTGTATAAAATAATCACTGTACCTACCGGAAATTGCTACTTATCTGCAAACATGTTCTTTGTAGTAAAGCTTCCTGTGGTGATTTGATACAATCTATTCGGTGGTTGCGGAGAACCAGTAAATACAGAAATAACAGCCAAAATATTATTAAAGGGACATAATTTTGTGTAACAAATCATTGGGAAGGAACAGACTGCTTATTTGCTCATCTGCTCTTGATAGTGAAGCTTTCAAGTTTCGTTGAATTCCATTCAGTGGTTGTTGAGATATAGTCCTTGCATAAATTATAGCTGAAAAATTAAAGACGAAACTGGAAAACCATAAAAGGACATCGCTTTGTGAAAAATCATCGTGTCAAATTTTTTATACATTTTTTTTCCAAATCATACAGATAAGATTTTCTCTTGATAGTGAAGCTTTCGATGAAGTGACGTTGAATTCCTGAGTAGTCGCTGAGAAGTACTACGAACAAAAACATCTGACAGACGGACAGTGCGAATACTATAGCCGCCCTTCGAAGGCATAACAATAAACAAACATCCCACTTCCGGAAAAAAACCCACAAAAAAACAACAACAACAAAAAAAACGTGCTCCTTTATAACACAAAATAATATATATTAATAATTTTATTTGGAAATGTGATGCTTCTTCAAGGTATTTAGGGCGTGCGTTCCGTGATTGCTGCTCTTCATTGTAACATTGAAAACTTTTATTATTTCTTTAGAAATTCTGCAATCGTATTTCCTATCATCTATTAGAGTATTTACTTTGTAACAAAGAAGGCGTGAGAAACGTACCGAATATATCACATGTAACCTGAGGTTAACAAGTTAAATAAAAAGACATAATCTCACGAAGTGCTAATGGCGATACGTCATAGTAAAATAACTACACAAACATTATCTGTGTTTAAATGACAGTTAAAGATCCTGTATGTTATAATTAAGGTTGTTAACACACTTAAGTGAAATTGTATACATGTATATAATCATGCTTCTAAAACAATTTTCAAAAATTGAAGAATATGTAAAATATATACTGCAAATATTTGTCCGCTTTATATGTAATCATTTAAATATATGCATTCATTTCTTATCGAAAAAAATTGACTTAGACTTTAGAGAAAATAAATTTCTTATTTCCTCCCTTTTTTACATGATATGTAAATTCTGTAATGTCTTTACAAATAATGCTTTTGGAACTTATATTGATATTTGAGCATTACATTTATGGTATAAAAACCATAAAAACATTGAGTTACAGGATCTTTTAACTTAGATTGCATTTGTGAAAAATGATATGCCACTGCATTAATACAACATTTGAATGTCGAAACAGAAGTAGATCCTTTTTGTTTCTATACAATTGAATTTTGCCATAATGCAGTAGGTTCTAGTGAATTGTGGGGTCAATGTCAGATGTGTTCTTATCGAAAAAATTGACTTAGACTTTAGAGAAAAAAAATTTCTTATTTCCTCCCTTTATTTACATGATATGTAAATTCGGTAATATCTTTACAAATAATGCTTTTGGAACTTATATTGTCATTTGAACATTACATTTATGGTATAAAAGCCATAAAAACATTGAGTTACAGGATCTTTTAACTTCGATTGCATTTGTGAAAAATGGTATGCCACTGCATTAATACAACATTAAAACGTAGAAACAGAAGTAGATCCTTTTTGTATTTTTCTACACAATTAAATTTTGCCATAATGCAGTAGTGTCTAGTGAATTTTGGGGTCAATGTCAGATGTGTACAAAGGCCAGAGTAAAATAATTGATTCAAAATAAAATATTCTTACTTAATAAAGTTTAGACATTTACGTTAATGTATTAAACTTTAAAATACAATTACAGTTACTTTTGAAATACCATCTTTTGCATTAAGCATTACATATTTCTGAAAGCATAAAAATGCTTTAATTTAACGATTTCAAAACCATCATAAGAGACAATGTTTAATATTTAAACTAATCTATACTACCGTTTTTTACCCGTTACACGATAAAAAGGTATACATTGCGTGATTGATAATGTCTTTATAATGTGCTCAAATCATTCCATAAATATCTTTGAAAAGCAAACATCTCTATTGCCAGAGGTTTTGACCCGGTTTTCGAATCGTTTTCTTTCTTTTGTAATATTGCATAAAGTACACATGTATAAGAAAGATGAGTTGTTTCCCTTCCATTATTTAACTCATGAGCTGTGCGGGGAATGATTTGAAGGAAAGGCATGGCATCCTGGAACAGGGCCAATTTTGACTAAAAGCTATGATCTAAATAGATGTTTACTAGACAACGTTTCATACCCGAGCCCTTGTAGTTTTGAAAAAATACTTTTAATTTCTTTTTACTATATACATATAAGGAAACACATTACCCCTTGGGCGCGGGACCAATTTTGACTCCAGGGCTATAATTTGAACAAGCTTGGTAGAGGTTCGTTATATTGTGCAAAATTTATGTGATCTAGGCCTTCAAGTTCTAGAGGACAAAATTTGTTTTTAATATTTATTTCTATCGGTCCTTTCAGTTGCCATGCGAACTAGATTTCTGCATAGAATAACTTCTGAGAGGTCATTCATACAAGGAACAATCCTAGCAAGTTTAGTTGAGTTCGGACTTGAGGTTTTTAAGGAGAAAAGTTAATAAGTTCATTATATAATCTATGTAACACACGCACACACACTGGGAAAAAGTCTAGAGCCATTAATTTCAATTTGAACAATGACACCAATCAAACAACGAAGATACACTACTTTACTTATTATTTTATAGTTAATAAGAAGTTTGCATAATCAGTCGAATATTAACAGAAAAAGAAACGACAATAAAATTGTTAACCGAGTATTTATTTCACAATTTGAATTGATATATATGCAACAATTTATACTGGTACTGATAACCATGTCAAGAAAAAAGTCCGAAAGTTATTTATAATAACGTTAATGTAAAAAGCGAAGGAATCCTTTATTTACACATAAGCACCTTCTGATGACAATCCACATTATTTGATGATATATTATCTCCTATTGTTAATTTGTCTAGTATCACTTTTGTTATAATTGACCCTTATGTAGACAAATGTAACTCCACTGAGGTTCTAAAGCCTATACACATAAATTTTGAATTTCTTTCCTAGGATGAACTGGTGCACATAAAACGGATAATTATGCAAAGATGATAAACAAGATAAATAAAATAATCAAAAATAAGTTAAAAATCCTATTTTTGTGCTCTTCTTAGCTCGCTTTGTATTAAAAACGTTTAAATGTTTTCAGTTTTGGGTCATGTCCACAATAAAAATTCATGAAATACTAAAACAAATAAAATAGTATTTCTGTGCTATCCTTAGTCCACATTAAAGGCGTTTATACGCATCTATTTTTTTGGTCAAATTCATAATCAAAATAATTATTCTTGAAAAAAGCTGAAAGTCTAGAATTCATCAAATACTTAATATATCTCGGAAAAAAATACCAGCCCTATCACGCCGAAAACAAAAGCAAAATAGAAGAGTACCGAATTTCAAAAGTTCATCTAATTACTTCTTATACAACTGTAGTAATTCTTTTAACACCACACATATATATTTCAGGATATCTACGATAACTCCATTCCATAATTTTTCATAGACTTATGAATTCCTGTATCTTTATAAGGTTTTTCCCCATCCACCACCCAATCATCGAAGAATTTTTCATACAAGATTTCACAGCCAGCCTTTTCAAATATCTTTTTTGAAAAATTCGAGGAACCCTCAACTTTGAGATACACGGGATCGATTCCAAAATTACGAATCATATCAATTGCAGTGTTGAATATCTTCGTAGCATAGCCACGATGTCTATAGTTTGGTGCTACTCCAAGGCCTAAGAAGTGGAACGCTTCTTTCGTATTAAAATGACCAAAGAACTCTGCCTCTTTGTCACAATAATCCAGAAAGCGGACCATTTCTTTTAACGGTTGGTCTTGTATGCTATCAATATCATTTGTATCATCATATCGAGCTATTCTTGTGGTACGAAATGCTATCGGCTCTCCATCTTTCTCATTCAGGAACATCAGTGAGAGGTTAAGATCAAAGGAATTCGTCCAGAATTGTTCAAGTTCATCAGTCCACTTCATACCAAGACCTTTGTTCATTGGTTCGTCTGTCATAAAGTACTCCCGAGCAAACTTTAAAGCAATGTCTTTGTATTCGTCTGTAATAAGAACAAGTTTGACGCCTGGTTCCTTAAAGTTCTTCAACGTTTTATCAAACGCCTGGAAATAGAAGAACAATAATAGAAGACAAATAAAAAGAATAAAAGATACCAACATTTAAGAAAACCTTATACATAACAATTCAAGTGACAAAATGTTCATATTATTTCTGAACTAGCTATATATTTCAAATTTGCAGTTTTGGGGAATTTAAACAATACAAAAGGCACCAAACGTCACTCTTAGCGCCCAAAGTTAAAATTCATCTTCTGGGATTTTTGTATTTTAATATCCACATACATTTAATGTATATCAAATAACATTCTGACTTGTTGCTTTTTCAAAGCTTAATCCAGGGGATAGTTGCATTTAGTAAACGGGCTATAACTGACGGACAAAATAACCTTGGAATAGACTATACGATGTAAAATATACTGACACGACTGACCGGGGTTCCCAGTAGTATGTTATTATAGAAAAAGAAAGAATAATTAAAACGGAGCAAGAATAACATTTATATTTTACTTAAAATAAAATGATGAGGTATAATATAGTTGCCATTTTGTTACTAAACTATACAGCGTTTGATCAATGATCACAAATAAACTTGTTTCTGTCGCCCACAGTATATTATGATATGTAAAGTTTAATATTGTCACGAGTCAGTGAGTTTTAACTAACATAGTAAGAAGGAAGAAAAAAATCGTAAACATTTCTTCAAAACCTCTGGTATGTTGATAAATGTTATCTTTAGATTTTCCTATTAAAAATGCAGTTTCGATAAATTTTACAATAAAAACCGCCCGTAGCAACGTTCATTTAATTTTTATGCGCATGAAATATTTTAACGTATTTCCTTTCGAGAAGGCTAGGATCATAAAAGATATATTTTAATACTTCTCGTGATTTTGTTACTAAACACAAAGACGAAAAAGGAAACACGGTGTTAAATTCCCAATAAACATTGGTTAGGGTCTACAATTAAATGCGGCTGTTACTTTTTCTCTTTCGACTGTTATTATTTCTCTCTAGATAAGGTAGTTTACAAAATAATAACGCATTTTTAATGATATTTTCCGTTTTCTATTCATATGACGCTAAAATGACATGTCACATGCACTAACGCCACAAGTTAAGATCAGTTGATAAAAGTAATATAAGATCAATCAGCGCCATTTCGTTAGTAACTCAGTTGCAAATTTATTTCAGGAAGTTTTTCAAAAGCCGCCTTAAAGCCGAAAATTGCGGCTAAACTTAAAGTCAAATTTTACACAAAATTGACAATTTTCTTTCCATTTTTCAAACATTTTTCGGCGTAAAACGATAAATTTTATATCAGCTTAAAGGGAAAAAATAATTTACGTCGGATGCTGTAGAATTTTAGATATTTTGTCCGCCACTGGCGTTGAAATACCCATTACAGTTGCCAAGGATACGCAACGACGTCTTGTTCAAAAGCGGGCTTTGATGGTCAACTTTGACGCCGTGTGTACACAAATTGGCTGAAACTATTGAAATAAAATCAACGGAACCTTATTAGAAATATGGTCAACTTTTTGCATGCCAATTTTCAAGACGCTACTCGAAAGTTCGCAAAGTGTCGCGTTCTACCTTAATTTTAAAATTATTGCCTTTTGTTTATTTTACGCATTGAACTGTGTCCGGGACAACACTTTTAAATGACATATGGATATCATTGTGTAAAAGGGCAATGCAAAAGAACCGTAACTCTACCTCGCCTAATTTTGTAGTTATTGTCCTTCGTTTTGAACTTAGTCCGGGACATCTCTCTAAAACTACAAGGGGTATTAACAAGAAAGTTTGTAGATAGATAGATCTCATAGAGAAGAAATACAGTGCAAAAGAACCATACACTGCCTTGCCTAATTTTAGAGTTATTGCCTTTTGTGTATGTTTACACTTTGAATTTTGTCCGGGAAATAACTCTTTAACGACAAGAGTTATTAACAAGAAACTTTGTAGCTAGATAGATTTCATTGAGTAGAAGTGCAGTGCAAATGACACGTAACACTGCCTTGCCTATATAAGAGGAGTAATTGCCCTTTGTTTGTTCTATACTTTCAACATTGTCCGGGACATGACTCTAAAACGACAATGTATTGAGATCTTAATACATTTTATAAAAGATTGAATTTCTTGAAATATTTTGTCCCATCTGGAGGCGTGCAGCTTTAACAAGAAAGTTTGTAGGTAGATAGATCTTATTAAGTACAAATGCAGTGCTACGGCACCGAAACTCTGCCGCCTTGCCTAATTTTAGACTGATTGCCCTTTGTTTATTTTTACACTTTGAACTTTGTTTGGTTCATAACTTTAATCCACAAGGGGTATCAACAAGAAACTTTGTAGGTAGAAAGATCTCCTTATGTAGAAGTGAAGTGCAAATGAAAAATAACCCTGCCTTTACTATTTTTTGAGTAATTTTCCTTTGTTAATTTTTATATTCTGAGATTTGTCCGGGACATAACTTGAGAACTATAACAGGTATTAACTAAAAACTTTGTAGGTTCATTGATCTTACTAAGTTGATATGCAGTACAAAAGAACCGTTACTCTGCCCTACCTTATTATATAGTTATAACCCTTTGTTTATTTTACACTTAAACCTTTTTCTAGGAATAACTCTAACATCAAAAGGGGTATTGATAAGAAACTTTGTAGGTAGATAGATCTCATTAAATAGAAGTTGCCTTATTTGGAATTATTTGACTTTTGTTCATTTTTAAACTTCGAACTTTGTCCGGTTCATAATTCTAAAACTAAAAGATATATCAACAAGAAATTTTGAAGGTACATAGACCTCATTGGACAGAAGTGCTTTTAAAAAGAACCATAACTCTGCCTTTCCCTAATTTTGGAGTTATTGCCCTGCGTTAATTTTCACACTTTGAACTTCGTCCGAGACAAAATTTGAGAACTATAAAACTTTGTAGGTATTTCTCACTGTGAGTAAGAACCGTAACCTTCTCATTCCGAAATATTGTAGTTTTTTCGTTATAAACTTTGACCTTGGTCTTGAATAATTTAAAAAAAAAAAGTATAAATTTGAAACTTTTTGGTAAATAATTCACAGAGTAAAGGCAGTGGGAGAACCCTAACCCTTTCCCTTTCCTTAATTTTGAAGTTATTTCAATTTTTCATTTTTTTATGCCCCGGGACAAATTTTCATGTCCTGTCCGCTTTTGCAATTTGGTTTCCGGGGCATAACTTAAAGTTCATTTTTTCCCACAGATTAAATTCATAGGGTGATTGTCCATTCAAGTGAAGGCCCCTTTTATTTTGGGGGCCAGGTCAAAGGTCAAGGCATTTACTTAAACGAAAAAGGTTTCCCGGGGTAATTAGTTTATTTGGGCCCCCGTATTCGATTATAGGTATTTTTCCCTATTTTAGTAGAACCTATTGATTTTGGGTCCAAGTAAAAAGGGCAAGGAATATTACTTTTTAACTGAAAATGGTTTTCCCGGGCATAAATTTAGTTAGACCCCCAATTTTTAAAAATTATAGGATGATTTTCCCCATTTGGGGAGAGACCTTTTGATTTTTTTTGTCCAAGTAAAAGGGAAAGGGGGTTTTTACTTAAATGAAAAACAGTTTCCGTCATAATTAGTATTTAAACAAAATACATGTTAAATTTTATGGATGAACAGCAAAAATATGACCCTGGGGTTTTAAGGGCAAAAGGAAGGGGCACAAAAGATTTTAACTGAATTTTGTGTTTTGGAGTAATACAACTTATGGGGGTGCCTTGAAAACGCAATGAATATATAAAATTCTTCATTAAAAAAGGATTGCTTTTTGAAAGAGGGTAATACTGTATATAATTCCCATGTCTTACAATTGTTTCATCCTTACTAACAAATAAAAACACTTTCGGGCATATAATGCTCCGTCTAGCGGTGCTCTTGGTACACTTTGAACTTGTACAGGACATTACTTGAGCACTATGAAAGGTATCAACATGAAACCATGTCTGTAGATAGATCTTTCATGTCAATATCTCTGGTAGTTTCAGAGTTATGCCCCGGACAAAGTTCAAAGTGTAAAAAAGAACAAAGGGCAATTACACCAAAATTAGGCAAAGCAGTGTTACAGTTCTTTTGCACCGCACTTCTACTCAATAAGATCTATCTACCTAATCAATTTAGATTTATGTTCTGGACAATGTTGAAAGTGTAAAAATAAACTAAGGGCAATAACTGAAAAACTAGGTAAGGCACATTTACGGTTTTTTTGCAATGCACATCTACTCAGTGAAATCTATATACCTACAAAGATTTTAAGTTGATACCGTTTATAGTTCTTAAGTAATGTCCCGGACAAAGTTCAAAGTGTAAAATTGAGCAAAGTCATAATTCAGGCATAATCCATGTCAGATCCATGGGTCTTACTTAGTAATCTCAACTTATGATCTCAAAGACATGCATGAAATTGCAAGTGAATACCTTTAAAAGCTCTTGAATATTGATATTACACGCAAAAAGACTTGAACTAAGAATTTGTCTCTGTTTAAAAAAAGGCAATAATTCATTCAAAATTCATGTGTTTGGATAGTGACCTTCAATCATAAACCCGTTTTTACATGAATACCTTTAGTTATTCTGCACTCAAGACTTGCTATGAGAGTGTTCTAAGTTTAAAAAATGGCAATAATTCTATTATAATTCATAAAGTGATTATGTTTAAAGTATTACGAAAAAATATTTAAATGTATTTCACGTTTTAAAGCAGAAAGAAATATTTTTGAACGCGCAATAAAGCAGCAATTAAACCTAAACCACAAAAGCAGTTTTAAAAAAAAGATATCGTCAAGTTATATAAACTGTGCAATTACATGCTTGAGTTAAAGGTGTGTTATATAAAGGTGTGGTATATTACAATAAAATTGTGATATCCCAGTATGCTGCTATCTTTGTATTAAAATAAAGAAAATAAGTATCCCTAAAGAAACCACAGCACGGCAAAAATTGAAAATATTAATTGGAAAGTGCCAAGTTACCGTCCAAAGCAATTTTCATGAGTTGGCAGGTAGCCCTTTTTATTTTTTTTTTTACCCAAATAAAGATAGTTTTAAAAAAATCTTGAAAATTTTAGTTTTTTTTATATTTAATTTTCCTCTTTTTGTTAAATTTGAAACCTTAGCTTAAAGGGGATAAATTTTTTTTAATGAAATTTTTATAAATTTTTTTAACATAAAATTTTTAAATTGGTTCCATATAATATGGATTTTCTCGAAAGGTTGAACATAAAAGTTTGTTTTTTTATACCCTGAAAATGTAGGTAAAGAATAAAATGTTCGGAAAAAAATTATTTTGCTATTTTAAGCGGTTTTTATCTGTGTATCAATGATTTCGTGCATGCATCATTCATTTTTAATGCAATTAATTACCATATTTATTTCATAGAAGCATTTTGGAAGTAAACATTTTTAAAATTCAAGCAATATTTTTTACATCAGATACATAGCTTTATACACTTTAGTTTCTGTATATTGGCTGAATTTAGAAGAACGTAGTCCAGCAATACACCAGTGAAAATACGAAAAATATGTTTCTCTGCAGTGCAAAATAAATTTTCATTGTGAAAATAAGGAAAATAACAATGAACGTTTTATTTCATGAACATTTCTAAATATTACATTTATAAGTAGATAATAAAGCTTTTTTCTTTATAAGTTTAATAACATTTAAATCATGACTTAAAGGGACTCCACTGAGGTTTAAAAGTCTAAAAACATTTTTAATTTAAAGGTCATTAAATTATATAAATTAAATAAAATTAAAATTTTAATTTCTTACATAAATGAGCTGGGGAACTTTAAACAGAAATATATGCAAAGATAGTTAAAAAATAAACTTTGAAATGAATTGAAAATCGTATTTTTATGCTTTTCTTAGCCCGAATTGAGTGAAAAGCGTTTAAACGCTTTTCATTTTGAGTCTTTTTTTGAATAATTATTCTCGAAAGACGAAGTGCGCGAATAATCTGAAATTTTACACAAATATTAGTGGTCTTAACCTACATCAAATGGTACATTTATCTGGAAAAAATATTTTCAGTCCCATCATGTCTGTGGAGTCCCTTAGATGCTTATTACCTACGAAAGTGGCCCTGAATGTGAAATTATTTGTCAACGAAAGTAATAAAATTGTAACAAAGTAGTGTTTTGACCTCCATACAAAATACTTAACATCTTTAACTGTACTTATTAAAAAACAATAACAACAACAACAGAAGCAAAAGATACTTCGGATAGATGGCCAATGAGTAGCGTTTTTTTATAAACTATATGTACTGGAATATGTAGTTAAATGACTCGCTGAGCAACAAAATGAACACATGGAATGTTTAAATAAATAAAAAAATAAATAATAAAAACAAAACAATAAATAAATAAATAAATCATAAAAACAAAACAAAAAAATAAATAAATGACATACTGTCTGTATCTGTTCCATCGTCAATTCCTTTAAACTCAAATTTTCCGCCATTTTTAGAGCCGTGCAATTTTGAATAAACACTGATTTTAAGCTGTTGTAAAACACATTTGTGTCATAGCTTGTTAAAAATGTGTCAGCTTAAAAATCGTTTACCAATGCATGCAAAGTGTGTTAACTGGGGTGCAGGTATGATCAATTACCAACGTGACCTACATAAATACCTATTATTATTATTCACAGGAAAATACCGGTAATGTAAAATGTATAAAAAGAGTGGGACAGTCTTTTTAATTATATTTTAGGCACCAGTTTATTATATATATATACTATATATATATTATATATATAATATATATATATATATATATATATATATATATATATATATATATATATATATATATATATATATATATATATATATATATATTATATATTTTAAACATTTGTGTTTATCAATTATTGTTCAATCGCCACAAAAAAGAGATGTTTTTTAAATATGCAACTAATTTATCTCAGATTGACTGTGAAAAAGAATGAGCATGTCACTCTAACAATTTCTAATAATCACTTCAAAAACCAAAATCACTATCATTTGCAGTGTCTTCGGGTTATTGTGTTATAACCAGCACATTTTATTTCCGAACAATGTATCATACATGCATATTGCAAGCGGTTACCTTTCAATTTAGAGCATAAATTGTTTTACACTGTGATAATGGACAAATTACTTCAAAATAGGACATGCATGGTTTTTAAGTGTGGTTATTATATTTTATAATAAAGCTAATTACTGCAAAATAAAACCGCCTCCGTGGTCGAGGGGTTAGAGTCGATGACTTCTAATCCAGTTACCTCTCTGGCGTGGGTTCGATCCCCGGGAGATGCTTTGGTAGTTTAGCGCGGAGGAAGGTTGTCTAGTACTGGTGTAACTCTCCAGGAACGATGGTTAGGAAACTACCCGCCTATATGACTGAAATACTGTTGGAAAAAGGCGTAAAATGAAACAAACAAACAAAACTGCAAAATAAACTATAAGTCTATATGGATATTCTGGATATAGGTCAAACAACGCTACAGTTTTGCCCGAGTTAGGCACACATCTATCAACAGAATAAAATACACGCTTACATATAAACCGGTATGCACTATACAAGTTACTAAAAACCAACATTTACCTGACTCTTGGTCTAGCATTGAATGCATGTTTCAAAATTAGTATAATAATAATAATAATAATAATAATAATAATAATGCACTGCAGTTCTACTCTTTGAGATCTATCAATCTACAAAAACTGCAGGGATGTAATCCTTTTATAGTACACGCCATTTGAAAGTTTCAACTTTTATCGATTGCTGCATGTTAAAACATTGATTAATTTCTATGGTTTTCGCTGAAAATAATATAGCAGAACATAACAACTGAGCCAGTTGTTTGTCACATGCATGGTGGACGGATAATCTTAGTGATCTATGGTGTAAATTGTCAATTGCAGAAAAACAGTGGTTGCAATGTTATAATAGAGCTGATAGAGTTTCTTTTAAAGCTAAATATGTTAGTACATCCGTAAACAGTTTGATGCAGAAGTCCAAAGGGCTAAGCGTCGTCACTGGTACAACCTTCAGAAGGATATATTAAATGCATGTAATGTTGATCGTTCTAGTTTCTTGAAATCTGTTGGTAGAATTGGTATAACACAAGCTAACAAGAAAATAATTCCTGATGAAGTTGTTCTGGCTGACGGCTCTTTGTCCGCAGATCCTAGTGATGTTTTACTTAAATGGAAAATAAAATTTAGTAATTTGTTTAATAATCCAAATGTATCTTGTGATAACAGGTATAATATTGTAAATGGTGATTATGATACACTAAGTTTTAATAGTGATATTTCTGTTTTGGAAGTCAAAAAAGTTATTGATGAAGGTAAACTTGGAAAAGCAAATGGTATAGATGGAATACCCATTGAAGCCTTAAAGAATGACACTGCTGTTATGTTTATGCACGCTCTGTTTAGTGTATGTTTTAAAAGTGGTACTATTCCAAATATTTGGAGTAAAAGTGTCATTTACCCAAATCCTAAGTCCGCAAGTATGGATCCAAGGAACCCATTACTATATAGGGGAATTTCTTTAACTTGTTCTGTTTATAAACTCTATTGTGCTATATTAAATAATGGATTAAGTTGGGCTGAAAATCGAGATGTCATTGTTGACGAACAGAATGGGTTTAGAAAGAAAAGAAGCACTATTGATCATTTATTTACGCTAACAAATATAATCAATACCTAGGAAAAACGTAAACAGTGTACATTTGCTGCTTTTATTGATTTTAAAAAGGCATATGATTATATAAATAGAGATTTACTAGGGAAAAAATTGTATGACATAGGTATAAAAGGTAAAATGTTGGGTGCTGTACAATCTTTGTATGATTCTGAATATTCATGTGTAAAAATTAACTCTAAACATACTGATTGGTTTACTGTTAAGTCTGGATTACGTAAAGGCTGTATATTAACTCTCCTTTTGTTTAATTTATATATAAATGATCTTGCTGTTTACCTGAAATCTCTTGATATTGGTGTTGACTATGGATTTGATAAAATATGTATGTTACTTTATGCAGATGATATTGTCTTGTTGGCAAAAGATGAAAAAGATTTGCAATGTTTATTAAATGCACTTAACAACTGGTGTAGCACCAACGATATAATTATAAATAGTAGTAAAAGTCAAATTGTCCATTTTAGACCTTTATCTGTATGTAGAACATCGTTCAGTTTTATATGTGGTGTTCACACACTTACTATCGTTAATAAATATATGTATTTGGGATTAATGTTGCAAGAGCACTTAGATTTTAATGTAACTGCAAAGGTTGTAGCTCAAAGTGCAAGTCGGGCTCTTGGCTTTCTTATTGCTAAATATAAATCGGCTGGTGGTCTTCTGTACGGTGTATTTACCCACCTATATGATTCTACTGTTTTGCCAACAATCAGTTATGATTCTGCTACCTGGGGTTATCGCTCTTTCTCGTGCGTTAACGAAGTGCAGTTTCGCGCTATGCGCTTCTTTTTAGGTGTCGTTAGATATACGCCTAACGTCGCGATTTCCGGTGAAATGGGATGGATATCCTCAGAAATCAGACAGTGGAAATCCATTGCTATTCATTTATCTAGAGTCTCTTATATGCTTGATTGTAGAGTAAACAAACGAGTTGCACTTTGTACTGCATCTGCAGCAAATAGATCATGTAAGAACTGGTTCTTCGTTGTTAATGATATGTTAAAAAATTGTAATGCACACTTATATAGTGATATAAGATTTTCCATTCCAAAACATACTATAGTGAATATTGTTAAAACTAAATTGCAAGAAAAATTTGTTTTAAACTGGCTCGAATCTTTGAATAGTGTCACAGGTCCTTCTGGTCGTGGTGGCAATAAGTTGCGTACATATCGACTGTTTAAAACAGAATATGAGACAGAATTATACATGTATTGTAAACTCATTATGCCTCCTTGTCATCGCACTGCATTTAGCAAGTATCGTTGTGGTGTGGCGCCTTTACGCATAGAAACTGGGCGTTACGAAGACTTAGAACGAAAATGCCAGTTCTGTGACAGTATTGAAGACGAAAGCCATGTCATTCTTGATTGCTTTGTGTACGATGACTTGCGACAATCATTATTTGATAAGGCTAAAACGGTAGATAATGCATTCGTACAAATGTGTAAAAATGAACAATTAATATTTCTGTTCACTAAAACTGAAATGATACGTTATTGTGCCAAAACCTGTTTTAACATTCTACAATGTCGTCTTTTATTCTCTTGTAAATAATGCCATTATATTTGCTTTAAACATGATAATGTATTTTACCTAGGTTAAAGTTATCATTGCTAATCAGGTCATGCAAGATCTTATCTTGGATGATAATCGATCTTTTAAAACGTTTTTAAAGGCGCGTTTGGGCTCCGATTTACAATTCTCAATTTCTTAGCAGTTTTTATTTTTCGATTAGCGATGGTTACCTTACTTTTAATATTTTGTTTAAATACATTGTAATTTGACTATTTGATTTTAGTCTAACTGTAAAAGGTCTTGAATATGTTTATCATTGATATAATGTCTCTTGAAATTCTTAAATAGAATGGTCGTATGCAGATTTCAAAAAAATGTATTATTTTACTGCATTCTGATATCTGGTTAATTTTTACTTGCTTCAAGTTTAGGAAGCACGCATGATATCTTAGCAGTATTGGCAATAGCCTGTCTCTGTTAGCCTGTCTCTGATTTCACAACAATGTTTTTTCTTGTGTTTTGAGGAAATATACATGACAATAGCTTTTGGTACATACACGCTATTCAAATCATACCATTTGTCAGCATTTAAAAGATCATGAGTAAGAGATTCAACTACTCTATTTAGGGATACATGGATGGTATCATCTATCATCAGCAAAAATATCATTGTCTGTTTTTTCCATAGACAAAGGTCGTTGATACAGCTTTAAAACAGTATAGAACAAAGCATTGAACCACGAGGAGACCCAGTAGTTACTGAACGTTACTCTGATTATTAACCAGCTATGTACGTTTGTTGGTTTCTGCTACCTAACAGGAGGAGAACCAAACAACTGATAAAGGGTCAAAGATAAACATTCTAAGCTTTATTTTAGTAAAAGCTTTAGAAAGATCGATGAAAAAAATGAAGCAAATATTTCATTTCTGTCAAAGGCTGTGATCCAATTATCATAAACAGTTCTTAGCAGTGCAGTTTGACGTGAAATATTAATCTGACTCAAAACTAGTTGATTTCCCCCAGGTATTGCTTGAAATGTAAACTGACATGACTTTTTAATTGGTATCAAAGAAAGTATGAAAATTGGCCTATAACTTACTTTAATTGGCCTGTAATTTATTTTATCACTTAGAATCCATTTTATATGTATAAGAACGACTTTGGCATTTGTGAACCATTTAGGAAATGTATTATTTAGAATGCTGCTGTTGAACATATTGCAATGTAAATGAGCATATCTTTAGAAACCTTGCACTGATACAATCTGACCCGTATAATATCTCGCGAATTTAATTGGGTTCAGATGTAAAATTTGATAATTTAAAAAGTGTATTGCTAAAACTTATAAATTCAGCCGCAAGTTAGGTTTTTTATAATCACCCTGATTAATGACATGATTGGATTCATTGAGATGAACACCAGTCAAACAGCGAAGATAATTAGTTAAAAAGAAGTTTGCACAATAAGAAGAATATAAACCGAAAAAGAAAAGAACAATTAAGATTTTTCACTGAGTATTTATTTCTCAGTTTGGATGGATATATATTCAACAATTTATACTGATATTAATAACTATGTAAAGAAAAAAGTACAAAGAATAATTTGTATATAAAAATGTAAATTGATACTTTTTTGTAAAAGAAATAATCTTTACTTAAAAAAAGCCCCTTCGATGACAATCACAGGGGATGATATAATTTTTTTTAAATTGCCTTTTTGGTAGACAATTGTTAAATTCCATGATTCAAAAAGCCTATAAAATTTAAATTTTGAATTTGTTTGCCAATGATCAGCGGAACTTAAACGATTTTTAGAAAAAGTAATCAAAAAAATAATAAAAAATAAGTGAAAAATTCCTTTTTTTGTGCTCTTCAAAGGTTGTTTGTTTTGATAATTTTTCAGTTTTGGGGTCTTTTCCCAAAATTTTAAAATTTCATAAAATACTAAAACAAAAAAAATTGAATTTTTCCCCCAATTTAAGGGCGTTTTCACTATCTTTTTTTTTGGGTCAAATTACAATCAAAAAAATTATCTGAAAAAACTGAAAAATCCAGAATTCATCAAATACTTTATATTTATATCTAAAAAATAAATCCCAGCTTATCATGCCAAAAACAAAACCCTGAACCTATTTCAAAAGTCAATCTAATTTGTTTTACTTCTATACAATTTGAAAATCTTTTAACACTCATTCTGTCATTCAAATATCTACGACAATTCATTCCTTTTTTAGGGTTTTTAAAATGCCTGTATTTTTTATATTTTTTCCCCCATCCCCCACCACTCATCAATAATTTTTATACAAGTTTTTCACAACCTTCCCTTTTAAAATATTTTTTTTTAAAATGGGGCCCCTCGATTTTAAATACACGGATCGTTAAAAATTGGAATTATCTTTGCAGTGTTGTAATCTTCGTGGCTCCACGGTGTTTATTTTGGTGACTGCAAGGCCTAAAAGGGGAACGCCTTTTCGTATTAAAATGCCCAAAAGAATCGCCTTTTGTCACGTACACGTATGGGGACCTTTTCCTTTAACTTTGGTCTTGTTTTTCCATCAAATCATTTTTATTCGTCTTTATCGAGCTTTTCTTGTGGTCCGAAATGTTTGGGAAAACCATCCTTTTCATTCAGGAACAAAAGGGAGAGGTTAAGTCCTAAAAAATTTCGTCCAGAATTTTTTAAAGTTATCACCCCATTCTACCAAGACCTTTTTTAAATTGGGGTTCCCTCTGAAAAAGTTTTCCGAGCAAATTTTAAACAATTTTTGTATTCGTTTTAAATAAAACAAGTTTGACACCCGGGTTCGT
This sequence comes from Ruditapes philippinarum, assembly GCF_026571515.1. Taxonomy (NCBI): domain Eukaryota; kingdom Metazoa; phylum Mollusca; class Bivalvia; order Venerida; family Veneridae; genus Ruditapes; species Ruditapes philippinarum. The sequence continues at coordinate 328,836 of NW_026857357.1, forward strand.
TAAATGTTTTTCAACGTTTTATAAAAACGCCGGGAAATAGAAGAAAAAATAATATGCAAAGACAAATAAAAAGAATATAATATACCAACATTTGAACAAAACCTCTACGAGTCACATACATGACATAACAGTTTAAATGACGAAAATGCAAAATTTTCGCCAGAAGTAGCTATTTATTTCAAAAGAACGACTATCATATTTTAATTTACAATATTCAGCTTTGGTAAAGGCTGACAAACTACAATTTATACAAATCACACACTGCATTCAAATGATCATATAAATGATTTACATAACACGTAACGTACCACTAACATAGTTTGTTGCTGGGAGAAACAGGGAAGAACATGACATGCATTAAGTTACACATTTATTAAATTTCTTATTGTAACTCCCTGGGGTCTAAAAGCTAAAAAAAATAATTGAATTGCTAACGAAAAAAATATGCGAACTATAATTACAAAATATACTCAGAATTTGATTTGAGTGAAAAACGTTACAACGCTTTTCAGTTTCGGGTATTTTTTTCACAATTAAAATAATAATTCTGAATATTTTAAAAAAAGGGTTTTAACACAAATTTTAAAAGAAAAAATTATAAAAGGAGTAAAATTTTAGAACCCAAAAGGAGATTTTTTCTTAAAAAATATTTTTTTGAAAAATGGGCCTGGTAAAGTTCTAAAAAAAAACGTATTGTGTGCCCCATTTCATTTCTAATCTTGAATCGTTAAAAAAATATTTTTTAAAAAAGATTTATGAAAATTTTTGTAAATGTAATGTTATCAAAAAATAACTGGGGTCCATCTTCAAGTTAAAAGTGAGTTTTGGGACTGCTATTGGTTTTTATGTTTGGAACAACCATCCCTGTGTTTGATTAGGTAAATTTCATCTACTTTTTAAAGCTCGACTAATTGATACTTTTTGAAGCAAAATGGTTTCAACGATTGCAAGCAATGTGGACTATTATTTATGTTAAGCAATTTAAAACAAGAAATTTAGATTTGAAACCTTATTTAGATTTATTGCCTTCAAGTTTCGAAATGCGTTTATCAAAATTAAAGATTATCTTCACATAAAACTGGACTATTGAAACTGCGGACGCTATTCTAGAAAACACGAGGTTGAACGAAATGAGCGTTATGGTAATTTTTGTCACAAAACAGATGATATTGGGATGAATACCATTTTGTTTATATCATGTCCGTTGTACGAAGTTTTTTTAGAAAACAATATATCAAAGCATATTTTTATAGAGACAAATGTTATTAAATTTACAGAGCTTTTTTAAGAGTGATAATCAAGCTACAATTAGAAAAAATCTTTCCGAATTTATTTACAATGCTTTTATACTTAGCAAAAGTATTTGATATTTGTTAACTTTGCCAATTTTTATGGGAAGGAATTTACCTTCCCACTATTTGATTTTGTTCATGATATTGATTAATATATATGTAAACCATCTTATTCATCCTCCCAACAAAAACATCGTTGAACAATGTAAATTGTGTTCACTGTTTGTTAAATCACATGATAAAATTATGATATTTATGTATATGCTAATTGTATTGACACAAAAACTGTACTCGTTTACGTCAATAACATATATCGTATCTATCTATCTAATTATCTATTCACTCTATCTACCTCACTCTACTCTATACTCATCTACATCTATCCATGGCTATCGTATCTTCCCTATTATCCTATGCTTTATCTATTCCTTATCCTATTCTATCCTATCCTACCTATCTATCTATCTTATCTTATCTATCTATCTATCTATCTATCTATGCTATCTATCTATCTATTATCTATCTATCTATCTATCTATTATCTATCAATCTATCTGATACCTAATGTTTGAAGTGACCAATACAATGTTGATTGCTTCGACTTTAAAAACCGGGGTTATAACTGACCAAAAAAATTTAATTTGGAATAGACTATACTATGTTTTATGATGCAATTCAAACATAGTAGACTTCGTCCGATTGAACTAGTTTTTTTTTACCGAAAAAGAAAGAATAATATGAAAACGAGCAAGAATGATATTTATATTATACTTAGAAGATAAAATGAGGTAGGGCATAATATATTTGCCAATTTGTTACTAAAATTTGTATTGTTTTGTTCAAGTGATCACAGATAAACTGTTTCTGTCGTCTGCTACTTATTACTTTGTTACTCCAAAAATCAATATTAAAGATGGATGCGCCCATAGTAAAAATCTGAATGCTTCAGACAGTGAAGTTTAATATTTTATCACGTTTCTAATTTATACTTTTAAGGACAATAAAACGCCGTTTTTTTGAAATAATTTTTTTTAACAAGGAATATATTTGGGTTAGATTTTTTTACAGTTTTTATAAAACCCAATGTATTCCGGGGCATTTAGTACCAAAAATTTGAAAAATTTGAATTTAAGGAAGTATTGCAAAAAACTACCCAAAAAAACAAAAAAAACATTTTGGTAATTGTGATAAGTTCACAAAGAAAAAAATTATTTATTAAAATTTGTTTTACTTTATAAATTTCAAATTATTTTTTTAAAATTTTAATTATTAAGTTTTTAACCTTTTAGAATTTTTAGAACAAATGAGAATTTTTTTTATAAAAAATGATTTAAACTTAAGATCAGTTTAAAAACGTAAAAAATCACTTAAAAAATTGTAAAACTTTTTCCTCTTAAAATTGCTTTAAATTTTAAAATCCTGAAATTGTAGAAATTTAGGAATGATTCTCAAAAGGGAAATTAAAGTGGGTAATTTTGGGGCAGATTCGTTGGTTTCTTACAAAAAATTTTTTTTTATTTAAAAGGGAAAACCCTTTTTTGCCTCTGTCTTAATTTTCTCGGTTTCACCACGTTTTCGCACTACACTCAGGGTGAAATGGGGGCAGATTCACAGGCACTATTCCCCCCCAAAGGTTATGAGGCGAATGTCAACGAACAGACCTAATGGAGGATATTGTCGTTTCTAAAGATCCCCACGGTGACATTACGAATAGACATTTATTATGAGTGACTTTGTTTTGGATTTTCATTTTGGTTTTTGCCTTTGTTAAGTTTGCATTACTGTGACAAAAATGTGTGATTTTGGGATTTTCACCTAAGGTTCTTCGATTAACTGTTGTACATTTGATTTTAAATGTTTTGAATTATTTTCATTTGTTAAGTTTGTGTTTTGTATTAAAGTTATGATATATATCTAATGAAGTCGTTAGTGTTTTGTTTTCATGTAATAAAATGCATATAGTGCGGGCGTGCGTTTTCATTGTCCTTAAGTATAGTTTTAACTAACATACTTCTTCCTTTTCACGATTTCAAAACCACTGGTACGTTGATATTAGATATTGTTATTCAAAATGCACTCAAATAAATTTTACGATAAAAACCGCCAATAGCAACGTTCACGCAAGAAAATATAATAGAGTATTTTCGAGTAGAAGGACCATTAGAGAAATATTCTAACACTGCTCTTGACTGTGACTTTACACAAAGAAGAAAAACTAGAACTCCGCGAGTCGGATGTGTCGCCTTGTGAACAATATAGTTTAGGAGAAATGGCCAGGACAAAAATGAAATATGAAAATTAACAAAGGGCAATAACTCAAAAAATAAGACGTGCAGAGCAGCAGTTTCTGTGCACTGCACTTCTTATCAATAAGATATATCCTGCTATGAAGTTTCAAGTCTATAGCTTTTATAATTTATGAGAAATGGCCTGGACAAAAATAAAGTATGAAAATTAATAAAGAGTAATAACTCAAAATAAGAAGTGTAGAGTACCGGTTCTTGTATACTGCACTTTTTTAATGAAATCTATCATCCTATGAAGTTTAAAGACCATAGCTTTTATATTTTAGGACAAACGGCCTGGACAAAAATAAAGTATGAAAATTAACAAAGGGTAATAACTCAAAAAATAAGAAATGCAGAGTACCGGTTCTTGTTCACTGCACTTCTTCTAAATGAGAGCTATCATCCGATGAAGTTTCAAGTCAATAACTTTTATACTTTATGAGAAATGGCCCGGACAAAAATAAAGTATGAAAATTAACAAAGGGCAATAACTCAAAAAATAAGAAATGCAGAGTTACCGGTTTCTTGTGTGCTGTACTTTTTTCTTAATGAGATCTATCATTCCTATGGAGTTTCAAGTCCATAGCCTTTAATACATTAGGAGAAATGGACCCGACAAAAAATAAAATATGAAAAATTAAACAAAGGGCAATAACTCAAAAAATAAGAAATGCAGAGTACCGGTTCTTGTGCAATGAACTTTTTCTTAATGAGATCTATCATCTTATGACGTTTCAAGTCGATACCTTTTATCCTTTAGGAGAAATGGCCCGGACAAAAATAAAGTAAGAAAATTAACAAAGGGCAATAACTCCGAAAAGGTTATTTATAAAAATAATAACGCATTTTATTGATAGTCTCCGTTCTTTTCATACGATGCTAAAATAACAGTAACACATGCTAAACACCACATGTTTAAGACCAGTTGATAAAACGACTACGTTTTTATAATGATTTACACCCTAAATGAGTAATGAAAAAATTAGGTTATTTAGTGTCACCAGGAAGAAAGGTAAATATGTACGAATGGTTAGAATAATTTGGAGATTTTACTCAAAACTATCAGATTTAAACAGGAGGAGATTGATTAAAATGGACTTTAAAAGTTTGTTCTGGCAATAATACATTATGTAAGGCAGGCTTAACCATCAAAGTTTAATTTAGCACCTCAAACTTCTCTTTTTTTAAAGATGGAAAAATTACTATTTGACAAAGTGTTTTCTTCGGTATAAAACAAGTTTTTCCGGTGAACTGCGTGACAGTTACGAAGAACTCCCTGACAAGCTTATTTTTTATTAAGAATTCCATTCCTCGCTGTTGTTTTTGCAGGGACCTTTTCAGCCACGTATAAGCAATCCTCCCAGTTCACCACGCGATATATATTCGCCACAAATGTTCTCACTTTAGTACCAGCATTTGTAAAGAGTGATAAGATTAGAAAAACCAAGGGAATGTTTTTTTGTAAATAAAAGGAAATAAATAAAAATCTTTAAATAAATACAATTACCATACTGTCTGTATTTGTTCCATGGTCAATTCCAAAACTCAAATTTTTCCGCCCATTTTTAAGCCTGCAATATTTTAAAAAGCTGTTTGCAAAAAAACACGTATGTTTACATGACCCAATTTTTTTGGTTACGGTATAGGTCGTTGACATTAATCGGTCATACCATTATGGTAAAATGGGTTGTGCAAGGTCTTCAGTTGTTACATTTTGCACTTTTATTGCAATATAGAAGAATAACAGCACTTGGATATTAATTGGTAAATCCAAGTAGCGTAGTGGAAAGAAAGTTCAGATTATAAAATCTCAAAGTTCAAAGCTGAATTTTATCTTGCTCATTTATCACCTTTATCTCTTATATTTAACCTCAGGTTATACGAATGTGTGTATAACCTCTCAAATAGCATTGTTTGAATGAAATTCACGGGGAATTAAATCCATTTTGTCATCCTATAAACAAAAAAATAAAAGGAAAGAAAAAAAAAACTCCTTTTTATTCAAACCAGGGTCTTTTAGTTTACAGACACTACGCTGTTATAAATGCTAAAAGCATAAAAATAGTGATTGATAAGGTGGTAAAAGATTTAGACGATAAATAGTATTCTTTTATAAAAGAATTATCGACACCCCTATTTGTCAATATTTATATTATACGTTTTTATAATGCAAATAAAGGAATAGCGAATTCGGACTTGTAATATAAATCGGACCGTTAAGTAAATATGGTACAAATCTAAAGCGTTAACTTGTGATGATAGTGACATATTCAGAAGATGGATTCATGGGGAAGTTAGATAAACAATTTGATTGATTTAAGAGAAAAACATAATTTGAGCCGCGCCACGACAAAACCAACATAATGTGTCTGCGACCAGCATGGATCCAGACCAGCCTGCGCATCCGCGATCAGGATCCATGCTGTTCGCTTACCAACCCATTAACAAGTAGAGAAACTGATAGCGAACAGCATGGATCCTGATCAGACTGCGCGGATGCGCAGGCTGATATGGATCCATGCTGGTCGCAAACCTATTATGTTGGTTTTGTCGTGACACGGCTCATTTCTATATAATCAAAACATTTACTGGGCGCAAATCATCATCATAGATTGTTCTTTGCCGAGTTTATTTTTTTCTTGTAGTTATTCATTTGTATCTATTCCATCTTTGGTTAATGTCGTGTATGCGACATGTATACCGTGTGGTTTATATATATGATACCATCTAGATAACTTTGTGCAGTTGTCAAATGATATGTACACCCAGTCCGTATTCCTTTAGTTCAATCTAAAAAATAAAAAACAAACAAACAAAAACACACACACAACCAAAACAACAACAACTTTTTATTTACCTCACCCCGACCAACAAAACAGTAAAAATAAGATTTTAAATGCTTTTTAACTATCACAGCGCGTTTCTAATTCAGGAGTAAATAGATAGTCTTCAGGTTAAATCAAAATAACTTTACATTTTGTCATATTTGTTTTCAATTGAATAGTAACGTCACCTGAGTAATCAACTACCTACGTGACCCACATACATATCTATAGATATATTAATACCGGTAATGTTCAATGTATAAAGTGGGGCAGTATTTTAATATTTAAGGTAGTTATTTTTTTTTTGTGTTTAACAACTATTTTTCAATCGCCATTAAAATAGTAACACTTTTGAAATATACAACTAATTTATCTCAGCATATATGAGGTTTAACGCACGCGTAAAATGGCTGCGATTGAAATAGCCAGTCGTGCACTGCATACCTTGAGAAGAGCCGAATAAAAATACAAATAAACCTTCACGAATGTCTGTTTAGATCTGCAAAGTTGTGAAAATTGAAATTTAAAGGTGAGCGTTACCCCACTTCCATACTAGTTCTCGTTTAATACTGTGACAGGACGGGTAGGGTTAAGTCAATGCCATAGAAAAAAGCTAACAGGTATGACTTTATATTTCTATAAAAAAGATCGACCCTCCAAACAAATGGAAAATCGAATCCGCAACGGATTGGCTCGAGAAAATGGTGATTTTTTACAAAAATTTTTACATTTTATATACAGAAAGGAAAGAACAAATCGACAGGTCCAAATAAACGACTATGCCACGCAGAAATCTCCAAACAACAACAAAAAAAAAAGACAAACAAAAAACGACCATGCCACGTGGAAATATCTTAGGCATGTCGCTTGGCTAGGGGCTTTGGGTTTTATGTTTCTGTAAAGAAGACCCTCCAAACTAATTGATAAAAGAAAACGCAAAGGAATCAGACAAGTGGTGTTTCAACAGGTGGCCTGAAAAATGCTGGTGTTTTTTTACGAACATTTATACACTTTTTGAACAGAAAGTTCAAATCGCTTGTCTAAAAACCGACCATGTCAATCGGAAATCTCTCGGACATTTTGCTTGGTTTAGGGCTTTTGGCCTTATATTTTTACAAAGAAAACTAATAGAAAATCGAATCCGCACTGGAATCAGACAAATTATGTTATAACTGTTGGCTAGAGAAAATGTTGCTTTTGTTTTAACGAAAATTTAAACACTTTTTATGCAGAAAGAACTAATCGCCGGTCTAAAAACGACCATGTCAAGCGGAAATCTCCAAAAATGTTGCTCGGGTTATATTTCTGCAAAGAAGACCCTTGATATTAATGGAGAATAGAATTTTCCGCAATGGAATCAGATAATTGGTGTCTTAACGGTTGGTGAGATGAGTATTAATATACAGCTGCGCGATTTGTTAAATAACAACAATAAAGTAACCTGGGCATCAAAGAATGAATGTTTATTAGATAATTTAGGGAATAGTTATTTATGAAATACAAATAACATTGATACAAACTATATGAAATATATGTTTAAACAAAGATTACGTCACGTAACGTGACGAATATGTACAAGCTTGGAATGAAACTGTTTCAAATAAATCTAAGTTATTCTACTATAGACAGTTTAAAACTCTATTTGTGTACGAAATATACTTAGATGTTATTAATTTTTGACATATCTAGAAAAAATGTCTCGTCTAAGATCTCGTCTCACATTCCCTTGAAATCGAAAGCGGAAGATATTCTGGGACTGATAGAAACCTTATGTATATAAATGCATATGAATATGTAAAATGTGACACAAAATGTTGAATCTGAATACCATTTCTTGCTATGTTGCCCCACGTAAAGTGAACTCAATCAAAAAATATAATAAATTGTTAAACTGGAAACGGACCTGAAGTCAAAAATTGGAAATTACATATGGTACAACTAGCCTGGTTTCTTTTTTTGTAATGTAACTAAAATAGCTGATAACAATAAAGTTATGACTGTATCACACCAACAATGTTATTTTGCAGACAATTTCAGTCCATAGATTTAAAGAGACTTATGAATGCCCGTATTCTGGAATGGTTTCCTCCCTTCAAATTCCCAATCTTCAAAATATTTCTCATGTAAGATTTCCATACCTGCCCTTTCAAAAATTTTCTTTGAAAAATTGGATGAACCTTCTACTTGAATATACACCGGATCAATTTCAAAATTTCGCACCATATCAATTGCAAAGTTAATTATCTTTGTCCCATAGCCACGTTGTCCGTATTTCGGAGTCACTCCCAAAGAAATGAAGTGAAAAGCTTCCTTAGTTTGAAAATGGCCAAAGAAGTCCGCATTCCGGTCACAATCAGCCAAGCAGCGAACGAGGTCTTTATAAGCTTGGTATTGAATACCTTCAATATCACATCTGTCATCAAATCGGACGATTTCGATGGTTAGAAAGGCTATTGGATCATCATCTTCATCATGCAAGAGCATTAGAGAAAGACCAGTGTTCATATCTTTCTTCCAATAATCTTCAACTTCCTCTGTCCACTTCATACCACGACATTTATTCATTGGTTCCTGTGTAATAAAATATTCTCGTGCCATTCTTAAAGCAATGTCTTCATTGGCCTTAGTAATTAAGACAAACTTGACTCCCGGTTCTTTGAATTTGCTTGACGATTTATCAAATGCCTGAAATGAAAATTTAAACAATATAAACAACTATCAGTCAAACTTCATTCGCTCGAACTCGGAGGCCCTGTGCAAATTTGTTCGAGACATCGGTAGTTCGAGCCAGCCGAGGTTGAACTAGTATCATGTATTTTATTATATTTTACGTGAAGGTTTTCTAGCTTACCTCGGTCGAATGATAAAAACGTCAATATAATTGTTTGTCGAATACGTCATTAAGATATTCTCTAAATAACTCTGCTTAAAATAGCAAAATAATATTTTGTTCCGGAACATTTTATTCTGTTTTTGTACTTTATTCATGTGTGTTAAATAACAAAGACATTATATGTCACAACTTCTTCAGGAATCAACCATATAATAATGGAACCAATATAATTTTACTGTTGATAGATTAAAAAAATATTTCATAACTTTTAGATTTATACCCTTTAAGGGCATGACTGGTGACATGTCCGGGGTCCGTAATCGACAGCGAAAGCTGCATTTTGTGCCCGTACGGGCGGATAGACCCTCATTAAGCATTGACTATAGATAGATAGATCGCATTATTGGCAACAACAGAAACTTTGATCTGCATCTTTGACTCGCACGAGCATGATGTTAGTGAATTTTCCTCATACCTGCCTAAAATTCAGGTAACAGTCTTCTATCAGTATTGAAAGAAACCATTTTTTTTAAATTTGACATGAAAAAAATGCATATAATATAACTATATTATAATATAAGTCCCTTTTGTTACTATTTGTATATTCGTTACAATTATAATAATAAAAAAACAGACTTTGATATTTTTATCATCTTATGATACTGACTACAGTAGTGACACAAAACAGTCATGTCACATAACATTTACAAGTCTTGTAAGCCTTGTTTGTATTCAATGGAATTACTTTCCTTACCAGGTAGGCATCAGTGAAAGCATTTTTTCAAATTAAATATCTGGGCCCTCTTTTTAATTATGGACAGTGCATCAGGTAAGTTTAATTATGCAAAAAGTGGTTTACAAAACATTCGGCAAAATCTATAATAGAACTTAATCTGAATATAACATGACCTGTGCGTAGGAATAGTTTGGTAAGGTATCTGTAATGAGCGCATTTTGTGCGGAGCTTCTCAATTGCTGCATTGCAGCAACATTTGTATTTGTACACTTTAGATTTTGTATATTGGCTGAATTAAGAAGAAAGTAGTCCAGCAATACACTAGTGAAAATACGAAAAGTATGTTTCTCTGCAGTGCAAAATAATTTTTTATTGTGAAAATAAGGAAAACAAAAATAAACTTTACATTTCATCAAAATTTCTCAATATTATATTTATAAAGAGATAATAAAGCTTCTTTCTTTATAAGTTAACATTAATAACATTTAAATAACGACTTAAAGGGACTCCACTGAGGTTTAAAAGTCTAAAAACATAACATTTTAATTTCTAACATAAATGAGCTGGAGCACTTTAAACAGAAATATATGCAAAGATAGTTACAAAATATACTTTGAAATAAATTGAAAATCGTATTTTTATGCTTTTCTTAGCGCGAATGGAGTGAAAAGCGTTTAAACGTTTTTCATTTTGAGTTATTTTTTACAATTTGAATAATTATTCCGGAAAGACGAAGTGCGCGAATGATCTGAAATTTTGCACAAACATTAGTGGTCTAAACCTACATCAAACGATACATTTATCTGGAAATAATATTCTTAGTCCCATCATGTCAAAAAACCTCTGTGGAGTCCCTTTAAGAGCATGTTAGAAGCTTATTACCCAAGGAAAGTGGCCCTGAATGTGAATTATTTGCCAACGAAAGTAATAAAATTGTAAGTAGTGTTTTGACCTCCATGCAAAATACTAAACATCTTTAACTGTACTTATAACAAGAATATGGTTCGGATTGATTGCCAATGAGTAGCGGTTATTTTTAAAAAAACTATACATACTGGAATATGTCGGAAAAAGACTCGGTGAACAACAATATGTTTAAATAAATAAAAAATAAATCATATAAAAAAATAATAAATAAATGACATACTGTCTGTATCTGTTCCATCGTCAATTCCTTTAAACTCAAATTTTCCGCCAGTTTTAGAGCCGTGCAATTTTTAATAAACACTGATTTAAAGCTGTTGTAAAACAATTTTTACCATATCTTGTTAAAAATGTGTCAGCTTTAAATCGTATACCAATACATACAAAGTGCGTTAACTGGAGTGCAGGTATTATCAAATAACCAAGTGACCTACATAAATAACCTATTATTATTCACAGGAAAATACCGGTTATGTACAATGTATAAAAAGAGTGGGACAGTCTTTTTATTATATTTTAGGCAGTTTTTATTTTTTTTTTTAACATTTGTGTTTATCAATTATTGTTCAATCGCCACAAAAAGTTTTTATTTTTAATATGCAACTAATTTATCTCAGATTGACTGTGAAAAAGAATGAGCATGTCACTCTAACAATTTCTAATAATCACTTCAAAAACAAAATCACAAAATCACTATCATTTGCAGTGTCTACGGTTATTGTGTTATAATCAGCACATTTTATTTCCGAACAATGTATCATACATGTATGCATATTGCAAGCTGTTACCTTTCAATTCAGAGCATATATGTTTTTACACTGTGATAATGGACAAATATCTTCCAAATAGGACATGCATGGCTTTTAAGTGTGGTTATTATATTTTATAATAAAGCTAATTACTGCAAAATATACTGTAAGTCTATATGGATATTCTGGATATGGGTCAAACAACGCTACAGTTTTGCCCGAGTTAGACACACATCTATCAACAGAATAAAAAACACGCTTACATATAAACCGGTATGGACTATACAAATTACTAAAAACCAACATTTACCTGACTCTTGGTCTAGCATTGTATGCATGTTTCCAAATTAGTATAATAATAATAATAATAATAATAATAATAATAATAATAAAAATGATAATAATAATAATAACAACAACAACATCACCACCACCAACAACAACAACATTAATAATACTACTACTACTACTTCTACTAATAATAATAATGCACTGCACTTCTACTCATTGAGATCTACCAATCTTCAAAAACTGCAGGGATGTAATCCTTAGATTTGAAACATTTCAACTTTTATCGATTGCTGCATGTTAAAACATTGATTAATTTCTATGGTTTTCGCTGAAAATAATGTAGCAGAACATAACGTCTGAGCCAGTTATTTGTCACATGCATAGTTATGTAACAAAGGTTTATAAGTAGTTGATGTATCATTTATATAAATGGGAACAGTAAATGTTTTTTTTTACATTCAGCCGTAGATAAATGTATAAGATTTAAAAAAAAAATGTATTATTTTACTGCATTCTGATATCTAGTTAAGTTTTACTTGCTACAAGTTTAGGAAGCACGCATGATATCTTAGCAGTATTGGCAATAGCCTGTCTCTGTTAGCCTGTCTCTGATTTCACAACCATAATATTTCTTGTGTTTTGAGGAAATATACATGACAATAGCTTTTGGTACATACACGCTATTCAAATCATACCATTTGTCAGCATTTAAAAGATCATGAGTAAGAGATTCAACTACTCTGTTACGGGATACATGGGTGGTATCATCTACCATCAGCACAAATATAATTGTCTGCTTTTTCCAAAGATCATTGATACAGCTTTAAAACAGTATAGAACATAGCATTGAACCACGAGGAGCATCAATAGTTACTGAAAGTTACTCTGATCATAAACCGGATATGTAAGTTTGTTGGTTTCTGATACCTAACAGGGGGAGAACCAAGAAACTGATTAAGGGTCAAAGATATACATTCTAAGCTTTTTTAAGTAAAAGCTTTAGAAAGATCGATGAAAAAAATGAAGCAAATATTTCATTTCTGTCAAAAGCTGTAATCCAATTATCATAAACAGTTCTTAGCAGTGCAGTTTGACGTGAAATATTTCCTCCAGGTATTGCTTGAAATGTTAACTGACATGACTTTTAATTGGTATCAAAGAAAGTATAAAAAATTGGTCTATAACTTACTTTAATTGGCCTGTTATTTATTTTATCACTTAGAATTCATTTTATATGTATAAGAACGACTTTGGCATTTTTGAACAATTTAGAAAATGTATTATTTAGAATGCTGTTGTTGAACATATTGTAATGTAAATGAGCATATCTTTAGAAATCTTGCACTGAGACAATCTGATCCATATAATATCTCGCGAATTTAATTGGTTCAGGCTGTACAATTGGTAATTTGAAAGAGTGTATATGCTGAAACTTATATACATTCAGCTCAGCAAGCTTAGGATTTTTATAACCAGTCTGATTAATGACATGATTGGATTCATTGAGATGAACACCAGTCAAACAGTGAAGATAATTAGTTAATAAGAAGTTTGCACAATAAGAAGAATATAAACCGAAAAAGAAAAAACAATTAAGAATTGAACCACGAGGAGCACCAGTAGTTGCTCTGAATACGAACCGGATATGTAGGTTTGATGGTTTCTGCTACCTAAAAGGAGGCGATACAAGCAATTGATAAAGGGTCAAAGATATACAAGCCTTTTCTAAGCTTTATCTAAGCTTTTTCAAAAATAATGGCGTGATCTTATAGTCAAAGCTTTAGAAATATCGATGAAAAAAAGAAGCAAATATTTCATTTATGTCAAAAACTTTAATCCAATAATCATAAACAGTTCTTAGTAGTACAGTTTGACGTAAAATATTAATCTGAATCAAAATGAGTTGATTTTTACCCAGGTATTGCTTGAAATGTTAACTGACAAGACCTTTATTAAGTTATATCAAAGGAAGTATGAAAAGTGGCCTATAATTTACTTAAATTAGCCTTTAATTTATTTTATCACTTTTAGAACCCTTTTATATGTATAAGAATGACTTTGGCATTTTTTAACCATTTAGGAAATGCATTATTTAGAATGCTGTTATTGAACATAGTAAATGAGCATATCTTTAGAAACCTTGCACTGAGGCAATCTGACCCATATGACTGATTTTGAAATATATCGCGATTTTAATTGGTTCAGGCTGTACAATTGGTGTTTGAAAGAGGGTATATGCTGAAGCTTATATGCTTCAAGCTTAGAAAGCTTAGGATTTTTATAACTAGTCTGATTAATGGCATGATTTGAATCATTGAGATGAACACCAATCAAACAGCGAAGATACACTAGTTAATAAGAAGTTTGCACAATAAGAAGAATATTAACCGAAAAAGAAAAGAACAATTAAGATTTTTCACTGAGTATTTATTTCTCAATTTGGATGGATATATATTCAACAATTTATACTGATATTAATAACTATGTCAAGAAAAGAGTACAAAGAATAATGTGTATATAAAAATGTGAATATGATATCGTTTTTGTAAAAAAAGTAATCCTTTACTTAAACATAAGCACCTTCTGATGACAATCTACACTGTTTGATGACTATAACTTTTTTTATAATTGACCATTTGGTAGACAATTGTTAACTCCACTGAGTTTTCAAGCCTATACACATAAATTTTGAATTTGTCTTACCAAGGATCAGCTGGTACACTTAAAACGAATAATTATGCAAAAGATAATAAACAAAATAATCAAAAATAAGTTGAAAATCCTATTTTTGTGCTCTTCTTACGTTGCTTTGTATTGATAATGTTTTCAGTTTTGGGTCATTTCCACAATTAAAATTCATGAAATACTAAAACAAATAAAATAGAATTTCTGTGCTATTCTCAGTCCACATTTAAGGCGTTTACACGCATCTATTTTTTGGGTCAAATTCACAATCAAAATAATTATTCTTGAAAAAAGCTGTAAGTCCAGAATTCATCAAATACTTCATATATCTCGGAAACTAAATACCAGCCCTATCATGCCAAAAACAAAACCTGATACCTAATTTCAAAAGTCCATCTAATTTGTATTACTTCTTATACAACTGAAGAAATTCTTTTAACACATCTCATTCATGTCATTCAAGATATCTACGACAACTTCATTCCATAATTTTTCATGGACTTGTGAATGCCTGTATCCTTTATAGGTTTTTCTCCATCCACCACCCAATCATCGAAGAATTTTTCATACAAGATTTCACAACCTGCCTTTTCAAATATCTTTTTTGAAAAATCCGAGGAACCCTCGACTTTAAGATACACGGGATCGATTCCAAAATTGCGAATCATATCTATTGCAGTGTTGAATATCTTCGTAGCATAGCCACGATGTTTATATTTTGGTGCTACTGCAAGGCCTAAGAAGTGGAACGCTTCTTTCGTATTAAAATGACCAAAGAAATCCGCCTTTTCGTCACAGTACACCATATAGCGGACCATTTCCTTTAACGGTTGGTCTTGTATTCCATCAATATCATATTTATCGTCATATCGAGCTATTCTTGTGGTCCGAAATGCTATTGGATCACCATCCTTTTCATTCAGGAACATAAGGGAGAGGTTAAGTCCTAAAGAATTCGTCCAGAATTGTTCAAGTTCATCAGTCCACTTCATACCAAGACCTTTGTTAATTGGTTCCTCTGTCATAAAGTTTTCCCGAGCAAACTTTAAAGCAATGTCTTTGTATTCGTCTGTAATAAGAACAAGTTTGACGCCTGGTTCGTTAAAGTTCTTCAACGTTTTATCAAACGCCTGGAAATAGAAGAAAAATATTTCAAAAGAACGACTATCATATTTTAATTTACAATATTCAGCTTTGGTAAAGGCTGACAAACTACAATTTATACAAATCACACATGCATCAAATGACATATAATGATTACATAACACGTAACGTCATAACATAGTTGTTGTGGAGAAACAGGAAAGAACAGGACATGCATTAATTTACACATTTATTAAATTTCTTATAGTAACTCCCTGAGGTCTAAAAGCTAAAAAAAATAATTGAATTGCTAACGGAAAAATATGCAAACTATAATTACGAAATATACTCAGAATTTGATTTGAGTGAAAAACGTTACAACGCTTTTCAGTTTCGGGTATTTTTTTCACAATTAAAATAATAATTCTGAATATAATTAAATGGAGTGCAACACTAAATTTATAGAAATGTTTATAAACAGGAGTACAATTTAGAAGCCGGAAGGAGATTTATCTTAAAAAATATTTATTGATAATAGCCTGGTAAAGTCCTAACAAAATCGTATTGATGTCGAATCATCATTCATTTCAGAGATAAAGATACCATTATCTACATCTCTGTTCATTTCTGGTATCTCTCATATCTAATTGATTGAAGTGACCAATACAATGTTGATTGCTTCGACTTTAAAACGGGCTATAACTGACCTAACAATTTAATCTTGGAATAGACTATACGATGATTTATAATGCATTAAATTATGATGCAATTAAACATAGTGACTCGTCCGATTGGACAGTTTTTTTTACCGAAAAAGAAAGAATAATTAAAACGAGCAAGAATGATATTTATATTATACTTACAATAAAATGAGGAGGAATAATATATTTGCCAATTTGTTACTAAACTTTGCATTGTTTGTTCAAGTGATCACAGATAAACTGTTTTCTGTCGTCTGCTACTTATTACTTTGTTTACCTCCAAAATCAATATTAAGATGGATGCGCCCATAGTAATCAAAGTGCTGCAGCACTGAATGCGACGGACATGCAACCGGAGAGACATTAAGGCTTTTTTTAGAAAAAAAAAACAAAAACAAAATATATAACCCATACAAGTTCGAGATTTGTAGAGCAATATTTTGTGTCCCAATCTGATATGATTCAGATTTTCTACTTTCAAGCATTTAAATACAGAATGAAATTTATGCCTAAAAACTCTGGTCAAACTTGTAAATCAGTGTCCTTATCGATTTATTCCAAGAAATGATATTTAAATAGAAAAAGAAACTGTCAACGAAAATCAGTATTTCTAAAATAAAACCATGCAAATAAACTTCAAGCATAATACATTACACATGTGAGAATGCTATTTAGAGTTGCTTCGTGTTATATCGTAGTGGGCATATAGACAATAAAATATAAGTCATTTGTATTTTTATTTCTCTCGGATATGTCTCATTAAAAATATTTTTGGTTAAAATCATCAGCAATTAATAGTGCATTTTTTAGATTTTTTTTTCATTTACAAAGTAAAGATGTAGAGGCCAGAGCACGTCGTTTTTATTTTGATTTAAATGTCACTTAAGCACTACAGTGTTTAGTTGTCCTTTTCAATTTCAAACTAAATTCCTTTTTCAACTTGTTTGCTTCTAACAATTGTATAGAATTTCTAAAAGTATTGCATGTAATCCGCTGGTTTATAACATGTATAATGTGTACTCCCTAATCGCCTGTCCGAAAATCAGCACAGGTGAAGCAGAATAGCGAAGGTTAACTCATATCGTGTGACCTAGAAAATATGTAAACAAACCACAAGAGTCGGAAGTAGAACTGATATTATAACTTCCTTCAATTAAGATTACCATGAAAGACTACATGGTGGTAAAGTGTTGAAATACTCTCTTGTTACATGCATTTTCAAAAATAGATATTTATACTAACCATTGTACTGCATCTAATTTATTAATAACTGCTGACCATTCAGCTGAGTCACGGAAATAGTTCTTCTTTTATTAATGCGCGAGTTATTCTAGAGTCACGAAAAACTTTTGATTTGTTAATAATAATGTTTTGTATAATGTAGAAATATTTATTTCCTACTAATAATTTCTTGGAACTCAGAGCTTACACCTTTATTATAGTACATGTATAATTTTCTGTCCTACTTTTTCGACAGCGGTAAATCGTTTCGGCAGTAATTTGCATATTGCGCATAATACTACGTGAATACAACGTTTTTATCAATCATATACGTTCATATTTTAACTTGGATAACTTAATTTGAAATTGAAAAGGCTAAATATGGAAGATTTTAAGATATCCCGACAAAGTATGGGAGTTTTAAAGGATCACATTCATGTACTATTTCTTGGGCTGTTAATCGGTGGAGGACATTCTGCGCGATTGTAGCCGACGAAATCCCATGTGTAGATGACTTAGCTCTGAACGCGCCCGAGAGCGCGTCCGTCGCAAAAATCTGAATGCTTCAGACAGTGAAGTTTAATATCGTCACGTCTCATTGAGTTTTAACTAACATACTTCTTCCTTTTCACGATTTCAAAAACACTTGTACGTTCATATTAGATATTGTTATTCAAAATGCACTCAAATAAATTTTACGATAAAAATTAAAGATAAATTTTGACAAAACTAAGGTTATTTGGATAGGCTCTCTTAAATATAGTACTAGGTCAATTAAGACAAGATGGAAATTAACATGAGGTGATACACAGTTCAAATTGTTAGGTTTAATATATGATGTTGATTTAGAAAAAATGATTGACTTAAATTTTAATGAAAAATTTCAAAAAGTAAAAATTAGTATCATTCACTGGATAAAGAGAATATTAACTCCAATAGGAAAAAATGCTGTTATTAAGTCAATATTGCTTTCTTTATTTACTCACTGTTTCACAAGCCTACCAACACCAAATACTGTATTTTTGAAAACACTTAATGACTTATTTTATGATTTCATTTGGGAAGGCAAGGCAAAAATAAAACAATCAGTACTTAAAGAAGGTGGTTTAAACATGGTTGATATTTAAAGTTATATACATAGTTTAAAGATAAAATGGTTTAAAAGATATGTTAGTAATAGCAAAAGTAAATGTTATAAGCTTGTTAACACATTGTTTAATATTGATAAAATTTTTTTAACACTGGAAATATGTTTTGTAATTTGATTATAAGTAAAATAACAAATTCTTTCTGGATTGATGTTTTAAAAGCTTATATGGTGTTTGTAGATAAACTTTGTATAGATAATATAGAGCAAGTATTACATATGCCACTTTTTTACAATCACAACTTTTTAGCAGGAAATAGATATATTTTCATTCAGACATTATATAATAAAGGAATCAGATTTGTAAAAGATATTATAAATGAACAGGGTAACTTTGTAGATTTCATATAATAAGAACAGGTCACAGGTAAACCTGTGAACTTTTTACAGTATCATAGTTTAAAATAGGCAATAACTAGAAATGTGTCATCATGCCACGGATGCCCCCGCATGCAGCCATAATTTCAGATGTTATAATATTTAGTTCCAAATTTGTTTGCACAAATAATTTTTTTCATTTTAAGTTCAAAGCCCTTAAAACTTTTCAATGTTAACACAAACCATTTTCATACAATGTTCAAGGCACTGAAATTATTCAGTCTTAACCTTTTAAACAAAGCATATTGCATATTTGTAGCCAAAAATATGGCTACATACATTTCCACAAAAGTATGAGTGATGAAATTGAAAGTTCAAAATTTTTCCAACATTCAGAAAAGATAAGTTTGTCCAAAGTCATTGAACCACGACCAAATTCAAACTTAAACTGCTTATTCCTAAGATGTATCTATATTATTTTCAAAGTGAAAGGGACATAACTCTGCCAAAAAATCATCAAACCATGACCAAATTCCAACTTGACCTGCCCATTCCTTTGACATATCCATATGTCAAATTTGAGTTGAATATGTAACACTGTTGGGCAGATAATGAACAGAAACTGTAAATTTCATATTATTTTCAAAGTGAAAGGGGCATTTCTCTGCCAAAAATCATTGAACCATGACCAAATTCGAACTGGGCCTGGGCATTCCAAAAGCATATCCATATGTCAAATTTGAGTTGAATGTGTTGTACCGTTGGGGAGATAATAAACGGAAACTGAAAATTTCATATTATTTTCAAAGTGAAAGGGGCATAAGTCTGCCAAAAAATATTGAACCATGACCAAATTTGAACTTGGCCTGCGCATTCCTTTGACGTATCCATATGTCAAGTTTGAGTTGAATGTGTTGTACTGTTGGGGAGATAATGAACGGAAACTGAAAATTTCATATTGTTTTCAAAGTAAAATGGGCATAAATCTGCCGAAAATCATCAAACCATGACCAAATTCGAACTTGACCTGTATTTTCTCATGACATATCCATATGTCAAGTTTGAGTTGAATTTGTTGTATCGTTGTGGAGATAATGAACGGAAACTGAAAATTTCATATTATTTTCAATGTAAAAGGGGCATAACTCTGCCAAAAATCATCGAACCATGACCAAATTCGAACTTAACCTGTATTTTCTCATGACATATCCATATGTCAAATTTAAGTTGAATGTGTGCAACCGTTCTTAAGATAATGAACGGAAACTGATGATGACGGAATGACAGAATGACGGAAGGACGGAAGGACGGAATAACGGAACAGGGTAACACTATATGCCCCGGCTATTACATGGCGGGGGCATAAAAATGTACATGCAAAAGTTAAATATTTTTATTAGTAACAATTTGCTTAATGTTCAATATCCTATAATAAATTGTTATGTTATACCTATTTTAACTATGAATAACAATAAAAAATATGTTTATGAAATTATTACTAAAAAATCAGACATACCTACAAGTCAAGAAATGTGGAACACATGTTTTAAAGATAATAACATTAATTGGCAGTTAATATATAGTTATGTTTTCAAATGTTCTAAAGATTCATATATTCAGTGGTTCCAAACAAGAATTATTCATAGAACTTTAGCTACAAACTCACTTTTGTTTAAAATGAAAATTGTTGACAGTTAAATGTGTACTTTTTGTAAATGCTGTGAAGAAACACTTTTACATTTATTTTGGGAATGTCAGAAAATTCAAAGCCTATTTCAATACCTTAGAGTAAACTTACATAATTTTGATGATGTTCTTTGTTGTAAATCATTCATATTAGGTACAGAAACTAAAGATTTTAAATATGACATATTGTTTCTAGAATTGAAAGATATATTTATTTGTCTAAGAGAAAAAACTTTTTACCTACATGTATTGGTTTTAAAAATAGTTTGAAATTAACATGGAATATCTATAGAAATACAAATTTGACAGATGATGAAAATAATAGATGGTCAATTATAAGATCCTTTATTGCTTAAACTACACTTAATATGTGAAACAAAACTTTTACCTCGTAACAGATTGTTTAATTGTTTAATAATAAGTAGTAGTTTTTTATTGGTAAAATATTTTTGGAAAACAGATGGGTTTATTGTATGTATGTTGTTTATATTTATATACAAAGTATATACTGTAGATGCATTTGACAATATTTACATTAATGTAATTATTTTGCAACATATATATTGTATATTAACAATGTAAGGTATATTGGAGGATGACCCCGATCCCCTCATACCTATTATGGGGTAAATAAACGGGGTTACCCAGATGGGGCCTCAAAAAAAAATACGATAAAAACCGCCAATAGTTCACGCAAGAAAAATAATAGAGTATTTTCGAGTATAAGGATCATTAGAGAAATATTATAACACTACTTTTGACTGTGACTTTACGCAAAGAAGAAAAAACCGGTGTTAAATTCCCAATAAACGCTGGGTAGGGTCTACCCCCCCCCCCCCGATAAGGTAGTTATAAAAATAATAACGCATTTTATTGATAGTCTCCGTTCTTTTCATACGATGCTAAAATAACAGTAACACATGCTAACACCACATGTTTAAGACCAGTTGATAAAACGACTACGTTTTATAATGATTTACACCCTAAATGAGTAATAAAAAATTAGGTTATTTAGTGTCACCAGGAAGAAAGGTAAATATGTACGAATGGTAGAATAATTTGGAGATTTTACTCAAAACTATCAGATTTAAACAGGAGGAGATGTAAAATGGACTTTAAAGTTTGTTCTGGCAATAATACAATATGTAAGGCAAGCTTAACCATCAAAGTTTAATTTAGCACCTCAACTATCTTTTTAAAGATGAAAATTACTACTTTGACGAGTGTTTCTTCGGTATAAACACAAGTTTTCCGGTGAACTGCGTGACAGTTATCAGAAGAACTCCTGACAAGTTATCGTATTAAGAATTCCATCCTCGCTGTGTTGCAGGGCTTTTCAGCATATAAGCAATCCTCCGTGTAACAGTTCACCACCGCGATTATATTGGCCACAAATGTTACTCACTTTCAGTACCAGCAGTGTAAAGAGTGATAAGATTAAAAACAAGAAATGTTTTTGTAAATAAAGGAATAAATAAAAATAAGTAAATAAATAAATAACATACTGTCTGTATTTGTTCCATGGTCAATTCCTTTAAACTCAATTTTTCCGCCATTTTTAGAGCCATGCAATATTTAAACAGCTGTTGCAAAAACACGTATGTTTACATGACCCAATTTTTTTGTTACGGTATAGGTCGTTGACATTAATCGGCCGTACCATTATGGTAAAATGGGTTGTTCAAGTTCTTCAATTGTTACATTTTGAATTTTTATTGATTCGTAAATGCGTGCAGCATAGTGGTTAGAGAGTTCAGATTGTTAAATGTCAGGTTACGAACATGTTTTTTCAAGTTTAAAACTGAAATTGTGCACATTTCTTAATTATGATTTTTACTTTCAGAATATAATCGTTATAGTGTGTCATGTAACTTCATTATCTTTATATTTAAAGTTAAACTTATGACGGTTTAAAAGCGAAATTTCATGTATTTGATTTTTAACTGACATTGAAAAGATTGAAATGTATTGTCGATTATTATCTTTTTTTGAAACTCTGAATTCCATTCGCCATATTTTTGAATAATTATATGTTTTCTTGCTCATTTATCACCCTTATATTTAACCTGTAATGCGAATGTATTTATAACTAAATGTTCACAAATTACATTGCGTGAATGAAATTCACGGGGAATTAAATCATGTTCATTGTAAAAAAAAACAACAACAACAAAACAACAAAAAACCTACTAACAAAAAATAAAAGGAAAGAAAAAAAAGCATTTTCAAGGATTCGAACGAGGGTCTCTACACTTACAGAGAGAACACTCTACCACTACGCTAGTATGCTAAACGCATAAAAAATGTATGATTGATTAGGTGGTAAAAGATTTAGACGATATAAAGTATGCTTTTATAAAATAATTAACTTGACACCCCTATTTGTCGATATTTATATTAACAGATAATGACAGGAATAGCGAATTCGGACTTGTAAACGGACCATTAAGTAAATATGGTACAAATCTAAAGCGTTAAATTGTGCTGATAGTGACATATTCAGAAGATGGATTCATGGGGAAGTTAGATAAACAATTTGATGGATTTAAGAGAAAAACATAATTTCTATTTAATAAAAACATTCACTGGGCGCAAATCATCATCATAGATTGTTCTTTGCCGAGTTTATTTTTCTTGTAGTTATTCATTTGTATCTATTCCATCTTTAGTTAATGTCGTGTATGCGAAATATATACCGTGTGGTTTTGACAAACGAAAATATATCTTCTGTCTATCTAGATAACTTTGTACAGTAGTCAAATGATATGTACACCCAGTCCGTATTCCCTAGTTCAATCTAAAAAAATCAAACAAAAAAAAAAACACACACACAACCAAAACAACAACAACTTTTTTTTACCTCACCCCGACCAACAAAACTGTATTAAATAAGATTTAAAATGCTTTTTAACTATCACAGCGCGTTTCTAATTCAGGAGTAAATAGATAGTCTTCAGGGTAAATCAAAATACCTTTAAATCTTGTCATATTTGTTTTCAATTAAATAGTAAAGTCACCTGAGTAATCAACTACCTACGTGACCCACATACATATCTATACTAATCCTACGAAAAATACCGGTAATGTTCAATGTATAAAGTGGGGCAGTCTTTTAATATTTTAGGTTGTTATTTGTTTTTTAAACATTTGTGTTTAACAATTTTTTTTTTCAATCGCAATTAAAATAGTAACACTTTTGAAATATGTAACTAATTTATCTCAGCATATATGAGGTTTAACGCACGCGTAAAATGGCTGCGATTGAAATAGCCAGCCGTGCACTGCATACATTGAGAAGAGTCGAATAAAAATATAATTAAACCTTCACGAATGTCTGTTTAGATCTGCAAAGTTGTGGAAATTTAAAGGTGAGCGTTACCCCACTTTCATACTAGCTCGTTTAATACTGTGACAGGACGGGTACGGTAAAGTTAACAGGTTTCTGTAAGAAGACCGATCCTCCAAACAAATGGAAAATCAAATGGAAAATCCAATCCGCAACGGATTAAGACAAAAGTTAGTTGTGTTATCGGTTGGCTCGAGAAAATGGTGATTATTTACGAAAATTTATACATTTTATATACAGAAAGGAAAGAACAAATCGACAGATCCAAATAAACGACTATGCCACGCAGAAATCTCCCAAACTGTTACTTTGACTTAAATTTCTGTAAAGTAAATCCCCTAAACTAACGGAACAAACACGAATCCGCAAAGGAATCAGACAAATTGTGTTGTTACGGTTGGTTCGTGCAAATGGTGTATTTTTGCAAAATAATAAAAACTTTATAGACAGAAAGAACAAAAAGCCGGTCAAAAAAAACAAAAAAAAAACAAAAAACAAACAACAAAAAAGAAAAAAAAGACGACCATGTCACGTGGAAATATCCTAGCAATGTCGCTTGGTTAGGGGCTTTGGGTCTTATGTTTCTGTAAAGAAGACCCTCCAAACTAATTGATAAAAGAAAACGGAAAAGAATCAGACAAGTGGTGTTTCAGCAGTTGGCCCGAAAAATGCTGGTGTTTTTTTACGAACATTTATACACTTTTTGAACAGAAAGATTTCAAATAGCGGAAGATTTCTAGAAATATAAATTTTTATAAATATTTTTTTTAAAATATCTAATCTAAAATTTTTAGAAGTATAAATAGAAAGATTTCCGTACGTGTAAATTATCCATGGCAGCCGGAAAAACGGACAGCCCGATAATATATGACCATATTATTTTTGTTTTGAAATCGGCGTAAAAACAATCTACCAATAATCCAATTCAATAAACAATCAAATTGATGTGTTTATTCTTAATAAGTTAATATGCGCTACAATTATTGTGATAACAATGGCCATTGATTAAATTGAATATTATGATTTTGTCCATGGCTGCAGATCTGTATTGCAAAGGATCATACCATATGCATTAATGTATAACTAGCACAATAAGTTAAATGAACATAATCAAAATATTTAAACAATTTGGATGGATATACATTCAACAATTTATACTGATATTAATAACTATGTCAAGAAAAGAGTACCAAGAATTATGTGTATATAAAAATGTGAATATGATATCGTTTTTGTAAAAAAAGGAATCCTTTACTTAAACATAAGCACCTTCCGATGACAATCTACACTGTTTGATGACTATAACTTTTTTTATAATTGAAATTTAATATTTAAACAACTGTTGCAAAAACACGTATGTTTACATGACCCAAATTTTTTTTATAGGTCATAGATCGTTGACATTAATCGGCCGTACCATTATGGTAAAATGGGTTGTTCAAGTTCTTCAATTGTTACATTGATTCGTAAATGCGTTAGCGTAGTGGTTAGAGAGTTCAGATTGTTAAATGTCAGGTTACGAACATGGTTTTTAG
The DNA here is from genome assembly GCF_026571515.1 of Ruditapes philippinarum. Taxonomy (NCBI): domain Eukaryota; kingdom Metazoa; phylum Mollusca; class Bivalvia; order Venerida; family Veneridae; genus Ruditapes; species Ruditapes philippinarum. The sequence continues at coordinate 354,496 of NW_026857357.1, forward strand.
ACTTTAAATCTGAAATTGTGCTTTCAGAATATAATCGTTATAGTGTGTCATGTAACTTCATTATTTTTATATTTAAAGTTAAATTTAATACGGTTTAAAAGCAAAATTTCATGTATTTGATTTTTAACAGACATTGAACAGATTGAAAAGTATTGTCGATTATTATGATTTTTTTTTTTGAAACTCTGAATTCCATTCGCCACATTTTTGAATAATTATGTTTTCTTGCTCATTTATCACCCTTATATTTAACCTGTAATGCGAATGTATGTTAATGTTCTCAAATAACATTGCGTGAATGAAATTCACGGGGAATTAAATCCTGTTCGTTGTTAAAAAAAACAACAAAAAAAAAAACCTAAAAACAAAAAAAAAATAAAAGGAAAAAATGCATTTTCAAGGATTCGAACGAGGGTCTGTACACTTACAGAGAGAACACTCTACCACTACGCTAGTATGCTAAACGCATAGAAAATGTATGATTGATTAGGTGGTAAAAGATTTAGACGATAAAAAGTACGCTTTTATTAAAGAATTATTGACACCCCTATTTGTCAATATTAACAGATAACGAAAGGAATAGCGAATTCGGACTTGTAATACAAACCGAACCGTTAAGTAAATATGGCGATAAACTGTGATGATAGAAACATATTCAGAAACTGGTTTCTTGTGTATGTTAGATTAACAATTTAATGTATTAAGGAGACATATATAATTCCTATTTAATAAAAACATTCACTGGAAGCAAATCATTATCATATTGTAGTTATTCATTTGTATCTATATCATCTTTGGTTAATGTCGTGTATGCGAAATGTATACCGTGTGATTTTGACAAACAAAAAGTAGACCTTTTGTTTATACTTGACACTATCTATAGATAGTTTTTGTACAGTAGCCACAGGATTAAAATCCAAATATGTACACCCAGTCCGTATTCCTTTATTCCAGTATATCTGTTCAATCTAAAAAAGAAAGAAAAAAACCCCAACAAAACAAAACAAACAAAAAGCACACAAACATACCCCCTTACACAAACAAAACAAAAACAATAACAACAACTTTTTTACCACCCGACCCCCAAACCAGTTAAAATAAGATTTTAAATGCTTTTTAATTAAGTATCACAGCGCTCTAATTCAGTAGTAAATAGATTATCTTCAGGTAAAATGAAAATAACTTTACATTTTGTCATATTTGTTTTCAATTGAATAGTAACGTCGCCTGAGTAATGAACTACTTACGTGACCCACATACATATCTATTATTATCATACGAAAAATACCGGTAATGTTCAATGTATGAAGTGGGGAAGTCTTTTAATATTTTAGGCAGTTATTCTTTTCCTAAACATTTGTGTTTAACAAAATTTTTTCAATCGCCATTAAAATAGTAACACTTTTGAAATATACAACTAATTTATCTCAGCATATATGAGGTTGAACGCACGCGTAAAATGGCTTAGATTGAAATAGCCAGTCGTGCACTGCATACCTTGAGAGGAGCCGAATAAAAATATAAATAAACCTTCACGAATGTCTGTTTAGATGCGCAAAGTTGTGAAAATTGAAATTTAAAGGTGAGCGTTATCCCATTTCCATACTAGTTCTCTTTTAATACTGTGACAGGACAGGTACGGTTAAGTCAATGCAAAAGAAAAAAGTTAACAGGTATGACTTTATATTTCTGTAAAGAAGATCGACCCTCCAAACAAATAGAAAATCCAATCAGCAACGGATTAAGACATAAGTTAGTTGTGTTATCGGTTGGCTCGCGAAAATGGTGATTATTTACGAAAATTTATACATTGTATATACAGAAAGGAAAGAACAAATCGACAGGTCCAAATAAACGACCACGCCACGCAGAAATCTCCCAAACTGTTATTTTTGACCTTAAATTTCTGTAAAGTAAATCCCCTAAACTAACGGAACAAACACGAATCCGCAAAGGAATCAGACAAATTGTGTTGTTAAGGTTGGTTCGTGCAAATGGTGTATTTTTGCAAAATAATAAAAACTTTATAGACAGAAAGAACAAATAGCCGGTCCAAAAAAAACCCAAAAAAAAACAAACAACAAAAAAGAAAAAAAAGACGACCATGCCACGTGGAAATATCCTAGCAATGTCGCTTGGTTAGGGGCTTTGGGTTTTATGTTTCTGTAAAGAAGACCCTCAAAACTAATTGATAAAAGAAAACGGAAAAGAATCAGACAAGTGGTGTTTCAGCAGTTGACCCGAAAAATGCTGGTGTTTTTTTACGAACATTTATACACTTTTTGAACAGAAAGATTTCTAATACCGGAAGATTTTTAGAAATATAAATCTTTATAACTTTTTTTTTTAAATATAAAATCTAAAAATTTTAGAAATATAAATAGAAAGATTTCCGTACGTGTTAATTATCAATGGCAGCCGGAAAAATGGACTGACCGATGATATATGACCAAATTTTTTTTTTAATCGGCGTAAAAACAACCTACCCATTTACCAATTAAATAAACAATCACATTGATGTGTTTATTCTTAATAAGTTAATATGCGCTACAATTATTGTGATAACGATGGACATTGATTAAATTGAATATAATGATTTTGCCCATGGCTGCAGATCTGTTTTGCAAAGGATCATGCCATATACATTAATGTATAACTAGCACAATAAGTTAAATGTACAGAAACAAAATATATAAACACCGCCATACTAATATACTGCATAGTTCATGACGACTTATAAATTATAATAATGTATGGTAATTAAAATCATTGTATATCTTTCGCCTCTTGCCAAACACCGGGTGTCAATTAAAGTCACGAATTTAGCCCTTAACCTGCTCAATGTGTTATATGCATTTGCATTGCTTTAAATTTGGAACAGTCCTTTCAAAGTTAAAGGGATTTCAACGTTAAAAGAAAAAAAATAAATGAAAAGCCAACAGTGTTTAAATGTTTAATCTGGTAATTGCAGTTATGGTTCCGTCAAATTGTTTAATCTTGTGCCTAAGTTTTTTACATTAATTTTAATTGATGATATGTTTAACTCAGAGTTGACAAATTATTTCTTGTCTTAAGAAGGAGAGCTTCACGATTTTTTTTAAATACCTCAATGTAAATATATCAATAGTTTGCATAAGTATTTATTGCCGCCCTAACAATATTACATTTTCATTGAAATAAATGTGCAGTGAGGTGAAGAAAAGTAAAATATAACGAGTTTATCTTAATTACGTTTAATGCAAAACATTTAGCTAATCAAAACAAAATTAATTTCACTTAACGAGTGCACATTTCGAAATGAACGAAAGATGTAATATAAACATGCATAAAAATCAAAATCGACCTACCTTTTGTAGTTGGTCTATTGTTTTAAGCACTAAATTGATTTACCAGCCATGATTTAACTGATTGTATTAATGATATTACTATACTAGTTAGTCTTGTTTAAACATGGTCTGTGCATTATGTTACCTTAGTTCCGCCCATAGTTTTCTTGTAAAGGACACATACATGTATATATATTTTTTATAATTTGGAACCATACGCCGCTGTTCATAGAATGGCATGACTTAAATTTCGGTTTAAAGATAAGTCACGAACGCACCAGAGGATGAAAGTCATTACTTAATAATACACCATTATTATAATTTTAAATTAAGATGTTTTATTTTGTTAGTTCGTTAGCACACAACCGTCCATAATCGTGTTGTAGCTAACCGTGCGGGCGACATTTTCATTTTCGGTTCACTGGAAAAACCTTCGACTTTTTAGTACATGTATTTGTATTTCGTTATACTATAACAAAATGACCAGCTTTTAACATTGAATCAATCAAAAAATTTGTAAAAACGGCAATCATTTATTAAGTAATTTGAATCCTTATGCTATCAATAACATTTACGATAAAAGCATGTTGAATTAATTAAATATTCGTTACCTTAACGATTTTTAATTTGTTTATAAACTTCTTTTCCAGCATAAAAATTCAAATTTTCCTTGAATAAAAGTACTAAAAAGCATAAACTTTCATTTGTGTTCAAAGCTACGAAACTGGCTTCACAAACATCTTAAGTCAATCTTAATTTTCCATGAAACGATCTTAGTATTTTTGACTACCTTTTATCAGCACCAGTATGGTCGCAATAATAATATTTGTTATATAAACATTTCTTTTTAATAGTCTGTCCGATACCATTTTTATATCTCTTGATATAAATAAAATATCGTCAATTAAGAGATATGGTAGTGCTTTTTCACTTTCAAGTGATTAAAAGTTTCTGTATCTTTTAGATTTTTGTAGAATATTAACATTGATATGCGATATCAATTATCCAATACCTACATTTTCAACTATCTTGGTGACTTTAATATTTTCTCTGTTTTTGCTTTACTTCAAATTGTGTTAATTAAAAGCAAACTACCTTGCTTGTCGTCTATATGAATGCAGTCGAGATGAAAATCTTAAAACTCGCCATACACATCAAAACTTTAAAAAGGTTCATTAAGCCAAGAAACCACATTATGTTTATTGGGCCATGAAGCTCAACCATCTAATTATTTAGTCATTAATAAAGTTGTAATGATTAAGAAATTTTAAGCAAGACGAAATATCAGTTACTAAAGTTTTTGCTAGTTCAAAGACAACGTGGTTGCTTTAATAAAACAACTTGTTTTATCATAAACTTGCATTAGCTTTATATCTAGAAATATAACTTTCTTTGGTATATTCTTTTCCTACGATCACAAATAATGTCTATTGTCAAACAACATAACCACTATGTTAATTTAGAGGAAACAAAAATTGGTATCGAAACGATAAAAATTAAATAAGAATCATTTAAAAATCACAATATCTCAAAATCAGTACACAAAATGAGCATCCTGGCTGGGCTTGGATTATCTCTATATACGTTTTGTCCAACTGTGTATACCCTTTGACTGCCTTCACACACAAATCATCAGTCATTTTACCACAAGGGAAGAGCCAGGTCAGCATCCGGGCCATTTGTGCAGTCAGTTCAAGCTCTTAACGTTTTGTAGCTCAAAATTTGATATATAAAAATCACAAAATTTATGTTTTAAAGATCGGCAAATCCATATCAAAAATGCAGCTGGTTAAGGGGTGTATCATTAACTCCTTTCTTGAAGTCAGTAGGCGAAGGTCATATTGGAAGTTTTGTTAGAATGTCTACCTTTACAACAAAATCATCATCATTGTCGCACCGTTATCCTGTTGATAATTTCATGCCATACATTTTAACAGACCTATGAATGCCCGTATTCTGAATTAATGTCCTTCCTTCAACTTCCCAATCATCAAAAAACAGTTCGTATAAACTTTCCATACCTGTCTTTTCAAAAATTTTCTTCGAAAAATTCGAGGAACCCTCGACTTTAATATACACAGGATCTATTCCAAAATTACGAATCATTTCAACTGCAGTGTTGAATATCTTCGTAGCATAGCCACGCCGTTGATATTTTGGAGCTACTGCAAGACCTAAAAAGTGGAACGCTTCTAGAGTATGAAAATGGCCAAAGAAATTCGCCTTTTGGTCACAGTATCCGAGAAGACGGACAACCTCTTTTAAGGGCTGGTCTTTGATACCGTCACTATCATTTGTATCGTCATATCGAGCTATTCTTATTGTCCGCAATGCTATTGGCTCTTCATCTTTCTCACTGAGGAACATCAGAGAAAGGTTGAGATCTAAAGATCTCTTCCACAGCTGCTCATATTCTGCAGTCCATTTTATTCCAATACTTTTGCTAACTGGTTCCCGAGTCATGAAGTTTTCTCGAGCAAATTTTAAGGCAGTGTCTACATATTTATTTGTTATCAGGACAAGTCTGACTCCCGGCTCATTAAATGTCTTTAATGTTTTATCAAAAGCCTGAAAAAAAAAGAAAAATAAATAAACTAACTTCAATTATATTCCGTTTGGTGCATAAACTGGGTTACATAGCGACAAACGGTCAATTAATATTCCAATGTATTATTTAGTTGACCATAAACAAAAACATGTTTTCGATTTTTGTAATCTGTATTAAGTATATTGCTTCTCTTACATTGCATGGGCTTTAAATCTTTTAGAATGTACCCTGAATTTGAGGTAGTTAACCTTATTAAGGGAACTCCACTGACGTTCAATAGCCTAACAATATCAAATTTGAATTTTTTTCAAGATCAGCTGGGGCACTTAAATCAAAAGATGCGCAAAGATTAATTTAAAAATATACTCAAGCATAAATTGAAAATTGTGTTTTTTGTGTGCTAATCTTTACCCGATTTGACTGAAAAGCTTTTCAACGCGTTTTAATTTTGGATTTTTTTTACACAATTAGAATAATAATTCTGGAAAACGGAATGAGCGATTAATTTGAAATTTTGCACACAAATTATATATCTCGACCTACATCAATTTGAACATTAATTCCGAAAAAATGTTTTTCAGTCCCGTCACGTCAAACGTCCTCAGTGGAGTCCCCTTCAAACATTCAAATATCAGGATAAACAAGAATAGAGTAATAGATTCTTAATAGAAGCAATGAAATATAAAATATCATACGGTCTGTATCTGATCCATTGTTAATTCCATTAAGCTTGAGTTTTCTGACATCGTTGAAGTAGTATATTTCCAACACTAAATTTTAAACACTAATTTCAAACTTTAAATCCGGGAAATAATTCTGTATCGGGCCGACCATTTGTATAACTGAGGTGTAAACTAATAGATTTAAAAAGGTAATTTGGTAGTTTTACATTATACTGCTTGTTTGTAGAAAGAAAGGTCAACATTAAAAAGGGATGAGATTTTTAATATTCTAACACACTTTTTTGCTACACGTTTGTTATTGTTTGTTACTTGTTGATTAATATCACTGCTGTGAATAGTATCCATATTATAAACGTCATATTATCCAGTTGTATCTATATATAAAAAAGATAACTTGTTAATAACTTGCAAAAAACAAAACAGAGATATTTTAATGGATAGGATCCGACAGTAGTGAAATTAAAGTAAAGTAAATCTAACTAAACTCCAATTGTATTGAGAATGTGCAAGCCCATGAAAATATGTATTTTATCCCATATTTTATTCTAGATATGTCAAAATTTATAAAACAAATATTTATGCATAATTCATAGTTAATTAATCCCATTAAAATATGCTTGCATTTCAAAATCATATATAAAGTTTTAAGGTAACATGTCACCACCATACGGTGTCGCCTTGTGCATCGTCACAAGATCGACCGCCAACTATGGTGGTTGTTTTGGTACACTTTGCGCGTTGCGTTGTCGATAGCGACAACTCAACCTATATGGTTATCGCCTTTTCGTATTGTCGCTTGCGAAACACGTTAGACGGCGCATTGCCACACTGTCGTCTATTCGTCCTGTCGCTATCACACGGCGCGCTGTTGTCCGCTGCGTTGTCACGATTTCTCCTTGTTGCTTGGCTTATATATAAAATAATAGCCAATCCATCGATTTGAGCCTAGCCACAATGTGACATCGTGACAACACTTCGCTCGACAACGCGCCGTTTGGTGTGCATCGTTAGGACAAGACGATAAAACGACAGTGCGATAATGCGCCGTTTGGCGCTAGCGACAACATGACGCACAAAAGTGTGCCAAATCAGCCACCATAGCAAACGGCTTTTTATTACTCACTCATAGCATTCAAAATTCACTTTATTTTACATTTTGTAATCTTTGTCAGAATAATTCGGCATTCAGAGCTAATTTCTTTAAGTGATAAATATGTTTAAATTTCTTCTATTTCTGACCAATAAAACACTCAAAAGATATTTAGTTGTATTAATTGTCCGGTAAACAATGTTCAGACATCATCTGCTGCAGAGTAGAGTATCAAGTTTTCTTACCATTTCACTGAGTAGAAATGTTTACTGCCGCTGAATCTCTAGTCTGGTTCCCTGCTGGACCACTGAATCTGCCGAGTTCAAAACGTAAATGTGCGGAAAAAGCCGTAATTTATCGAGTATCAAACGCAATCGGAACGACATCGGCTATTATCTATAATAACCTCGGAAACAATACGGATTGAAAGTAGTGTCAGATGTAAACATAAGGAGAAAGGTGTAATCTTCGGTAATGTAAAAGGAATGTACATATAATTGACAACAAAAAAAAATTAAGTCTGTTTCGGTACAATTATAATTGATATATGACTGACTTTAAACATGCCCACTGATGCAAATGCGACGAAATGTCAATGGGTTGGCATTTTGTACTTTCGGTTTCTTCAACATAATAATAAATATACAAATAATGTACTGTTTGCTTTTGTATCTATAAATTCACTTATTTTAGGTGGGCATTTACTTAATATATTGGAAATAAACTTGCCAAGAACTCCCAGCATTAAATAACTATTTGTTTACATGTTTAGTTTCTAAGCGTACATGTTGTAACCGAGAACTGGTACGAAATAGTATTTGACTTCGATAATATCAAATGCATTACGTAAATCTAAATTAACCAAGTCGACTAGTTTACCAGCTTCAAGTTGCATCAGTGATCAATTAATAGTCCGGTGTAGTGGGTTTGATATAGATAAAATTAATGTAGGTATAAAATTCTTTCAGCCTGAACATCTACTGATTAAAATATAGATAAAACACGCACAAATTTCAACTTAAATATCGGAAATATGCAATTCTATTTGGTTGGAATTTGTGTCGCACTACACAGTATATGTCGTATTGCAAAATTCCAGCTTTACTGGTAGAATAAGACCTCAGGCACCCAGTTTTATTATTTCAGACATAGAAGGGTCATGAGTAGAACCACTGACTTCCCGTAAACTAGCTTGACAGATTTATCACATGACAGCGGTGAAATACATGTGGTTTGAACTCAACGAACTTACCATTTGGTCACGGACGCGCAAAAGATGACCGTATGTATATCACTGTTAATTATTGACGCTAATGGAATCGCTGTAATTTAAAAATTGGGGGACCTTTATCTTCAAGACCCGTTGATTTGGTATTTTTAGGTGATTCTAAAATAATCTAAACATCAGTGCATGTTTATGAAATACAATCAAGACTGAATATGTTAAGTTTAACGAGTTGTCAATATGCGTGCTTAAATTCTTAATGTATTTTTTATCTATATCTTAATGAGTAATCATACCTGATAAATACGTTACTGAAACCATTAATAATATATTCGCCAAATGTCACCAGTACGCATACCATTTAAGTTTGCGTATTGAGTGACTTGTTGTATTATCAGATGCAAGGTGTTCATACTTGTTCAGAGAAATTCAATAGGTTTTCTCCTGAATCGATTTGTTAAAACACTTTTTCGATTTAACAAGCAAATTAACGTTATTATTTCCAGGTTTTAAAATCATCACAGACATTACTACTTAAGTACTTTTAGCACTCCAGATTTCTTCAGATGTCCAACCTGGCTGGACAATATATTTAATACGCTTCTTTTCACAGGCTCATTATGCCACAAAAGGGCTAACATCTAAATGTTTGCAATAAAAAATATTTTCGTTTTGTTTTGTTACAACAAAACGTTACTCATCTTAATGGACGTATTTTTGTGCCGTCTTTTATTTTTGTTGCCTTTTGGTAATTTGTACAGTTGTAGTTATTTAGAAACTTGTATGGAAGTCAAAGATACACTATGTTAACAATTTCCTATCTTTCTATTAAAATGTTTCACATTCAACACTATTTTCTTCAGATGATAAGCATCACCCGTGTTCTTAAACCATTATAATAACATTTTAAAACACATCTTGGCCCTTTTTACAAAATAAAAAAATATTAATTTCTGAGGTATAATGTGCTTTAAACAGTTGCATTTCATCTAATTTTATGAAAAAGAATCTCTTTATTCAACTATTGTAAAGGTCTCAATAAAAGCAATCGTCAAGTGCCCGGTTAATACCTTTTACCATCTAAACATATAACGGTTGAATTTATTATGCTTGTTGACATTTGCGTGCCAAAGGGTAAAAAAATATGATAAAGCATTTATATCTACACAGTTACCTCATTTATCTAACGGACCATACAAATGACAAATAAGCGGATTGAAAAAAATGTAATAACGGTTAGAAGAGTTCTAAAGACGAGGCCTTTCCTGTGTCATTTGATCAACTGGAAAAGCATGACACAGGTTGCAACAATTCACAACGGTGACGTCATCGTTGTCCTTCTCTACCACAACTAATGGATACCAACCCAATATACAGATGTCACCTCCACCATGTCTTTGTCAATTTCTACCCAGTACATCTATTTATAGTTTTAAATGACTCTCCAGTGCAGCAGTTATCCATCCCGGTAACATTGACATCTCTAGAATCCTCAAGTACCCTGACTGACTTTAATGCTTCATCAAATACGCATGACCAGTCGTGGTTTATATTTTTATGGCAAAGTTATTTTCTATTGAAACAAGCCGAAACGTATGTCAGCTGTATGTGAATATGGGAAAACTGAGATATGGATAAATTATGGGAAGCATTAAATCATAAAAAATCACTATTTGCCTAATTGACTGGCAAATAACTTTTATGCAAGCTAGTATGATATTAATGCCTGGATGAATAATTTTTCAAATCAGATATCCAACTGCAAGGTAAAACATGTTCATCGAAGCGAATAACGCATTTAAGGATTCAATCGTTCTCCAAGGTTCGATGATTTGTGCAAATCAAAAAAGCATGAAAACACATATTTAGTGTAGACCTAGGTAATCAGAACAAATACTTGTTTTTAAATGCGCTTGTAGATTTTAAGCTTCAATAGAAAAGAAAGTAAATGATGAAAACCGAGGTAACTAGCTTTGTCAAATCTTACTAAATCAAGCAGCTGTAGAAATGTTTTGAAATACATTAACAAATTTAATTGCAAAGTGAATTATGCTAATTATAATATTGACCTAACTGATTTTTTTTAAATGATTTTAGTTACTGCTTCAAAAACACCTTTAACTCAAATGATTTTACCGACACAGATGAACAAATGGTTATTGATATGTCTTTTTCGGTATAGGAAATTTGCAAAACGATCTCGTGTTTAAATAAACATAAAAGCTGTGATATGCGGGGGGGGGGGGTCTGGCCGATTTCTGTATTGATCCGAAGGAATCCATTGCTCCATATTTTGTTAAAGTATTTAATACAATTTATGATAAAGGTGTACCAGAGGCGTGAAGCAAGAGGGATATTGTTTTTGTTTCCATGTATAAAATGCATACAATCCGATTGTTTAAATTACAGAGGAATAATTCTTGTAACTGTGGTAGCTAATATATCAATAATAAGTACAGTCCGAAACACATTGTAAAATGATAAAAATGGACAAGGCTACGTTGTTTAATCAAATGCTATATATTTTATAGAGGATATATGTTCAATATCTTATTCTAACATTTTTGATATCTCGCTTGGACTCAAACAAGGGGAACCACTCTCGCATGCACTTTTGTTTATTTTGTCTATGAATGATACAAGTTATATCATTGATTTATAAGGACATCAATTTGTTACTATTTGCTGATGATATTGCTTTATTTACAACCAACTCAATTTGTCTTCAAAGCCAGATTGATAATCTATATTAATTCTAAGAAATGGGGGTTAAGTTAAGTAACAAATCTAAAATAAATGTTTGAAAGGAAAAGGCCGAGAAATAATTTTACATGGTCTATCAACGGAGAAAATGTTGAATTTTTCTATTCCTTTTGTTACCTTTGTGTAAAATTTACATACAAAGGCAATAAGGTAGATGCTGTGAATGCATCAAACGAACAAGCTCTTACGGCATACAATAATCTTTTGTCATTGTCCGGTAGAATAGACATAGATATTATAATTTAGGTTTTCTTTGTTTGACTCTCAAGATGTTCCTATAATTATCTATGGTTCCGAAGTCTGGGGGACTTACGATTACAAAGAAGTTGACTAAATCCACCTCGATTTCTGTAAAATAGTTCTTGGGGTTTGTTCTCAAACATCAAGTGCTCCTGTCTACGAGAAGCTTTGTCGATTTCCCTTTGTATTTTTTCGCAAAGAAACATGGATTTAGATATATTGAAATTACTCATCTCACTAAACATAGTTTTTATATAGAACTGCGTGATTTGTTAACCTTTTATTGCATAATCATATTGTGAAAAATTGCGATTTTATTTAAAAGCCTCCTGTTACAAGTTCAAACTGCTATGAAACTATATAAAATACTGATCAAACTTGGAACAAATAATGACTGTACCATAGCCTTTGTAAGAGATTGCTAGATCTTTAATTTCCGGTTACCATGGCAAAGGGGCACATCTCAAAATCTCAAAAGTTTGCGTTGATTTTTTCCATCAAAATTGATTTCAAAGTGCTGCAACTGAGATAGAGTCAAAGGCTTTTCAGATTTTGTTACACGTTACGTTTAGATTGACATTAAGCCAATTTAAACCTCTTACAAGTCCTAACTATTTTAGCGCTGACGGGAAAGGCTGACATCCTTTCAAACCCCCAAGCAGAAGAGGGCATATCCATCTTTGGAACCCCCTTGATAGACAATTTTATAGGTGGCGGCGCCGAAAACAAGTGATCACATTTTTAACAACATTTCTCAAAACAAAAACAAGTGTTTGGACAAATATAGGGCATTTTTACACTATTTGAGGCCTCAAAAAGGGGAAGGTGAAAACCCATCGAAACACGTCTATATGATGCTTTAGGTAAAATAACAACAACAAAATTACCTGGGCTTCAGAGATAAAATGTTTATTAGATAATTCAGGGTATAGTTATTTATGGAATACAAACAACTTTGATACAAACTATATAAAAAAGATTATGTGACATGTTTAAACAAAGATTAAGTGCCAATTTATAACAAATTCATCTATGTTATCCTACTATAGACAGTTTAAAACTGTATTTATGTACTAAAATACTTAGATGTTGTTAAATATGATATACATAGAAAAATGTCTCGTCTTAGATCATGCTTATCTGCTCTTGAAATCGAAAGTAGAAGATATTCTGGTACTGACAGAAACCTAAGAATATGTAAGAAATGTTCTAAAAATTTTGAATCTGAACATGTTGCCCCACATATAGCGGTTCCTTTGCATGTTTGAATAAATAAGAATCGCTATAGACAGCAAAAATAAAAACATTGCAGACTCGAATTTATTGAGATTGTTCATGATCGGTACGGTCAAGTGCAAATAACCGTCCACGCCTCCTAGTACCGGCTTAAGCACTTAAAGGTCAAATTTAAAGAAAAACCAGAATTTATCGGTTAAACGTTATTTCCACAAGAAATTGGTTATATTATCAGTTAAATATTGTCTGATTATTATATTGAGCCGGAAAACGGTAGTTTTTATGACTTTTATTCGTTTTTTTTTTGTTATTTCGTTAAGTGGCTTACCTCCCTTGTTTAAACTACGCTGTGACGTCATTGGTGAAATGTCAGTCCGCCATTACATGTATACATGGTTAGCGAGGCGACAGTTAATTTTGTTTTTTCGGGCATTACATTCTTCGGATTTTTGTTTATTGTGTATATTTTCATGTTGTTGGATATTTACATGTGGATTAGTTATGGTTTTGTGTGCTGCCTTTGGCTGTAATTCTCTCTCAGGTCGAGAAAAGGTGAATTTTTTTCGATTTCCGAAAGACAAGAAACTTCGAAAAGTTTGGTGCAAAAAGATCGGTCGTGCAAACTCTGCTAGTAAATACAAAGTGTATTCACCAAATAAGAACAGTCGTTGTGTTCGCTACACTTTGAAGAGGATCAATTTACACATAGTGGCATCATTTTTTAGAGACAATTGGTTTTTAAAGCAACATTCAGGAGAACTCTCAAGACAGACGCCGTGCCCACCATTTTTTCAGTCACCGCCGGGGAAGCGGTTAGAAATTCAACAAAAAAGAAGGCACTCTTCAGAAGTTCTGCTTGAAAAAAAAAAAAGAAAAAATCAAGTAGGTTTTTATTTTTAGATTGCAGTTGTTCATTTCATATCTAAATAAATTGCAATAAAACTATCAAATACTGCTGGTATAGACTGTTTGGACCAAAAATAGCAAGAAATCAAAGAGTTGAGTGGCAACTAGCCATTTTTCATGGTGGACAGTCTTCCAGTGTTTATGACTTCAAGTTAA